>NW_006159687.1:2340866-2345546 GCF_000334495.1 Tupaia belangeri chinensis | reverse complement strand
TTAGGGTGTCTAATGGAATCTAGTATTTCTCGTATGTTTTCCTCATGGTTTTGTTGTTGTTATTTTCTCTATCTTTTTGGTGTTTTTTTCTAGGTCAGAGGTTTTATCTTCTACATCAGAGATTCGATCTTCAGTATGGTCTAATCGACTTTTAGTACTTTGGAGAGAGTTTTTGATTTCCTGTATTACAGACTTCACCTCTAACAGTTCCATCTGATTCTTTCTTAGTGTGTCCGTTTCTTCTTTCATATTGTAGAAGGACTTTCTAATTCCTATAGTTAATTGTCTCTTTTCTGTTCCAACTCATAGAATTTGGTCACCATGAATGTTCTAAATTCTTTCTCAGACATTTTGGTAATGTCCTCTGTTTTTTCAAGAAATGGAAGGGAGTCACTGTGTCCTTTTGATGGAGACATATTTCCTACTTTATTCAGATGTGAGGCTCTTCTGCTTCTAGCCATTGGGAGATGTGTTCTCTTTGGAATACCTTTTAAGATAACGTTTCCTTGAATAGGAGCAAGTGTGTTCCCCTTTTGCTGTGGACTGAAGACTGCCGAAGTCTCTCTTCTGTTGTGTTTAGCAATGTGATCTGAGGAGGAAAATTCTATTCAAGTGTGTGAAGAAAAGTTTCTCCTTTTCCGCAGGTGATTCAGTAAAAGGGAGGATCCCAGAGAGTCTTAAAATACTAGAATATTTCATAACTGTAATTCTAGACCTATCTAGACCATTTGGGAGGGTGGAGATAAAGGAAGAGAGGACAAAATAAGTGGGAAGAAAGTAATAAGGAGAATAAAGAAAAAGTCATGTCGCGCTAGTGCCAGGGATCTGAGGATGGGGTAGCTGCTGAGCTGAGCACATTCCTGGCTTGCAGAGATAGGGGTCTCTGGCTTGGGGGCCCTGGGGTTGGAGCTGGAGTAGGGGGCCCTGCCTCAGTGTCCCTTAGGCCAGCAGTCTGAAGATGGAAGTCTCTTACTTTTTTTCTTTCTCCTCCCAGTCAACTTGCCCCGAAACCCTCCTGTCCAAGTTGATACGCAGACAGGCTGTGGTCTGAGTCTGGCACCTGGGATGACGCAGGTCTTGGCCGAGTGGGGTGCAGGTCAGACGCCACTGGGAAGGAAGCAGAGGCAGCGGTGACATGGCGTCACACACAGACGTGGCAGTGTGAACGACGGTTTCAAGGAGATTGGATTCCCGTGGAGCGATCCTGGAAAGCTCCAAACGACGTCTTTCACTGTTGGCCGAAACGTTTGCTTGTGAAGCTGGCTCCCACAGCTGCTGTTTTGCAAGCCTTCCTCTTTTGCAAGTATGCCCGTTCACCGAATGGTAAACAACCTTCTTTATTCCGTGTAGAACCCCGGCTGCCCTCATCTCAGGATGCTACCTGGGTGGTATTGTGGACAGCTGTGCCCTCTAGACCATGCACAATGTATAAAGCATGATTTTTGGACTGAATCTGGATAATAGGGGATCTCTTATTTCTAGGATGCTGAATCATATTTGACTAGGGACACTCATTTTGTTTATCCCTGTTAAGAAAGACAACTACAGACAGAGGCAAAAGCCTAGACAGGAGAGGTTTGGTTTAGAGACACCAGGCTGCCGTGTTGTTTCTCTGCTCATCCTTGGTCTACGGTGTGCTCATTCCCTAGAGCTACTGTAACATGTCCAGTGCGAATCCGATGGCGTCAGCTGCGGAGGCCGCGTCTCACGGCTCTGGAGGCCACACGACCCAAAGCAGGTGTTGGCTGAGTTGGTGCCCTCTGAGGGCCACGAGGCAAGGCTCCGGCCAGGCCTCTCTCGTCGGTGTGGAGACGGTGTCCTCCCGTGTTATACATGGTCTTGCTTCTCCATGGATGTTCCCCCTCTTTGGAAGCTTCTCTTTTAGGAGGGCACCAGTTATGTTGTTTGCTTTGTAATAATTCGTCCTTAAACACTCAGCCCCTCACGTGGGCTTCCGTGGATGGTGAGGGCAGCGCCTGCAGGTCTGAATCACGACGGGCATGCCCGGTCCTTCCAAGCTTGATGAGACCGGTTCCTACCTGGCTGTGAACAGCACGGCTCACACAGTCACGCAGCCTCACGCACAGCGTGGGGAGCACACGGGTGCTGATGACGCTTGCTACGGAGATGTCTCTGTCGGCTGAGGCCTCTGCTGTGGTTCAAATGATGAACTTCCTTTTTTTTTTTTTACGAGTTATTTTATTTAACTTTATTTATTTATTTATTTATTTTCATTTGACCAGAGAGGGACAGAGTGAGAAAGAGAGAGAGAAAGTGAGAAAGCAAGCTACCAGATCTGGGACTTGAACTGCAGATGACCATGTGGGAGTCCAGCGGCCTTAGCCACCACCGCCACCCACTGGCTCCGGATGACGAATAGTAGCCCTGCCCTTGGGCCTGCGTGGGGTGTGACCTGTGCCGTGAATAGGCTGCGTGCGGCTGTGGCCCTTTGCTGGCAGAGCAGCTCCCTCTTTTCTTCATCATCTCGGAAGCAAGGCTGAGAGAGCGAGCGAGCGAGCGAGAGTGAGCACCCACCCTAGCGAGCGTGCCTCCGCGGTTGATGTAGTAGTCACCTTGGCAATGACCTTGTTTCCTACGTATGGGGATTGGGACTTCATATACACGTGGTGGCAGCACAACTTCACTCGTAATGCTAGAGAGCCAGTTTTCTTCTTTTTAAATTTTCCTTCATCATAATAAAGCCTCCAATGCTTTCAAAAGAAGACAGTAAATCAGCACTTGAGGTGTTACACTTCCCAAATATTGCATTGTCCTAAAATCTTAAATTTTGAGAAAAGTGATTAGAACAGGCCCCTCAAAACCAGTTTGTTTTTGGTTCTCTATATTTTAATGAGTTGAAATGAACTGCTTAGTCAATTAATTGTGCAAGGGTGGAGTCCAGTGTAAAGGCCAGGGGACAAGTGACTTCCGGGAGGGTCTTACTGGGAGGATTTGCCTATGTCGCCTAAACACATAACTAGCCCAGCAGAAGCCTCTGCTCAGCTGTTGCGGGGAAGAATGTGGTGTCTGGAAAGAACAAAGGAAAGCAGGATCTTCTAACGTACGGACCTTGAATGGCCTCCCTGAGAATGGCTGGATAAAATGGAAATTCTCAGGCCCCACTCCAGGCCACTGAACCCAGATTTCTGCAGGTGAAGTCCAGGTCCTTTTAGACAAATCCCCTAATGATGTTTGAGAGCTGCTAACGCGACAGTGTAGAACTGATCAGGCAGAGCAGTTTGCCTGGTTAGCTTATAGGCATCTCTTGTGCAGATGTGAGCATGCAGATCCATTTCTTCAACTCTCAGTAGTCCAGGGGTTGGAGTTAGGGTTCATGATCCTTGAGAACTTGTTCTTGACCTTCTGCTCCGTGGGACAGAAACGATGGTGTCCAGTTTTGGAGACACATAATATTCTTTCATATCTGCTCCTGCCCCTCAGTGAGAAACGCGTGCAGTTGGTTTTCCACCAAGAGAGAGGACCTCGAGCCTGAAGGGTAAATGGTTGTTGCAGCATGTTTGGAAGGAGAGTTGGTCTACGCCTAATCTCCTGAGCTTCAGTAACGAGGCCCTCGCAGGGCTCGCAGTAGAGGCCACACAAGTGCACAGCCATGCCAACTTCATGCTTCGTGTTTACTTTTCCTTTTAGCACATACGCCTGTAAATAAAAATGTATTTATGCTTGGGGGTGGAAAACAAAGTCCCTGAAGCCCCTAGTATGAAAAAAAGAAAGAAAAAGAAGAAAAAGGAGCAATTTAGGAAAGATTAAAAGCAATTGTCCTGTTACCCCTGGCAACGGAATCTAGATGCAGCCAATCAGCGAGGTTGATACACTGTTTTGACACACGTGCACGTATTTCTAACATAAATAGCAACAGAGACCTAATAACAGTAGGTTTTAAAGCTGGAAACTGATGTCATTTCAAATGTGTCAATCAAACAGAACCTATAAAAGTGTTTTTTTTCTATCAAGCTGACATTAAGTGTATGCTGTAACGGCTTCCCGGGTGATGGTAGGCTTCTGTCAGGCCATACGGAAATCTGTAATTATGCTCTTGCTTCTTGGAATGTGTCCTTTAGCAAATTAAAAAAAAAAAAAAGAAACAACAACAACAACTAAAAAATGGAAAAAAAAAACACGCCACAAAACAGAATAACAAAAAAATTAGTAAGAAAATAAAATTTGAGCCTCACAGTAAAATGTATCTGTTCACATTAACAAAAAAGTGTGCTCATAAGAATGAATAAAATTAGACTAGAATTAACTTGTTTATTCCTAAAATAGATGCATTTCTTCAGTTCCTATGTCTGTTGAAATTATGATCAACTTGCGCCAGTGAATTCTGTTGCTAAGTTTTTGTCAAGCCTCTCAGAAATGAGCATTTGGAGGGACCAGCAGTTAGCGTAATGGCTATGTCTCTGGACTCCCATGTAGTCGACCACAGTTCATGTCCCGGACCCGGTGGCTTAAAACTCACACCGGGCGTGTGTGCGTGCGTGCCCAGGATCCCAAGAGGAGAATGGAGGAGAAGGGATTGTGGCGTGGCGGTGCCCCCTGGGGGGTGATTTCTTGCTTTCTGTCTCTCTGTCTCTCTCTGTCTGTCTGGAGAGCGCACATGCCCTATAGCAAATAAAAAACCTTTAAAAAAAAAAAGAAAGAAAGATAAAAAATGAGCATTTG
>NW_006159687.1:2308366-2335866 GCF_000334495.1 Tupaia belangeri chinensis | reverse complement strand
TGAGGCCGTGGCAGCTCTCCCCGCCCCGGTCTGTTCAGTGGGATAAGTCCGTGGTGGTGGCCAGAGCTATCCACTGTGGCCTGATGTCCTGTCACAGAAGGATGTGTCCTCCAGGTCTCAGAGCTAGGCGAAGGTGGGGAAGCTGCAGGGCCCGAGGAGGAGTCCTCTTCCTAAGGAACTTCAAAGGCAAGGGGAAACGTGAAATGCTGGTCAAGGGGTCATTGCTTTACTAAGGGGCCTCCTCTGAGGTGTAGCTACTTCTTTGAAGGATGCCTTGGGGCAGATGAACAGTTAAGGAGGTGCCTTGCTGAAAAGGAGAACTTGATTAAATATACAGGAAGGAGGGGGGGGTGATTCAGCGTAATTTCCAGATCTTTCCATACGTTATCCGAATAGCACCACAGACGTGCTGAATTTTTTTCACCAGCACGAAAGGGGTTGAGACAAACAATATTCCTGAAAATGTTCACAGTTGAGCCTATAAAAATCAGCACCTAATTGGGCTTTGTCTCACACTCACAGCTTTGCCTGAGAATGGGGACTTCCGGGCTATGGCTCCTTCTTCACTCAGATTTTAATAAAGGTTTTATATTTGGTTTTGGTGATAAAAAGTCTTTAATAAAGAATTTTACATGTCATATATTTAATGGAAAACAATTAAAAAGTTATGTAAACAGTCCAGTCAATAAAATTTTATCTTTTAGCTCATATAACTTTCCTTCAAGACCTGTATGCATTCTCTTTTTAAGATATATTCATTTAATTTTATTTGTTATTATTATTTTCTAATTTGACCAGAGAAAGACAGAAGGAGAGAGAGAGAGAAAAATGGAAAGTGAAAAAGCAAGCTGCCAGATCCAGGACTCGCACCACGGCCGGCCATGGGAGCCAACCACCATGGCACCTGCTGGCCCCAAGACCTGTACATATTCTTGTGATGCTCTCAAAAGTAGATACTGAGCTCCATTTGACGTATGAGTATCTTCTCAAGAAGAAGCTCTCCAGGGTATGGGAGCAGATTCAGCAGCGGCTTCTCTTAGTGCTCTGTTACCCTTCCCAATTCCTGCCACATCTGGGACAGGAACCACTGAGGGTTGTCATGAACTAAGATCTCTGTTGTGCACTAAGCTGTTACTGAGATTTCCAACACGAGGCGACTCTGGGGCTGGTGTGAGAGTGAGACTGTTGAGTAAAAATCAGTCCTGCTGTGTCCCCCGACAGCTGCTGGCGTCCCGTCAGTCCTCTTGGGCTTCTCTGATAATGATTTCCTAACTTGCGAGTCTTCTAGGTAGAGTAGCTCGTATTTTTCTAATTTTAGTTCAGTAGACGCTTCTTGAGAAGCTCTTGTTTTGAAGAGTTCTAATTCTGATTTCTGTTTGACTTCTTTTTTTTTTTTTTTGGAGAGGTTTTTTGCTATAGGGCGCATGCGCTCACCAGAAAGACAGAGAGAGACAGAGAGACAGAAAGTGAGAAATCACCCCCCAGAGGGATGGCCACACAGCAATCCCTTCTCCTCTATTCTCCTCTTGGGACCCTGGGCATGCACGCAAACACGCCTGGCATGAGTTTAAGTCACCGGGTCTGGGACTTGAACCGGCGGACTACATGGGAGTCAGCGACATAGCCATTACGCCAACGGCTGATCCCTCCATTTGACTTCTTATTGAACCATAATTATGCTCTCTAAACGGCTCTGCTTTCTTGAGACGTGGCTCGTGCCCGTAAGAACAGATTGACTTGTGTTCTAGATCCCATCTTGCTCTCGTTCACTCTCCCATTTATACTGTTCTACCATATTGATTTCCGTATGGCTTTGGGGTTCACTACCGCTTGCTCCAACCTCAGTCTGTTCTTTATGCATCTCTTCTGCGCTGCTCTCCTACTGACGACCTCTGCGGAAGAATGTGATGCGATGCATTCAGGTGTCCAGGTGTGGAAGATGCAGTTCCCGCTGTTGCTGTAAGATCCTCACCCCAGTGATCTTTCTCTAATTCATCACTTTTATTTATTTCTTGATCTAAATTACATTCCAGAGGTTGTTTTAATTCCGCAAGTTTCTTTACCGGTTCCTTTTCATCCTCGGATGTCTTCATCTCCTTCTACTCCTCTAATCTCACTTTATTTCCAAACATTCTCCTCTTGGGATCTTGGGCACGCACGCACACGCGCCCGGCGTGAGTTTTAAGCCACCGGGTCCGGGACGCGAACCGCGGTCGACTACGTGGGAATCCAGCGACATAGCCATTACGCTAACTGCTGGTTCCCTTATTTCTTGATCTAAATTACATTCCAGAGGTTGTTTTAATTCCGCAAGTTTCTTTACCGGTTCCTTTTCATCCTCGGATGTCTTCATCTCCTTCTACTCCTCTAATCTCACTTTATTTCCAAATGGAGCATCCCAGATGTCCTTTTCTTTTTTAAAAAAACCAGAGGGTGTATACACTCACCAGAGAGAGAGAGAGAGAGAGAGAGAGGGCGAATGCACCCCCCGACGGGACGTGGTTGTGAGCAAGCCGTTCTCCTCCATTTGCCACCCTACAGGTGTTTGGGGAACACATGGACACATGAAGCTTTCAGCTTTTCAAGCAGCTGGGGCAAGCTTAGCACTGCTGTCAGCCATGTGAGATCTGCCCCCCTTACCCACTAGCCCACTGGGCTGGTCCCGATTTTAAAGGAATTTTGGGTTCCTGTTTGATTACCCTTCTCTCTTCGGTGAGCCGATACAGTCTGTCATGGCTGGGTGTGAGGTCACAGCAGCGAAATCACAGGACACAACAAAACTGGAAATGGCCCAACTGGCCTTTCACGGGCCCCCTCGTGCCCACGTGATCGGAAAAGATGAGGCCGGAGTATGTTCAATGGTGTGAACACATTGGTTACTTTCAAGAATGAGCACTAAAAATTGTGGACACTAGAGACAGAGGAGCGTGGGAGAGGAGGAGTGCAGGAAAGGAAACGAGGGGAAAATAAGGAGAGAGAAGATATTTTGGGGATGCAGATATGGTTTGTTATCTGTTTACATCATGGGGCCAGCAGGGGGCATGGTGGTTAGCGGCGCTGGACTCCCACGTGGCTGAGTGTAGTTCGAGTTCCAGACCTGGTGGCTTGCTTTCTCACTTTCCTTCTCTCTCTCTCTCTCTCTCTCTCTCTGGTCAAATTGAAAAAAAAGGAAAGAAAGAAAGAGAAAGAGGAAGAAGAAAGAATGAAAGAAAAAGGTTCTAAAAATAGTAATTTGGAGATTCAATGCAATGTAGCTTATTTTATGTTGAGAATTATTATTTTTTTTCTTAAAGGCAGAGTCTTGCTTAAAAAAAAAAAATAACATGATCCTTTCATCTCAGCCTTCCTAGAAACTAGAGCCTTGGAGGAGGCCGCTGTGCCTGGCTGTTAGGGTGGGCTGGAATGGAACCCGGGCCTCCCCTGCTGGGCAGCAGCGTCTACTAGGGCACACCACTCTACCTGGGAGTCATCACTGGTACTGATAATTTCTTCTACTTTTTCTTACTAAACCTTTCATTTTAAAAAACCAAGGGAGGGCCCGGCCACAGTGGCCCCGCATTAGCACGCCCCTTCACAACGCTGGAGTCACGTGGAAGATGGGGTTTGGTTCCCAGGTGGGCCTGTACAACTGGGTGCACACCCACGTGCCTGGGACCCGGGCCGGGGGAGAGATGGGGCAGGCCGGACACCTGCTGAGGGCGCCTGTCTCAGTCTCTCGTTAAACAAACACGCAAACGGTAAGGGATTATCGAGGGCGGTATTGGGGCGTGTGCTGAGGCATCTTTGATGGCACAGAGTGAAGGATGATGTGGGCGAAGGGAAAAGCCCTCAGCCTCCATTCCGTCCCCTGGGCAGGGGGAGGTATCCGCTGAGACGCCAGGCACAGGGTGGAGAGAGCTCCACGTTCAACTCCGTGTGGTCCATCCGAGAGGCTGATGTGAGAGGCAGAGACAGCTGACATTCCTCACTCCGCACAGCATGTTGCGGAGTGGGCCCCGGGCAGCCAGACCGTTGTCTTCACCTTCCCCAGCTTAGGTGCTGCCTTCTGCAGTGAGGAGTCCGAGCAGACCAGAACGTACTGCAGGGAGAGGGAGAGAGAGCCTCAGCACAAACCATGCAAGTTCTTGTATCCATTAATAACTATTGTATAGAGACCAGAGGTTGGCGTAATGGCTATGTCGCTGGACTCCCGTGTAGTCAACTGCGGTTTGAGTCCTGGATCCGGTGGCTTAAACTCATGCTGGGCACATGTGCGTGCGTGCCCAGATCCCAAGGGAAGAATGGAGGAGAAGGGATTGTGGCATGGCCATCTACCCTGTGGGGTGATTTCTCGCTTTCTATCTCTCTGTCTCTCTCTGTCTGAGAGGCTGATGTGAGAGGCAGAGACAGCTGACATTCCTCACTCCGCACAGCATGTTGCGGAGTGGGCCCCGGGCAGCCAGACCGTTGTCTTCACCTTCCCCAGCTTAGGTGCTGCCTTCTGCAGTGAGGAGTCCGAGCAGACCAGAACGTACTGCAGGGAGAGGGAGAGAGAGCCTCAGCACAAACCATGCAAGTTCTTGTATCCATTAATAACTATTGTATAGAGACCAGAGGTTGGCGTAATGGCTATGTCGCTGGACTCCCGTGTAGTCAATTGCGGTTTGAGTCCTGGACCCGGTGGCTTAAACTCATGCTGGGCACATGTGCGTGCGTGCCCAGATCCCAAGAGAAGAATGGAGGAGAAGGGATTGTGGTGTGGCCATCTCCCCTGGGGGGTGATTTCTCGCTTTCTATCTCTCTATCTCTCTCTGTCTTTCTGGCGAGCGCATGTGCCCTATAACAAAAACCTCTTCGAAAAACAAAACACAAAAAATCAAAAACAAAACAAAAACAAACTATTGTATAAGTTTGTTGACTTTCTAGGAAGTAACATAAAATACATAACTAATACTCTGTTACAGGGCATTAAAGCCTTTATGAGGATTCTCTACTGATTTGAACCCTTCTACAACAATTAGAATTATCCCGTAACCCAGATAACCTTGTAAAACTTAATAAAATACATATACACAGAAGACACACATGTCCTTCACATGTATTTTTAGAGTAAATAATAAGCCATCCACCTAATTATCCATCGACCGTTGTTTTTAAACCCAAACCTGGGTGAGCAGTAACTTCTCTCGCACTTTACGCAGGATATTTACATAACTGAGGGTCAGAGAACTGAGTTTTTAAGTCAGTGAACCCTGACTCTGAGTGCTTTGAGTGATACTGGGGAGCAGAACAAGGGCACAGCTAGTCTGGGTCGATTATTACACTAACACGGTGATGACCAGGCCTGCCTCAAAAATGTGGACTTCCGCATCCCACCTCAGGGTTGGGGCGTACTGGGATATGCATCGTCCGCCCAGTGAGTGATAAAGGAAGGACTGTGATCTGGCAGTGGTACTTTCTTTGGTGTGAAAAGGATTGCCTGTGGGAACACTGGAAACCACCAGTACCTTCTCGTTGGCTTCCTTAATCATGGATCACTAAGGCCAGGGGCTCTGGAGGACCCTCTACAGATCACCATTTGTCAAGTGCCACGTGAGTTTTAAGCCACTAGGTCTGGGACTTGAACTGCGGTTGACTACGAGGGAGTCCAGAAGCGTAACCATTATGCCATCTGCTGGTCCTGACAACACGTCTTTTGTATTGACCTTACAACAAACTTACTATACACCTTAAACATTTTCTATTGCTCAGTAAAGCTTTTCAACTTAATAGACAACTGCGGTAAGTATCAAAAGAAAGTTCTACTTGCCAGAGAAGAAAAAGATCTGTTCATTCTTTTCAAACAGGTTCTTTAATTTCACAAAAATCTTTAGCTGTGTTGAGAATAGACCTGTGGACTCACGTAGGACCACTCTTTTGGAAAACACAGTGCTTTCTGGAAAAGTCACGCCGTAATAAGCGAGTCTATAAAGGTCATCCTGTCTAGTCACCTTCTGCAATATCGATACAGTACATGAAGTTTCCGTGGACTCTTCTGTAAAGAAAATGAAGAGCCACAGCAACTAGTTCTGAACTGTGGCCTCTGAGCGTACCGTCCCTTCTCCTCACGACTCGCGCTCTCCCTAATCCGTGTGCACCGTCCTCTTGTATTCCCCAGTTAAGACATTCTTTTTTCTCTTTCTCTCATATTTTAACAACCATCAGGGTTTTTTTTTTTTTTTTTCAATTGTCAGAGGGCACATGCACTTGCCAAAGAAAGATAGAAAGGGGGAAGGGAGAGAGAGAGAGAGAGAGAGAGAACCCCTCAATGGGGCGTGGTCACACGGCAATCCCTTCTCTACTTCCCCAGCCTCCTGGGATTTTGAATGAGCACGCTCATGGGACCGGCATGTTTCCAGTTGCTGGGCTGAGAGGCCAGCCTTGGTTGGCCATGCAAGAGGATCCCTCACTCATTGGGGTACAGGGCTGGCCTATAGTTATCACTTAAAAAAAAAAAAGATTTAATTTAATTTTATTCATGGTCTTTATTTTATTTTATTTTAGAAGTTAACCAGAGAGAGACAGAGACATAATGAAAGTGAGAAAGCCAGCTGAGAGGTCCGGGACTTGAACCATGGTCAGCCATGTGGGAGTCCAGTTGCCTTAACCATCATGCCACCTGCCAGCCCAGCAGGTCCAAATCTTGCTAAACCCAGTGGCTTTTCCTGGTAAATCTTAGGTGACCTCAATACTCCAGTTTTACTCGAATTCCTACAAACAAATTCATACATATTATATTATAAATATTTTCTTTCAATTTCAGGTATACTGGTTTTATTTTTTATTTTTTTACTTATTTGTTAGATTTTTGCTATAAGGTGCATATACTCATCACAGAGACAGAGAGACAGAAAGTGAGAAATCATCCCCCAAGGGAGGTGGCCATGCCGCAATCCTTTCTCCTCCATTCTCCTCTTGGGATCTTAGGTACACACGTACACGTGCCCAGCATGAGTATTAAGCCATCGGGGCTGGGACTCGAACCGTGGTTGACAGGGTGGGAGTCCAGCGATGGAACCATTACACCATCTGCTGGTCCCAACAGGTATACTGGTTTTAGCTTCCAAAAGAGTGGAACCAAAACACATAGTGAAAAACTTAGTAGAGACACATTTCACCAGAAATGTACGAGCACTATTCCTGAGAACCGCTGGCGTGAGAGCCTGTGAAGGCAGGGGTTTTGTGTTGCTCACTGAGGACCCCGCGCTCCTGGAACACAGCAGGCGCTCAATAAATACGGGTCGTATCTGTGAGTACCAAGAGTCCAACCATTTGTCCATTGCAATTGTTCTCAGCACCTAATCTTCAAACCGAATCTCTTTGGGACTGTAAAAAGCACGTATGACCTTTTAGCCCTTAACTTCCTCATTTGTGAAATAGTGATTACGATCATGTAAGCAGCTGTTGGAGAATGACTTGCTCTTTGTCCAAAACCTTAACAACAAAAAAAATTCTCTGAGCTAATGTCCTCGCCCAGACTGCCCACTCTAAAATTAGAAAGGGACACGGGCGGCCCGCTGCCGACCTCTCTCGCGTGTCACCGCGGCCAGCAGATGTCACTGACTGACATCACCAGTCCTTAACACCTGAAAAACTATGAAATGGAACTTTTTTTTTTTTAATTCTAGTGTAGGGACTTTAAAGGGAAAACAAGCAGAGATTAATCCGTAGGGTTAAAAGAAATTGCAAAATTATGGCCTGCAAAATATGTCTTTTCTAGTAAGAGGTGCCGGGGCCTGGAAGGGCGGGAGATGGTGTTTGTTTAGCATATGATTCCTCAGTAAATTCCTGGATCAGAAATGGCTAAGAATTCACACCTGTAAAATTCCGCCTCCCTTCAATCCCCATAACTAATTTCTCAACTGATGATTGTGTTTGCATGAACTGAAATAAACCACAAGGCGACTGCTTGACAGGAGAGCTACATCTACCTGAGGAGGAAAGAATTAAGTTGGTCAGGTGACAGGAAAGAACAGGAGCTGCGCATCAGGGGCCTGGTGGCCTGAAATCTATGAAATGTGTCAGTTACATCAGGGAGTCTCAGGCAAGACAAGAGCGGGGCAGAGGGGGAAGTATTCAGGTTGCATTTCTGGGCGGAGTCCCTTCTACCCTAAACCCAACACTCTGAGAACTGAAACTTGGCCCCTGTGCAAGATTAGCCTTCCCAAGTTAGCTGTCTTTGGTGACAGCAAAAATACCTGCCTGTCCCCGTAAGCAAGACTCTCCACCTGAGTGAGAAACCAGACGCATGGCCCAGGCCCAGAGCAGGTGTTTAATGGGAAGCAGAAAGGCAGCAGGCTTGCACACGCAGCCTGGGGTACACTTCTGTCGGGGCTTGGCTGCAGATAAGCGGCACTACCGATCCGCAAGATGAAAGGCAGATGCTTTAATACTGGTACAGAAGCTAGTAGGGGCATAGCTGGTGACTCACTTTGAAATCCTAAGTTTTGTTACATTTTTAGAAAGTAGGCATCTTTTATTGCTACCAAAACCCATGGTGAGAAATAATGTCTAAGTTTCAGTTCGGCAAGGTGTTTCTAAATGTGTCGCTGTTGGCCCAGCAGATGGTGTAATGGTTATGTCGCTGGACTTCCACGTGGCTGAGGGTGGTTCAAGTCCAGGACCTGGAGGCTTGAAACTCATGCTGGGTGCGTGTGTGTGTGTGTGTGTGTGTGTGTATGTGCCCCAAATCCCGAGAGGCCAATGGAGAAGGGATTGCAGCTGCCGTGTGGCCATTCCCCCTGGGGGGTGATTTCTCGCTTTCTCTCTGTCTCTCCAGTGAGTGCACGTGCCCTATAGTAAAAAACAAACAAACAAAAACAAAAACACTACAAAAAATCTCTCTTAAAAAAAAAAACTATATATAGCTGTTATTTTTACCTTTTTGGAAAAATATGCTTAAATATAAATTATGTTCGTGTCACTCTAAGTGTGGAATTGGGGCCACCCTTGCATCGACAGTCTTATCTGATCCACGAAGTACCTGTAGAATGAAGGTGGGTGAGGATCATTACAGTCAGAGACGTTCAGGCTCCGTGGAGAAATGAGGCTACCTCTCTTTGGCTGAAAGATTTCCTCCAAGAAAACCCATATCCTATAATCTTATTAAAAAACAAATCAAATATAGGGGAGAAGCTGTGATCTTTTTCCCACTTAATGTAAGTGGAATCGCCATGACGGGCAGGCTCACCGGCCCGTTGCTTCCTGGAGAACCGGGTACAACCTGGACGGGAGCGTTTTCTCTGTGACTGCGCGTCCGGCAGGTGGCGCTATGCGGGCAGCACGGCGCGGCGGGATCGGATCTCCAGCCTCTAGTCCGCTCCTTGGCATGTAGCAGGCATCTGATACATTCCTCTTCAAGGATCAGATGCTTAAAGAGTAGACATCCGCTGTATATTTCTATTTGGGAATGTAAAAACATCAAGGCTAGGGAGCTATGGGAGTGCGTTAATTTTTGTGGACAAGAAAGAAAACCTCCGCTGTTTGCTTGAGACAGCTACAGCTGCGGGAAGAAACAGCCCCGCACACATCTGTCCTCGGCGCCGCGCTTTGTCACCGCGTGAGAGCAGGTACGCAGCCAGCTGTGGTGGTCCTCGAGGAGACGCAGGACGCTAAGCGCTGACTCTGAGGAGTGCAGGGCCTTATCTGCAACAGCTGTGACAGTCCCAGGCTGTGGCCAACAGGGAGTAAACAGATTGGAAGTGAATTTAGCAAGCCCCGTGACCGTCCAAGGACGGCCGGTGGGTTGGCCGGCCCCCGCCCCGGCGGCCGTGCGGCCGCTGCTCCGCCGTGCTGTGGCCACATGGCCTACCAGGGCTGGGATCCCCGCGGCCCACGAGCCCCCCCCCCCCAAGAAGTAAAATAAATAAACTTAAAGAAAGGAGCCTCAGTGGACTGTGAGAGTCATTAACAAGAGGCCGGTGGGATAAATTCAGGAGACAGGGAACCTGCGGATTAGCCGTCTGCCCCCAGCCCCCCTGGATTGGCAGTGTAGACTTGGGAAAGTCAGAGTCGCTTTGGGTCATAATGTCAAAGCTCAAATTAGTAAAAAGACATTTGCCAGTTCTAAAATTCCATGGTGTTTTTATTTCTCCAAGTCTTATTCTATGCTATGTATCCTTCCTAGAAAAAGAATCCATATATATATATATTATACATATGAAATGTTTATTTATTACTATTTTAATTTGACCAGAGAGAGACAGAGAAAGGGAAAGTGAGAAAGCAAGTCGTCAGGTCTGGGACTTGAGCCGTGATCTGCCTCAACTGCCATGCCACCTGCTGGCCCTGAATCCCTACCTTTTAATGTTTGTATGTAATTGTCTTAATGAGGGCTCTGTTTGAGGGGTCAGAAGGTGGCATGGTGGTTAAGGCGCTGGACTCCCACATGGCCACCTGTGGCTCAAGCTCCAGATCTAGCAGTTTGAAAATCACTCCAGGCACTCATGGATGTGTCCCCAAGACCCCAAGGGGAGAATGGAGGAGGAGGGTCAGTGTGGTCATCCCCCTGGGGGGGCGATTTCTCACTTTCTCTGTCTCTCTCTGGTGAGTGCATATGCCCTTATGGCAAAAACCGTTAAAAAAAAGAAGTTCTCTTGAATGGGGAAAAGAATTCTGTATTTATTTGAATTATACCTGTAGGAAGCCTAGCTGTTTGAACCATGAGCTGGTTTCTTACCCTGAATATAAAATAAATGCATGGAAGAAAGCCTTGTAAGCCCAGCAGTCATAAACGTCAGCCAGATTTTCATGGAATGACTTGCCTTGTAAACTTGTCACCATCAGTCTCCCCAAGCCCAGGGCCTCCTGGTTGTCTCCTACTTCCCAGCGAATGGAAAAGAGTCCGGGCACTTTCTGAAGTGGTCAGTGGCTATCAGAGCAGCTCTGGTTCTTGGTACAACAGGATGTTAGTGGCTGGGATAGGCTAGGTCTGGGAGCCTGGCCCAGAGCCCGCAAGGGCCACTGCTCACACAGGTGCCGCCCAGAGAGAAGAGAACGGCTGTCCCGTGTGCACACAGCGTGCTGACTCACAGCACCGAGTGGCGTTTCCTGCGTATGTGGAATTCAGGTCATCATGGCTCTGATAGCTAGCTCTGACTCCTCCTCCAACTGCCTCATCGCCGTTTCTGCCCAAGTCTCCATCCTCCCCTGGTGGGGACTCCCTGGGGGCAGGGGCTGTTCCTCTCTGTCCCTGCCTCTCCCTCAACCCCGGCAGCCCGTGACTGCTTTGTCTTTTATATCATGTTATGTTATTATTTTTCAGAGAGATTTTTTGCTTTAGGCTGCATGCACTCGCCAGAGACACAGAGAGAGACAGAGAAAGTGAGAAATCACCTCCCAGATCACCTCCCAGAGAGGATGGCCATGCCCCAGTCCCTTCTCCTCCATTCTCCTTTTAGGATTTTGGGCACGCACGCACACGCACCTGGCCTGAGTTTTAAGCCACCGGGTCCGGGACTCAAACTGCGGTCAACCATGTAGTTAAGTTCAGTGTCTTAACCACTACATTGCCTGCTGGTCCACTTTGTCTTTACTGTTATCATCTGAAAAAAAAAAAAAAAACCTATCCAATATATTCTAAGCTGTGAATTTTAAATGGCCCCAAAACAACTGAATTTTTTTTTTTTGAGAGATTTTCGCTATAGGGCACGTGCGCTTGCCAGACAGACAGAGAGAGACAGAGAGACAGAAAGCGAGAAATCACCCCCCAGGGAGGATGGCCACGCTGCAATCCCTTCTCCTCCATTCTCCTCTCGGGATCTTGGGCACGCATGCACACGTGCCTGGCGTGAGTTTTAAGCCACCGGGTCCGGGACGTGAACCGCAGTCAACTACGTGGGAGTCCAGCGACATAGCCATTATGCTAACTGCTGGTTCCCAAAACAACTGAATTTTAAATGGCCCCAAAACAACCACGTTAGAGAAAACAGCCATGGGAAAAGGGACTTAATGAACGGGATACTGTTAAATCTTACTCCAATTACACACGGTTGTTAAATGACACAACTTAGATTCTAACACCGATACAAATGTTGATCAAAGATTCTTCTTTTCAATAAAGCGTCTATGGAAGGAGAGACAGAGATAGGCACCGGGACTGACTGTGGTGGAAAGCGCTGGCTCTTTTCAGTGAAGCTTCCTGAATTGGCTCACATACCTGTCCCTCTGCCCAGGCGGGAGTGCCAGGGACCCCGCTGTGTGCTGGTACTGTCGTTCTGGTCACCTCGAAACCTCACCAACTGATTCACCTTTTTGGGTTATTTTTCATATAGCTTTTGTTACATGTTTCAAAATTATTTCTGGCATGGTGCTAACCTTCTCTGGGCCCCATGTGTTTAAAATAAGAGCCTGGACACCAGCTTAATGTCCTGTCCTTAGACGCAGCATCCATTCTTCACATAAAAGAGTAAACACCTGTGTGTGACCCCGCAAGGATAAACAAGCGTACTCCTCTAAGGGCCTTTCCCCTTCTCCATTTGTGAAACAATTGGTACATACCCTCCTAATCAACGTTTCCTATATGCCTCTGGCTATTCCCCAAGGTGGGCTGCTTATACGGACGTTGGACGTCGCTGTGGAAGGTCAGTAATGATACAGCTTGGCCTTCACGATTTCAAACGCCAGTCACGCCCTTTCCGGGCCCTGCCGATCTGTCTAATCCTTAGTGCCTTCCCTCTCAGGCTAGTGGCCGCTCGTGTCCACAAGAGAGGCACAGCAATGCCATTATAGGATATTCCCGAACAAAAGGCTTCCGCGAGCATTTTCTAGCATCTTGGAGATTGACAAGGTCCCCTCCTGTTTCCCGAGCCCATTTCCCCCCTTATTCCTGGTGATTTCTTTTCTTACAGACCAGAAAGAAAGCACCTCGCTGAGTGGCGACCTCTCGCCACATGGATACCTGCTAGAAACAACAACCTCACGTGTCCGGCTGCTCCTTGATGTGTCGGGATTGGTGTGATGGGCCCTGTTTGATACACTTGGCGGCTTGGAGCTGCCTTTTAAAAAAATCAATCCATATTAAAAATAAAAGTTCCTTTTGAAAATTAATCTTCCTATTTCTTTGGGGTGGGGGGGAGGGCTGGGCCACAAACCAGCTAAAAGTGCTGAAAAGTGTCATCTAATGAAACCGCCAGAACTCTAACACGCTAGGGAAGGAGAAAATGTCTTGAGTAATTACAACACTTTTCCGTTTTCAATCGATGGCTTCAATTTATCAGTAATGTCAGTTTGTTTCCTTATTGCGAAGACGGCAAACTTTTAAAAGACTTTCAAGATGTCACTTTTAAATTGGTAAGTATGTGTGTGTGTATATAAATACATACATGTACACATACATATGTACATACATATACATATATATATTCTGTTTTAGAAAAATATGGGAAATAACTCAAAGTTAACGATATTCCCCTGCAACTTTACCCTTTTTTACTGGTAATTTTTGCTTGAAGTAGATTTTCTGCTTCATTTGTGCATAGTATAAATCATAGATGCCAAGGTAAATAATTTGAGAAAAGAAATACACATTTAAAAGGGAGGCCAGTCTTTAGAAAAAAGCAATCAGGAGCATTTTTTTTAAAAAGAGAATATTTCGCTCCATTTTTGATTGGCGAGAACCGCTATTCTATGTGCTGTGTGAGCACATGTATGCCTTCCACATGTGTTTAGCATATGTTACATGTTTGTGTGCAGGCCACACACGTATACAAGCCCTGTGCTCTTTCCTTAGGAGATTTTCTTGGTAACGTTCTTCACACGACAAGGTCAGACACGAGCCCGCCGGTGCGGCGCCTCATACCTCACGGGTGGCTCAGGCAAACGGCCTAAGGAGAGGTGGCTGACGGCGAGCAGCTGGGTGGGCTTAAGGTGCCTGCGAGGGGTCTCACCGGAGCGAGGGGTTGCAATGTTCCACCCACAGATGAGACTGTGCTTGGTTTTTCTCCCACAAGCCAGTTAATACGTGGGAAGTGGGTGCCACTCATTCCTTTCCCCTAGTACATGTGCACTCACTGGAGAGAGACAGAGAGAGAGAGAGAGAAAAAAAGTGAGAAATTACCTCCAGAGGGGATGGCCACACTGCAGTCCCTTCTCTTCCATTCTCTTCTTCGTATTTTGGGCATGCAAACATACCCACCTGGCACGGATTTTAAGCCACCAGGTCTGGGACTCGAACCGTGTCGGCCATCTGGGAATCCACTGCCTTAACCACCATGCCACCTGCTGGCCCCCAAGTGTGTTATTTTAATGTCCATTTTACAGATAAGAAAAGACTCAGAGAGATTAAGAAAAATGCCTTAGGTCACAGAGCTAGACAGGGTCGCAATTAACATTCAAACCCAAAGGGTTTTT
This sequence comes from Tupaia belangeri chinensis, assembly GCF_000334495.1. NCBI lineage: Eukaryota > Metazoa > Chordata > Mammalia > Scandentia > Tupaiidae > Tupaia > Tupaia belangeri. The sequence continues at coordinate 2,321,499 of NW_006159687.1, read as the reverse complement.
ATGACTTCACAGCCAAAACTGTCTTCCCGTGTCATTGTTTCTCCCCCTTACCTTAGAGCATTTAATGACGATTATAAATGAGAAACGCGAGTTCTTTAGAGTATTTCAAGAGTAGACATTTTATAAAGTTTTTGTTATCTGCTTCTCTCAAGTCACTATCTTTGAACATTCATTTGTCCATGGTGCATACTTCGATGTTAGCTTTCATTCTGTCACTATTTTTAAATTAATTTGTAAGAGCATTTTATCCTTTGGTGTGGTTGGCCTTATTCCTTTGCTACTTGCAAGGTGTAATTTTTGGGAGGATGCTTTCCAAAATGTCTATGCTCTTTCTTGGGGAGGAGTGCAATGTCATTTAGCCTGTGATTAGCATGAGACTTAAAATGAAAAATCCTCTCCAAGACCGTAACGCCCCACCCCAGAATCATTCAAATTAATCTTTATCGAGGACCCACTAGGCATCAGAAACGATTTCAGACAATGGACATACAAGATGCAGAGGATGAATCTCCGGTCAGTCTGAGCAGTGTACTGTAATTTGGGGAGGGGCGTATTGTCTGATACAGGAACCGTCAGTCCCGTGTGGCCATGGGTACTTGAAATATAGTCAATCCACGTTAAGATGTGCTAAAGTGTAAAAGACACATTAGATTTTAAAGAGTTACTTGTTTTAATTTGCTATAAGGCATTTATGCTTGCTGGAGAGTGACAGAAAGAGAGAGAGAGAAAGAGAGAGGGAAATGAGAAAGCACCCCTCAGGGGGAGTGGCCCCATCATAATCCCTTCTCCATTTTTTCTGGGGATTTTGGACACGCACGTGCATGTGCCCAGCTTGTCTCTCAAGCCACTGGGTCTAGGACTGTCATCACACAGTCAGTCACATGGGATCCAGACACCGCCATGCCACCAGCTGGTCCAATTTCCAAGATTTAATACCAAAAATTTAAAAATCTTTCATTAATGAATTTTGAAATAATTGCATATGGAAACGAGGATATTCCATTTCTACTGGATTAAATAAAATGTATCATTAGCATGTATTTTATCTGTTGCTTTTCATATTGCTACTTGAAAATTTAACGTGCCAGGTGTGTCTCACTGCAGCTCTGGTGCCTTTCTACTGGAGAGAGCTGCCCGGAGTAATCAGAAGGGCTTCGGAGGTGACCTTCGACATTAGTATTTGCATGTGTTTCATCTGACACAAATTGCATTCCACGTCTAAATGGACCATCGTCTGTTTAACCTGGGCTTGTGGACAGCTGTGGATCTGAGTAGGCTGTAAGCAGCAGGGAAGAGCTGGGTGGGGTGTGGGACGTCGCAGCGAGGACTGCAGGAGTCTGGGGCCTAGAGGTGATGCCTGAGACGCTGCTCTTGACTTTCCGTTTTAAAGCCAACACTTAAGCATTCCCATATACTGTGCTCTGTGCCAAGGGCCTTCTGCTTTATCTTCACAATCTTGGTGACAACCTGAGAAGTAGGCACTGTGACCGCCATTTAATAGGTTAAGGGAACAGAGGAAACTGAGGTTTAGAGGCAGTCACCCAGCTAGGAAGTGACAGAGCCGGATGTAAACCAAAGCGACTCCATTTCAGCCAGAACGTTTAACCGTTGCATCAAAAGTTCTGATGTTTTTTCGGACTTTACAAACTAATACTTTTTAATAAAAATAAAACCCATGCAGGAGTATGGACATTTTATTTTAGCAATACTACTACAAATACTGCTACTACTTCTAGCACTATCTTTTGTAACTATGAAGGTAAGAGTATTTGAAAATTTTAAAAACTGAATACGTGTAGGTTTGTTTTTGTTTTGTTTTAGCGGCTCACTTTATTGTCGGCGTTTTTCAGGTTTGACCAGGCATTGGGCTGGGACCAGACTTAGAGATTGCTGCAGGCCGGCCGAGGAGCTCGGAGCCTCCAGACTCGCCTGTTGCACGCCTGTCCAAGTTCTCGCTGCGCTGCAGAGCCCAGCCTGGTCCCACCGCGTGGGTTAGCGGAGCAGCCTCCGTGGCTGGGCGCTTTATCGCACCAGATCTGTTTGGAGCAGCTCCGCTTGGAGTACGAACCTCAGCCCTGGAGGTGGAGAGCTGTGCTTTTCCATTGTCGCTCCACAAGGTGCAGAGTACTGAGTGTGCCCTGACTCCCCGGCAGGTCCAGAGTCCTTGGCCTCCCTGAGGCTGGCTCCATTGCGCTGCCTTTGTATGCCGGAGCAGGCTGATGAGGCCGACACGCTCTGTGGGCGTCACTATGTCAACTCTGTTTGTACAAACAGTTGGCATCTTTGCTCTGCTCCCGTTTGCCAGCCAAATAATTCTAACCTCTCATTGCAAATATAATCCTTCTGTGGCTTGATGCTTCAGCAATTTGTAGGTTTCCTAGAGACTGAGGATTAAGTTGGAAGGATACAAGCTTTGTTTTTCTAATACATACTCCTATCAGTGCCCTGATCATGTCTAGTGATTCATCAATAGCAAGTGTCTTTAAAGAATTTCTACTTTCTCTGGAGAGAAGCAAACTACAAGGGTTATTATCCATAAGCTTAGTGCTGTTCTTGATTTTTGTTGTTGTTGTTGTTGTTGACTTTGTTTAGATGGGGTTTTGAAGTAAGTAAAACAGTAAAAACAATTCAGGTTGAGGGACGACCAAGTCTCTACAGTGTTTAAAGTGAACTCAAAGAATGAAGGATTGGTAAGAAAGGAGGAAAGGTAAACAGCGTGGCAGGCGATGGTAGTGGTAGCTCCTCATGTGTTAGGCCAGAGAGCATGGACTAGAGTGGAAATACAAATATGTACTGCTGCTTTGTTAATTAAAAAAGAAAATGTTTGTTTGTACAGTTCATGTTTTTATTTCTAGTATTTCAAATTAATTTGGGATGATTGATTTCTTCCAGGAGTTCCCCCATCTAATTGCACATTGAATGTCATAAAACGTTAAACGATGCTAGCATTTTAATCTTTCTCCATTTGGGAAATTGCAGTCCCAGTCCCCATTTTTCCATAACTGTTTTTTAATTGATGAAGGAAATTTTTCTTTTATCCCAGGGTTACTAACCTTCGTCAGTCTTTTGTGTATTCCCCAATCAAAAGGTTTTTGATTATCTAAAGAAATGACACCCACTGGGTCGCCTTTCTAGATCATTTTGTTACCTCTTTCAAAGCGTCTTAACAGGTTGGGGCGCCCAGACTTACCCTAACAAAAGCCAGGCTGGTTGTTCCCTTTTGTGGCCTCCTCCTCTAAGCAATTTATAACTTTCCCTTCAGCGCACTGAATCGGTATCTGGGCTCCAGGAGCAGCTGTGGGGGTCCTGGGTTGTTTTCAGAGGTCATCAGAGGATCTTTCCAGAAAATTATGGCAGCACTGAAAATTCTCAGTGGCCGAAAGGGTAGAGGAAAAACTTCTTTTTTCCTATTCCTGTTGATTTTTGTTGGTTACTTAATCGTTTTAATTATTTTCTACTGCTAGAAATGTAGATTGTGTCCTGAGTTAAGTTTAGGGCAATTGCATAATAAAAACCTGAGGAAAAATTAAAGTGAGGGGTTATGTGCAGGGAAAAATAAAGCCCTGAAAAGGAGAGGGGAGAAATTTTCAGAATTTAAATTCTTAAAAGATCACTTATTTTTAACTTAAAAAAAAAAAACAATTTAAATGGTAGGAATTGTTAGATAGGATGAAGGCAAAATTCATGCTATTGATGAATTTTTTAAAAAGTATGCTATCTAATGGCAATTCATTCATTCCCTTATTTTCTATTATATTGTATAAGTGACGATGAATACTTTCTCTGTAAATATATTTTTACATTTTTAAATTTCTTTCGATTTCAACATTCAACCACATGTTACTTAGCTTACAAAGTGGATATTCCAACATGTGTACATTTCTCACCAGTTCAGTTGACAATACTATAAATTTATCTTCAATAGATAATAATCCATTTCTTTGTCCCATAAATGTCTTGCCTCTCTATTTTTCTCCTACTCTGTAAATATCTTAAAGAGAGTATATAGAGTGAAAATTTCTCTATCTTTCATTCTTTTTTTTTAAGAATTATTTTGTAATTCTAAATATAACTTTATTTATCTATTTCTTTTTAATTTGACCAGAGAGGGACAGAGTGAGAGGGGCAGGGGGTGGTGGTGGTGGTGGTGATGAGAAAGCAAGCTACCAGGTCTGGAACTCGAACCGTGGTCTACCATGTGGGAGTCCAGCACCCATAACCACCACACTGCCTGCCTGCCCCTCATTTCTTTTCTTAAAAGAAGCCATCGTCGGGGTGGCAGGTGGCATGGTGGTTAAGGTGCTGAACTCCCACATGGACGACCTCAGTCTCCCACATGGGATACTGCAGTTCGAGTCCCGGGCCTGGGAGTTTGCTTACTCATTTTCTCTTTTACTATCTGTGATTAAAAAAAAAGTAAGAACAAGAGTAAATAAAAAATATATAAAAGAAGACATTGTCTTCAGTTTGAGATGTGTTCTTTCATTCCTTTTTCGGTTATTAATAATTTACATATACATGTGCAAAACAAATGTAGAAAATACATTATTTTTGCTTTGTATGATTGAGTCTATACTACATAAAATATTTAGTGACTTGTTTTTATTTTATAATATGTGTTAGAACTTTTACTTGTTAAAGTATTTGGATCTACAATATTCTTCTAATGTTCACACAGAATCTTATAATACAGATAGACTAGAAACTACTTGACAGGGCCTTGAAAAGTTTGTGAGAAAATGAAAATAAAGTATGAGTTTATTTTGGTTGACTGTGAGCACACTCACTTTCTCATAGTACCTCATTCACTCGCAATCATTCATGCTGTAGCACACTCACATTCCCACAGTACCTCACTCCCTTCTCATTGTTAATGCTGTGAGAACATTCTCATTCTCAGAGTACCTACCTCACTCCCACTATTAATGTGGTGAGCACACTCACATTGTCATAGTTCCGACTGTTAATACTGTGAGCACACTCACACTCTCACAATACCTCACTAACTCCCGAATGTTAATGGTGTGAGCTCAGTCATATTCTCACAGTACCTCGTTCACTTCCGCCTGTTAATGCTGTGAGCACACTCACATTCTCACAGTACCTCACTTACTCTCAACTATTAATGGGGTGAGCAAACTCACATTCTCATGGTACCTCACTCACTCCCGAATGCTATTGCTGTTAATACAATCACTTTCTCACAGTACCTCACTCACTCTCAACTTTTAATGCTGTGAGCACACTCAGTTCTCACATTACCTCACTCCAATGTTAATGCTCTGAGCACACTCACTTTCTCACAGTACCTTACTCTCTCTCAACTCTTAGTGCTATGAGCACACTCACTTTCTTCGAGTACTTCACTCACTCCCAACTATTAATGCAGTGAACACACTCACATGGTCATAGTTCCTCACACACTCCCGACTGTTAATACTGTGAGCACACTCACACTCTCATGATACCTCACTAACTCCCGAATGTTAATGCTATGAGCTCAATCATATTCTCACAGTACTTCATTCACTCCCACCTGTTAATGCTGTGAGCATACTCACTCCCAAATATGCTATTGTTGTTAATATAATCACGTTCTCACAATACCTCACCCACTTCCAACTGTTAATGCTGTGAGCACACTCAGTTCTCACATTACCTCACTCACTCCCCAATGTTAGTGCTCTTAGCAGGCTCACTTTCTCACAGTACCTCACTCTTTCTCAACTGTTAGTGCTGTGAGCACACTCACATGCTCACAGTGCCTCACTCACTTTCATTTTTTTAGACAATACCTCTCTCATGCCTGACTGTTAATGCTGTGAGCACACTCAATTTCTCACGGTACCTCACTCATTCCTGACTATTAAAGTTGGAAGCACACTCACATTCTCATATTACCTCACTCAGTCCCAACTAATAATACTAAGATTCACTCACAGTTTAAGGGTACCTCACTCACTCCTGAATGATAATGTGTGAGCAGATTCTCTTTCAGTCAGTATCTCACTCACTCCCAACTCAATGCTGTGAGCACACTCAACTTATCACAGAACCTGATTCACTCCCAACCGTTAATGTGAGCACACTCACATGCTCACAGTACCTCACTCACTCCCTACTGTAAATGCTGTGTGCACACTCAAATACTCACAGTACCTCTCTCTTTCAACTGTTAATGTTTGAGCACACTCACATGCTCACCGTACCTCACTCACTCCTGAAATTTATGCTTTGAGCACACTCACATTCTCACAGTACCTCACTCACTCTTGACTATAAATATTTGAGCACACTCACCTTCTCACAGTACCTCACTCACTCTTGACTATAAATATTTGAGCACACTCACCTTCTCACAGTACCTCACTCACTCTTGACTATAAATATTTGAGCACACTCACCTTCTCACAGTACCTCACTCACTCTTGACTATAAATATTTGAGCACACTCACCTTCTCACAGTACCTCACTCACTCTTGACTATAAATATTTGAGCACACTCACCTTCTCACAGTACCTCACTCACTCCCAACTGTTAATGCTGTGAGCACACTCACATGCTCACAGTACCTCACACATTCCCAGCTTTAGCTGTGAGCTCACTTACATACTCACAGTACCTCACTCACTCTTGACTATAAATATTTGAGCACACTCACATTCTCACAGTACCTCCCTCACTTCAGTTATTGTTGTGAGCAGACTCACATTAACACAGTACCTCTCTGACTTCCAAGTGTTACACTGCCAGCACACTCACATTCTCACAGTACCTCACTCACTCCTGACATTTAATGCAGTGAGCAGACTCTTTCCATTCCTTACTCACTCCCAGCAGTTAATTCTGTGAACACACTCACATGCTCACAGTACCTCACACATTTCCAGCTTTAGCTGTGAGCTCACTTACATACTCACAGTACCTCACTCACTCTTGACTATAAATATTTGAGCACACTCACATTCTCACAGTACCTCCCTCACTCCTGACTGTTAATCCTGTGAGTACACTCACTTTCTCACAGTACCTCACTCACCTCTCTCACTCCCCACTGTTATGTTGTCAGCACACTCACATTTTCACAGTACCGCACTAATCTCGACTGTTAATCCTGTGAGCACACTCACATTCTCACAGTACCTCACTCACCTTTGACTGTTAATCCTGTGAGTACACTCACTTTCTCACAGTACCTCACTCACCTTTGACTGTTAATGTTGTGAGCACAACCACATTGTCACAGTACCTCTCTGACTTCCAAGTGTTACACTGTCAGCACACACACATTCTTACCATACCTCACTCACTCCCAACTCTTAATTCTGTGAGCACACACACCTTACCACAGTACCTCATTCACTCCCGACTGTTAAAAATGTGAGCACACTCAGTTTCTTACAGTACCTCACTCACTCCTGATTATTAATGCCGTGAGTGCACTCAATTCTGCTGAGTACCTAACTGACTCCCAACGATTCTACTTTTTTTTTGAGAGGTTTTTGCTATAGGGCGTGTGCACTCGCCAGAAAGACAGACAGAGAGAGAGACGGAAAGCGAGAAATCACCCCTCAGGGGGGATGGCCACACCACAATCCCTTCTCCTCCATTCTCCTCTCAGGATCTTGGGCACGCATGCACACGCGCCCGACGTGAGTTTAAGCCACCGGGTCTGGGACGCGAACTGCGGTTGACTACATGGGAGTCCAACGACATAGCCATTACACTAACTGCTGGTCCCACTCCCAACTATTAATGCAGTGAGCACACTCACTTTCTCACAGTACCTCATTCACTCCTGACTTCAAATGCTGTGGGCACACACACATTCTAATAGTACCTCACTCATTCTGACTAATAATGCTATGAGCACACTCACATTCTACCAGTACCTCTCTTATTCTGACTGTTAATGCTATGAGCACACTCACCTTCTCACAGTACCTCACTTGCTCCTGATTAATTTTGTGAGCACACTCACTTCTGCACAGTACCCACTCACTCCCAACTCTTTATACTATGAGCACACTTACCTTCTCACAGTACCTCAGTCACTCCTGACTGGTAATGCTGCGAGCACACTCACTTTCACACTATACCTTACTCACTCCCAACTCTTCATGCTACGAGAACAATCACTGTATCACAGTACTTCACTCATTCCTGACTGGAAATGCTGTGAGCTTACTCACTTTCTTTCAGTACCTCGCTCACCCCCTACTATTAATCCTGTGAGCACACTGAGTTTCTCACATTTCCTCACTCACTCCCGACTGTTTATTCTGTGAGCACACTCACTTACAATACCTCACTCACTCCTGACACTTTTTTTTTTTTGTATTTGATATTTTTATTTTAGGCTGCAAAAAATAAAACAAGCAAGCAAACAAACAACAACAATAACAAACTTGAAACAGGCTTATGAAATGACATTAATTCATCCTTTCCAGGGAGCAGACAGTAGACCAGTGCAGGTTACCCTCAAGGCCACGTACACCCTGCTTCTCTGCTGCTTGTGTTCTGCTGGGTTTCGATCCTTCTTTGAGTCATAGTCTAGATCATTTTCCTCGTCTCCTTCTTCTTCCCCTTCCTCATCTGCTTCTTCACCTTCTTCATCATAATCATCATCGCCTTCCTCAATTGCTTCTCCAGTACAGTATAACACTCATCTTGGGGTAATACGTTCACGTAGAAGGTGACCAGTTTCAAAGTCTGCAGCAAGTACAGCTTTGCATCATCCAGAGCTCCACTCTCGGGAACTTCAGGAGGGGCGAAAAGACTAAAGAAGGAGTCACTGGAAACTGTTTTAGTCACAGGACGAACTGTCCCACATCCCTTCTGTTTCTGCTTCTTCTTAATGGTATTCAAAGTGGCATTCTTCCCTTTTTTCCAATCTATCTGGCACCCTGTACAACCCATAATTTCTGGTCCATCAAAAGAAAAGGGATCAGAGTCAGAATGAGGCTCTGACCTCATTCTATATGTCCTTGTCAACACTTCATTTGTAAAATATTCACTGGGTTCAAAGTGAAATTCTAAGACAAAACTCATAGGCTGGCCAGGATCTGAAAACTTCACTTTAATATCTTTCAAGTGCTTCAGAATAGGTTTATCATGTTCCTGAACCACTCACTGAGCAAGTCAACATTCTTGAAAACAGTCAACCAAAATTCAGGAACTCCCTTAGGGTCTTCTTTTTCTTCATCCTTTTTCTCATCTTCAATCTTAGCCTTTTCCTTCAGTTCCTCCAAAATTTCATCTTCCTCATCCGGTTTCCATTCACATTCTTCTTCTGTAGGCTCATCAATTCATTAGTGATCTCAAACCGCTTATCGAATAGAGGCTGGTAGACAATAGCATACTTCCTTTCGAGATCATGAACTTCCTCATAGAATTTGGCTTCTATCTGCGCACATTTGACTTGAAGGTTTCTCAGAGCATTTGCTCGTCTTTGAACTACCCTAGGCAAGCTTTCAGTGGATCCTGTTGGGGTTTCCACCAGACCATCAAGTCTTTCCGAAGGGCTGCAAGAATCTGAGGATTTCGTATCATCTGAACAGTCAGCTGATGCGCTTTGATTTTTGTTTCTTCACCAGTTTCTTCTTCTTCTGCTTCTTCAACATCATTCTTACTTTTTGCTCTTGGATGCATGTGCTCGCCAGACAGACAGAGAGAGACAGAGAGACAGAAAGCGAGAAATCGCCCCCCAGGAGGGATGGCCACGCCGCAATCCCTTCTCCTCCATTCTCCTCTCGGGATCTCGGGCATGCACGCACACGCGCCCAGCGTGAGTTTAAGCTGCCGGGTCCGGGACGCAAACCGCGGTCGACTACGTAGGAGTCCAGCGACATAGCCACCACGCTAACTGCTGGTCCCAACATCATCCAAATCCTGATCAGGTTCAGACTGTTCTTTGTTGTCAATGTCTGCCATGTTGTAAGAACTTCAAATACTGGCGCCTAGTGCAGAGAGCCAGGTAGCCAGGGCTTTGCAGGCAGTGACTCAGGGCGGCAGCGGTGGCGGGAGGAACAGGAGGTGGTGCCGCGAGCAGATGGCACTAAAAAAGCTCACTCCTGACTCTTAATGTTGTGAGCACACAGACGTTCTCACAGTACCTCACTCACTCCCGACTAGTAATGCAGTGGGCACACTCACATTCTCACAGTAACTCACCCAATTCCGGCTGTTAATGCTCTGAGCACACTCACACTCTCACAGAACACACACTCACATTCCCACAGCACCTCACCCGCTCCTGGCTGTTAATGCTCTGAGCACACTCACGCTGTTAATACTGTGAGCACACTCACATTCCCACAGCACCTCACCCGCTCCTGGCTGTTAATGCTCTGAGCACACTCACGCTGTTAATACTGTGAGCACACTCACATTCCCACAGCACCTCACCCGCTCCTGGCTGTTAATGCTCTGAGCACACTCACGCTGTTAATACTGTGAGCACACTCACATTCCCACAGCACCTCACCCGCTCCTGGCTGTTAATGCTCTGAGCACACTCACGCTGTTAATACTGTGAGCACACTCACATTCCCACAGCACCTCACCCGCTCCTGGCTGTTAATGCTCTGAGCACACTCACATCCCCACAGCACCTCACCCACTCCTGGCTGTTAATGCTTTGAACACACACTCACATTCCCACAGCACCTCACCCACTCCCGGCTGTTAATGCTCTGAGCACACTCACATCCCCACAGCACCTCACCCACTCCTGGCTGTTAATGCTCTGAGCACACTCACATCCCCACAGCACCTCACCCACTCCTGGCTGTTAATGCTCTGAGCACACTCACATCCCCACAGCACCTCACCCACTCCTGGCTGTTAATGCTCTGAGCACACTCACATCCCCACAGCACCTCACCCACTCCTGGCTGTTAATGCTCTGAGCACACTCACATCCCCACAGCACCTCACCCACTCCTGGCTGTTAATGCTCTGAGCACACTCACATCCCCACAGCACCTCACCCACTCCTGGCTGTTAATGCTCTGAGCACACTCACATCCCCACAGCACCTCACCCACTCCTGGCTGTTAATGCTCTGAGCACACTCACATCCCCACAGCACCTCACCCACTCCTGGCTGTTAATGCTCTGAGCACACTCACATCCCCACAGCACCTCACCCACTCCTGGCTGTTAATGCTCTGAGCACACTCACATCCCCACAGCACCTCACCCACTCCTGGCTGTTAATGCTCTGAGCACACTCACATCCCCACAGCACCTCACCCACTCCTGGCTGTTAATGCTCTGAGCACACTCACATCCCCACAGCACCTCACCCACTCCTGGCTGTTAATGCTCTGAGCACACTCACATCCCCACAGCACCTCACCCACTCCTGGCTGTTAATGCTCTGAGCACACTCACATCCCCACAGCACCTCACCCACTCCTGGCTGTTAATGCTCTGAGCACACTCACATCCCCACAGCACCTCACCCACTCCTGGCTGTTAATGCTCTGAGCACACTCACATCCCCACAGCACCTCACCCACTCCTGGCTGTTAATGCTCTGAGCACACTCACATCCCCACAGCACCTCACCCACTCCTGGCTGTTAATGCTCTGAGCACACTCACATCCCCACAGCACCTCACCCACTCCTGGCTGTTAATGCTCTGAGCACACTCACATCCCCACAGCACCTCACCCACTCCTGGCTGTTAATGCTCTGAGCACACTCACATCCCCACAGCACCTCACCCACTCCCGGCTGTTAATGCTCTGAGCACACTCACCTCCTCACAATATTTCAATCACTCCTGACTGTTATTGCTGTGAACACACACCCATATTCACAGTACTTCACTCACTCCCTACTGCTAATTTTTCAGCACACTCAACATGCTCACAGTACCTCACTCAGCTCGACTGTTAATGCTGTGTTCACACTCACATACTCACATTACCTCACTCACTCTCTATTGTTAATGTTTGCACACACATTCTCACAGTACCTCACTCACTCCTGACTTTAATGCTGTGAGCACACTTACATTTTCACAGTACCTCATTCAATCACGACTGTTAGTGCTATGAGCACACTCCCATTCTCCCAGCACCTCACTCACTCCTGACTGTTAATATGTCAGCACACTCACATGCTCACTGTACCTCACTCACTCCTGACTGTTAATGCTGTGAGCACATGCACATTTTCCAGTACGTTAAACACTCCCCACTGTTATTGCTGTGAGCACACTCACATTGTCCCAGTACCTGACTCACTCATAATTGTTAATGTTGTTAGCAAACTCACATTATCACAGTATGTCCCTGACTTCCAAATGTCACGCTGTCACCACACTCACATTCTTACCATGCCTCACTCATTCCCAACTGTTAATGCTTTGAGCACATTCACATTCTCACAGTAACTCACTCACTCCTGACTGTTAATGCTGTGAGCACACTCACTTTCTAACAGTTTTTCACTCTCAATTGTTAATCCTGTGAGCACACTCACTTTCACACATACCTCACTCACTCCCAGCTGTTAATTCTGTGAGTACACTCACATTCTCATAGTACCTCACTCCCAGCTGTTCATTCTGTGAGCACACTCACATTCTCATAGTACCTCACTCACTCCCAGCTGTTCATTCTGTGAGTACACTCACATTCTCATAGTACTTCACTCACTCCCGACCTATTATACTATGAGCACACTCACATGCTCACAGTACCTCACTCACTCTCAACTGTTAATGCTGTGAGCACACTCACATTCTCTCAGTACCTCACTCACTCCCGACTTTTATGCTGTGAGCACTCTCACATTCTCATAGTACCTCAGTCCTTCCCAACTGTTACATTGTGATCACTCTCACATTCTCACATTACCTCACTCACTCCTGTCTGTTAAGGCAGGAGCACACTCACATTCTCACATTAGCTCACTCACTCCTGACTGTTCATTCTGTGAGCACACTCACACTCTCACACTCATGTTCTCACATTACCTCACTCACTCCTGACTGTTAAGGCTTGAGCACACTCATATTCTCATAGTACCTCACTCAGTCCTGACTGTTCATTCTGTGAGCACACTCACACTCTCACACTCATGTTCTCACATTACCTCACTCACTCCTGACTGTT
>NW_006159687.1:2285913-2307302 GCF_000334495.1 Tupaia belangeri chinensis | reverse complement strand
GACTGTTCATTCTGTGAGCACACTCACATTCTCATAGTAACTCACTCACTCCTGACTGTTCATTCTGTGAGCACACTCACATTCTCAGAGTACCTCACTCACTCCTGACTGTTCATTCTGTGAGCACACTCACATTCTCAGAGTACCTCACTCACTCCTGACTGTTCATTCTGTGAGCACACTCACATTCTCAGAGTACCTCACTTACTCAAGTGTGCTGTAAGCACACTCACACTCTCATAGTACCTTTCTTGCTCCCAACCGTTAATGCTGTGAGCACACTCACATTCCCACAGTACCTCACTCACTCTCAACTGTTAATGCTTGTGCACACTCACTTTCCCACAGTACCTCACTCACTCAAGAGTGTTAATGCTGTGAGCACACTCACATTCTCATAGTTCCTCTCCATACCCGACTCTTAATTATGTGAGCACACTCACATGCTCCTAATTTGTCGGTCACTGCCGTCTGATAATATGCTTGCCTTGTGATTCGTAATCTTCACATCACACAGTTATTTCTGAAAAGCAAACCCTGTGACTTCTGTTTAAAAAGCTTTGATGGATGGGACCAGCAGTTAGTGTAATGGCTATGTCACTGGACTCCCATGTAGTCAAATGCTGTTCGAGTCCCGGACCCAGTGGTTTAAAACTCATGCCAGGTGCGTGTGCGTGCGTGCCCAAGATCCCGAGAGGAGAATGGAGGAGAAGGGATTGCAGTGTGGCTATCCCCCTGGGGGGTGATTTATCGCTTTCTGTCTCTCACTGGCTGTGTGGCAAGCGCACGTGCCCTATAGCAAAAAACCTCTCCAAAAACAAAAACAAACAGACAAACAGCTTTGCGGGCTCTCTCACTGTAGGACCGTGACTCGGCTCCTTGACCCTTTATCAAGCCCTGTCTACGTGCACAGCTCGCCCCAGCGTGTTTCCACCTTTTTCCTCAGCCATATTGCGTTACCGCTCACTTTCTCAGTTTCTCTCTTACACGTACAGTCATCTACACCACAGTTTCTTCTGCATGGATTTGCCTCGCCTCCCCGGGGTTTCTCGTCTTTTGATTTAGCTTGACGGCAATTTTGTCCAGGCACTGCCCCAGTCTCCAGCGTGCACACAGCCTCCTGGACAAGAAGTCTACATAGCCACTTACGGTGCTCGACTCTGCATCGTGGACTCTTATCTGTGTGAATGCCTCCTCCCACGGTCTCCTGCAGTTTCGGTGTCTATTGTGCTGTCCACTGGTAACAACTGCCCACAGTGTAATACAAGGCACCAGAAGATTCCGAACTAGCTCTACAATTCTGAAGAACATTGAGCAACCGGTCTCATAGAGGCCCCGCTGGAGTGGCACAGGTGTAGGAAGCTCTTTGACATTGGATCCACACCAGAAGCCTGAGTTTGGATCATGGCTTAACCTGAACAGGCCAGGTGTGCCCACATGCACCTGTGACCCTGGCTGACCGGGAGGCCGGGGATAGTTACATGGGGAGACCACCACGGCTCTCTCTCTCTCATGAAATTAATTTTTAAAAAAGATCTCCTCAAGCCTACCACTGCACATGGCATTAGAAAAAGTATTCCTCTGAAATGCATCATCTTGGGTGGGAAGAGTGCCCAGCTGTGGCAGTAAGAGGAAGTGGGGTGGGAGGCTCATGTTTCTGTTGTCTAAGAAGAGCCTGTATGTAGGTGGTAGTTAGTGCAGACTCCCAGAATCACCAGGCTGGAAAGGTGTTTGGAAACCTTGTAGTGTTTTGCTACTCGTAAGTATCATCTGTGGACCAGCACTGCGTCACCTGAGGGCTCGTCAGAAATGTCTCATCCTTGACGTACTGTATCAGAATCTGCGTTTGATAAATGCCCACGCGTTAAAGTGTGAGAAACGCTACCCTAATGCGCAGTCTGTTCTGCCGTGGTGTCATCCTGGGAACTTTAGACAGGTACCAGTGCAAGCCCACCTCCCAGAGATTCTAATTCGCTTGGTCGGGGAGTGGGGGCAGGCAGGGCACTGGCTTTATTGCTGAACTTCTCCAGGAAGCCTGAAGCATAGGATCTGGGGTGAGGTTTCCTGACTCGGGCTCTCCCGACTCCGTCATAGCATTACGGATAGGGACATGGCAGGTAGCAATTCTGTGGCTGAGTGGTGTCAGGACCTTAGTGTCCTCCCCCCAGGCCTGTGTCCTTTCCTCCATGCAGCCATCCCCAAATGGTCACGTATCAACCCTGCAAAGGATATTCGAATGGCCACGCTCAGTTTCTCAGGGGGAAAACTTGGCTGGGTTTGTCGTCATGGTAACAGCACTATAAATTGGATCCAGAAATGTCCTTTGCTTTGTCTCATGGTGCTTCTCATCCCCAAGCTTTTCTTCAGAGGAGACCCATGGCCCTATTCAGGGTTCGGGGTCAAATCCCCCCGCAGTTCCCGGCTTTATCCTCTGCCAAGGGAGATGCGCGGTGCCCTTCTGTTGCCTTAGCCTGAAACAGCTATGAAACGCGCTCTCCTAAAATACGCTCTTTTGGAGAGGACTACCGTTTTGATTGCAGATGCCGAGGAAGGGCCACTGTCTCAGGAAGTGTAAATAAAACCCCAGATAATTTGGCACCTGCACCTGAAACCGGCATGTTTGCTGCTGGGTTTTGGTTTCTAAAGAAAAGTCCTGCCTGGGCTCTCATTTACTCCTCAAATGCTGCTGTTCTCAGCAACTAGAGATCAGGCCCCCGCCCCGCCTCGGATGCAGGTGAGAATGTTTGCGCGCACCAAGCTGGTAATCCTCGGTGGAGAAGTGAGTGCTTACAGCACCCGCTGGGAGGGTCTCAGGCCTGTTCCTTTGGAATGTGATATTATCACTAGATTAAGAGGCTAGACACCTGGTGAGGAAACATTAGACTTATTCTGTCTGGGCGTTTTTGATGTCTTCCTGGATTATTGCTGGTTGGAGTATTTTCTGTTCTCCTCAAGATTGCATGACTGAGAACTCTTCAAAAATAAAAATGAGAGAATAGAGGAATGTAAAAAAAATATATTTCACATGGGTACTATCCATTTAATGAGAGAAATTGCTAGATTGATGGCTTCCTTTACTTCTTTTCGAAGTGTGTGTTGATTAGGTAGAAAAATCTTCATTTTCAATTGGAAACATCATGCTGCTAGACAAACCATTTATAAAGTGTTGATTTGGAGTTCGTTTACCCTACAGGCAAAAAGAGGTAAGTTTCTATTCTTATTTCCACAAGAACAGTAAACTTTACCATGAAGCTCCAACGTTAAATATTGAAAGCTCTCAAGAGTGGATGCAGGTAGAAATGAACAGTGCAAACATGCCCAAAGAGAATAGTACATTGTTTCAGAATGACAGTGCTGGGAATTGCAATATTAGAATGAGATTACCCCAACTCAAGAAGTTCAAGCGCCCAGGAATGAATGAAGAAGAAACAGACACTTACTCTCCAAGATTGGACCTGTCTCAGAGGTTCTGGGCTCTAATCTTTTGGGGAAATAGCCAAATTCTCCAACTCCAATGTGTGTGATAAGCAAACTCATACTGAAAAAATTCAGCCCAGAGAAGAGTAATCTAGATAGAACTATAGAAGATTCTTCTGTTTGTGCTTCACTGCTTAAACGATGTCTTTGAAGAATTCTTAAGAAATCTTTTCTGAAAACTCCTGCATATCCTTGTGGAAGAGTCAAAACCTGAATACAAGAAATAAAAAAAAAAGAAAGAAACATGGTACAAAATTTCTCAAAACTTAAAAATAAATTCATTCACCCTGGTGGGCTTTTGTTGTTTGCTTTTCTTTTTAAGTGAAACATTACAACCTTATAGAAAAGTGAAATATTACTAATATCCAAATAGCCACTGTTTGGTCTTCTAAACATTTTACATTATTTGCCTTGAATTACTTCTTAAAAAATAATTATTTTATTTAACTGTATTTATTTATTTTAAAAATTTGACCAGAGGAGGACAGAGTGAGAGACAGAGAGAGAGAGAGGGAAAGTGAGAGAGCAAGCTGCCAGGTCTGAGACTTGAACCACGGTCAGCAATGTGGGAGTCCAACACCCTTAACCACCACACCACCTGCTGGCCCCAGTTTGCCTAGAATTATTTTTTAAGGAACATGCTTTTGCAGCCAGTAGGTTTCGTGGTAGCTGAGGTGCCAGACTCCCACATGGCCAACCCCGGATTGAGTCCTGGACTTGGCGGTTTGCTTTCTCACTTTCTCTCTCTCTCTCTCTCTGGTGAGCACACATATCCTACAGCAACTATAATAACAATGATAAAAATAAAATGAAATAAGTAATTCTTAAACAAATATGCCTTGAAGCTACGGGGGAGTCCATTGTGTACCTCTGTCATTGCATTCCCTGTACTGCACTGAGTTTATGTCGTATATTTGTATCAATAATCACTGAATAATATTGCTTCGCATGATTTTGAAGCCTATATATATAGTAATCTACTGGCTAAATCCTTGTAAAGTGTTCTTTCTTTTGCTCCAAATTGTATTTGTGATTTTTTCCTATGTTGATTCTCATAGTTCTAGTTAATTCATTTTACTTCATCAGTTGCATGACTACGACATGAAATATTCATTTCCCTGGTAATGATAGGTATTTATGTTGTTGGTAATTATTCATCACAGCATTGTTTATATTACTTTAAAATATTGTACATGTCTCTGTGCATAAATATGAAAGTTTCTCTAGATATATACAAGATTAGAATTGCTGGGTCAAAGGTAAGCAGTTCTTTAAGCCAATGTAGCAGGACTTTGTAATCCAAAAAAAGTGTGTAATTCCGATCCACCCATATGATTTGAAATCCTTTCATATCTCTCATAATAAGATGTGGATGTGCATTCTCTAGCCTGCATGTGGAACATATGCTCAGCTCTCTGATCTAGGTGCTCAACGTGGGGCTCACAGCTGCCATGCTCTGCCTCGTAACGCAGTGCACGTCCTCCTCCCCCTGCACCAGCTCATTCTTTTGACGAGAGCAAAGACAAAAATGATAGAAACCATGGGCTAAAACATTTTCACATTAAAAATGACAGCCACAGAGGACTAACTCAAATGAGCTGGAATTACAGACATAGGGCCTTTAGATAAATTAAAATAAATATCAACTAGAGGATTTGTTGAGAAACAACAGGCAGTGTGGGGATTTCAAAACTCGATCTTATCTGCAAACTAGGTCCTGGTTATAAGGAGAAACCTACTTGGCTTGCTAAAATTATCTTTCCTTTCATCTTGTCTCCTGATACTTTTAGTAGCTGGTTTACAGACAAACACTGCGGGAGTTGTGTGTGTGTTTTCTTTTCTTTTCTTTTTTGAGAGAGATTTTTGCTATAGGGCACATGTGCCCACTGCGCGGGGGCGGGGGGGGGAGAGAGAGAGAGAGATAAAAAGTGAGAAATCACCCCCCTGGGGGAATAACAACACTGTAATCTCTTCTTCATTCTTCTCTTGGGATTTTGGGCACGCAGGCACACACTCCCAGTGTGAATTTTAAGCCATTGTGTCCAGGACTTTGAACCGTGGTCGACTATGAGGGAGTCCAGTGATGTAACCATTATGTCATCTGCTGGTCCAATTTGAGGAGTTTTTCATTACAATAAAATGTTCTCATCTTACAGAGAAACTCAAGGTTTTCTTTTAGGTATACCTTTATAGCAAAATTTAGCTTAAGAGTTCCAGGATAGACAGATGTATTTGAATTTACTTAAGTCAGATTGAGCCAAAACCACATCATATTAAATACTGACGGCTCTGAATAAAATTAAGGTGCTGAAATTAGACACTAAAAGAGGAAGTTAAGAGTTGTATTATTTTCTTTCAGTTTTCCTATTTTTCGATATGTACTTTCTATATTTCTATATCTTTGGTGATTCCGGATCATTGAAGAGCTGTGGGCCTTTGTTAACTCCCGAAGAGAACTTTAAGGTCCTAACTGAGGTTCAATAAATGATCCATAAATGTCTGATCCTTACTGGTTCATTTTCAAAAGGTCAGACTTTGAGACAGGCATTTACTTAGAAGTCACTTGTATTGAGAGGAGGATAATCCATATTAACCAGTTTTGAAACAAGTAGAATATGGGTTGAAACAGGTTGGACTGCACAGAAAAGAAACAGCAGTATTCTCAACTCTTGCTCTCTTTCCTTACACTAGCTTCCACTCTTCCCCTGTTCTCTGCTTTGAAATAGAAAATAGTAGTGTAATCACAACCTCATTTTGGGGAATCAGATTCCTTGTCCCTTATCCAATTTCCACCCTGGGCCTTATCTGAATATCCCTGTTTTATTCACTGTCAACCAGTAATTATGCCCCATTATGGTGCTTCTCTAATGGGCCAAATGGCTGTGATTGGTTGTGTTGTCAGCAACAGAAACATTGGTACATTCGGCTGGAGCTTGGCATTCGTGGTCTGAGGGTATGATAGACAGCGTCGGAGGTAAAAGTGGACCTCCTGGCTCTGTGGCACGGACCAAGGGGAAACAGCTCCAGAGCATGTTCACTGTAGGGCTTAAGCACTGAGCTGCAAAACGGTAGCTTCTGCCGCCATCGAGGTGCCCTGACCTCATATCGTTCCTGGGCCCCTGAATTTGCTGTACTCATTTTTTTTTTTTTTTAACAGTAAAAAATTTTTTTTCTTTGAGAGGTTTTTGTCTTAGGGAACATGCACTCGCTGGGGAAAGAGAGAGACAGGACAGTAAGAGATCACCCCCAGGGGGATGGCCATACTGCAATCCCTTCTCCTCCATTCTCCTCCTGGGATCTTGGGCATGCACGCACATGCTCCTGGCATGATTTTCAAGCCACTGGGTCTGGGACTTGAATCACAGTCAGCCATGTGAGATCCAGCTAACTTAATAACCTCCTTGCCACCTGCTGACCCCAGAGGGACATTTTAAAGCATGAGCAAAAATAAGTCCATGAGACAACAGCAGAAAAAAAGGTATTTTATTACTATTACTTATTATTACTATTTGGCATTCTAAGCCTGTTTCACATCACATATCTGGAAGAGACTTTGATGAGCCATAACTAAGATAACATACTCTTTTTCTCTTCCTTTTTTCTTTTTTTTTTTTTTTACTTTATGACTTTTTCCTTTTCCACTGAAGTTCATAGGCTTTGTAATTTTCTACACACTACTTCACTGATATGTTAAATTTCACTTTAGAAGCATGAGAATGCTAACATCTGTGGCACCCATAATTTGTTAAATGTATCATAGTTATTAAAATGTTCAACTCACTGCTACTTCTGCCCCCTATCTCATTATATGCACCCTATGTATTAAGAAAAAGCATTTCTAATAAAGCATGCAATTAAGTTAACTCTTTTATTCTGGGGGGGCGGCGGGAAACAAGGTAGTCTGGGCATTTTTTTATGTGAACGTGTTTTTAATGACAACTGCTTAGACTGCCAGATTATGAATTAACTAGGGATGAAGCTTAGTATCTGCACTCAGTTTGACAGAGAACCCTGAAGTGGAAAAAAAAAAAACAAAAACAAAAACAAAAAACCAACATGAGTGAGCCAGAGACTTACATATTGCCACTGATCAATAAAGAGGGAAATCTTTCCAGGGGGTAATTAGTAACTGGTAGCAGACATTTCTCAGTGCAACTGGGTCTGGGACTTGAACCACTCCATGTGGGAGTCGGTGACATAACCACTACACCATCTCCTGGCCCCAACAATAGGGCTTTTTAATATGGGTTCTCATAATACCAACTTTTTCCTATCTTATACCTATCTATTTAAATCCTACCCATTCTGTGACTGGCAAGTGGCATGGTGGTTAAGGGCACTGGACTCCCACATGGCTGACCGTGGTTTGAGTCCTGGACCTAGTGGCTTGCTTTCTCACTTTCCCTTTCTCCCACTCTCTCTCTCTCTCTCTCTCATTCTGCCTCTCTCTGGTTACATTAAAATAAATAAATAAATAAATAAAATAAAGTTAAATAAAATAAATAAATACATAAATAAATCTTACTCATTCTTAAAAGTTCAGCAAAACCTCACCTTCTTAGGTAACTTCTTGAGGACATGTGGGGGGGGGGGGGATCATTAAAAAGTTCGTGGAAAATGCATGTTATGTAAAATCTATACATGGCTTTCAAAAACTTTCTGCAACAAAATAAACTCATACTTTAATTCCACTTTTTCCACAGACTTTTGGAAGTCCCCTTGTATGAACAGATATTATTTGTGCTAGCAATTTACGCCCCTACAATCCCTTCTCCCCAGGAGACTGAGCAATACCTCGAGGATAGGAACCGTGCACATTTCCTACTTTCCTAGCCTCGACAGATAGCCCGGCTACAGGAGGAAACAAAGCAACTGCAGATGGAGCCCAACGGCGTCGGGGAAAGTACTTTAGACTGGCCTGTAGCTTGTTTTCTTCCTCTGGTATAAGCCTTGTTTCATGCAGACACTAACCAGTTTTGCTGAGAATTTGCAGATACCAGACCTTAAGACTGTGACCCAGAAATAACTGAAATAACCACGTGACATCAGCAAGTCTCTTCTGTGTGATCAGACAAGGAGATGAACTCCTGTGCTATGAAAACAGCACGAGGCCCTCGCATCTTCCCCTTAGGAGTTACTCTCATTGTTGGACTGGGGCTTGGTGAGATGGTCTCTGGACACTGGTCCAGAGAGAGAGAGAGAGAGAGAGAGGGAGAAAAAGTGAGAAATCACTCCTCTCAGGGGGATGGCCATGTCACAATCCCTTCTCCTCCATTCTCCTCTCAGGATTTTGGGCATGCACGCACACACAACTGGTGTGATTTTCAAGCCTCCAGGTATGGGACTTGAACCATGGTTGGCCCTGTGGGAGTCCAACGCTTTAACCACCACACCACCTGCTGGCCCTGGGATTGTTTACATCATAATGTCAACAATCTGTAGATAAGACTTTTGTGTTTCACAGCAGTTGATTAATAAATATTACTTTAATATAAAATATTAAAAAGGGGTGTGGTCGATCAGTTTATACAACAGTTTCCTCTGGAGGATTTGGGCAGAGAATAATGAGCAGCACAACTTCTGACATGTGACCTCATGAGAAGTCAGTTCCTCAGGTGCCAATAGTTCATATGGGATGGTTTCATTCAACAGCGTGGGGTAGGTTTTCCCGTCATTGAATCTATAGCACCTTACGCAGTTCCTGGCCACTAGTAAACAATTGTGCAGTTGAAATGTAATGAATTCAACAGGTAACTCCAGCAACTGCTGAAGCCTGACTTCTCCCATTACCTCGCTTAATCCTCACGACAAACATTTAAAGTCGGTAATATTATCACCATTTTGCAGATGGTGGAACTAAAACCCTCAGTACAAGCACTGTCCAACTTCAAAGCTAGAAGAAGACAGAGATGAGATACAAAGTGCATTTTGCATGATCCTCTGAACCCAAATCCCACATCTTCTGTATTGTATCACACTGTTTTACCTTCAGGAATTTTATTTCGTGTACGAGCCTCGGATTGATGACTACAGCTCCAAGTCTATAGAGAAACCTCACAACGGACTCAAGACACCTAAGCTTAGTCAGGGGTCATTTTAATGACTGGCTCTTGAAATAGCCTTTTGCATATCCATTTAAAAAAAGCTTAGGACTGCTAGGAAAAGACTTTTCTTTTTCTTTTTTTTTTTTTTGGGGGGTCGCGAGGTTTTTCTCTATAGGATGCATGCACTTGCCAGACAGACAGAGAGAGACAGAGAGAGACAGAAATACAGAAAGTGAGAAATCACCCCCCGGGGGGATGGTCACGCCGCAATCCCTTCTCCTCCAATCTCCTCTTGGGGTCTTGGGCACGCATGCACACGCACCCAGCATGAGTTTTAAGCCACCGAGTCCAGGACTTGAACCACGGTCGACTATGTGGGAATCCAGCGACATAGCCATTACGCTAACTGCTGGTTCCCAAGAGACTTTTGATATTAGAAACCAAGTAAGTGAAAACCTTTTCTTATTAGTTTCTATGGGAAACATTGTTCTCACAATTGCTATTCTTTGGTTTTATTACTGGAACTTTATGTTCTTAAGCATGTTTTGCCTGCTCTGAATTATGCCTAATTATTGGCCTGTTTGATTGCCCCATAGAACCAACTACTAGGAAAAAAAATTCCTTCTTTCTCTACTTCTTCCCTCTCGATTCAAATAATGTGGAGAACTCTAATCTTAAAATGATCTGCTAATTTTAAAGGAAGAAAAGATACTCCCTGAAATTATATAGGGATTCGTAGATTGGTTTTAGAACTGGAAGGAAACTTATGTATTAGTGAAGCTGAGTACTTGGTCAAGTTCACAGTTAGCTAACCTCTTAGTTAAAGCATAGACCTAAAATGGACCCTAGAGATCATCTAGTTCAACCCCTTCATTTTTCAGATGAGTTAACTTAACAGGTGCACACCATCCGACACCCTTTCAAGGTAAATACCTACAATGTCATCCCACAATGACCTAACTCCTACTCGCAGCAACGACTGATGCTTTGTGTGCCTTTGTGTTAACTTAAGGTAGATTCTTAAATAAACCCACACCTCTGACTATAGTGGACAGAATTGAATGTTCAGTAGCTTTTTGGAAACCTCACCATGGAAACAAAGGTTTGGATTCTCTCAGACTGGATTTAGCCGGTCTTCCTCTAGAGCAGATAAATTGAGGCTCCTGCAGGCATGGGTTCTGTCAGATGAGACTTTAAATTTCAAAGTAAAAGATTCTTCCCGGCAGGGTATTAAAGAGTGTTGTGGTGCACTATTAGTAAGGAATGCGGCCTGTCCCAATTCTCTTGGCCGATCCTTTGAAAAGCTTGGCTGAGGAAAAAATCTTATACTTGGCCTCCTGGACTCTGGGATGCTCTAAAGAAATGTAATTGCTCTTTGCAGCTAATAGACACTTAAAAAATTGCTTCTAAAGAAAATACACCTGACTTGATCCTTAATGTAGAATAATGAAGATGTGAAACAAGTCAAAATACATGTTTTTGAGCATTAGAAAAAGTATTGCCATGCCTAAACCACAAGAGCTTTAGAAAGTCAGGTGTACCTCTGGGAAATAATTTGTGCTAAGTAGGTTGAGGACCTGGGTTTGTAACTTAGGAAACGTGACAGTTGCTAGGTGGTCATTTAGAGAGGTGGGGGTAGAAAGTAAGGGGTTTATTCCATCCTTATTTCCAAGCTGACGCAACATGTTTTAAGTGGATGGTGTTGGGTTTCACTGCTAACAGCACCTTGGTGCGCTTTGATGCATGCCTGGTGCTTAGTAATTTAGTAACAGGTTGGAAGTGGACTGGGTAAGATGAGACTCTGTCACCATAGGGACAACTACCCACCTCCTACTTTTGAATTAGCATGGGAGAAGAAGGTGACATTTTGCCCCAGAGCTCAGGGGGAAAGTAAAGTTAAAAATTACAGCATGCATATGAACTTGTTGAATGTATACGTCTTTCAAACTCTGTTCTGATCAGAGACAGATATGTTCTAGTCAGCACAACATGAGGCATCATGATCTTTCATTGGGATGAAGAAGAAACACAAGCGTTGAAAATGACCTGTCTACTTTGTGCTCCCGTAAGACTCGGCTCATTTGGGATGCAGAAGGGTGGTTTTCCAATCTTTCCAGTCATACCATTAATTACTGTTACCAATCTAAGGGCGCTGGATACAATTTTAAGCATAAAATAGATCAATCCCAGATTTAATATTGAGTATATGACTTTGATTCCATTTTGCCTGCTTTGTGTTAGTCTCAAAGCACATCAATGATTATGCCTGCCCGGTCACTTAAATAAAGGGGTGCCCTAAACATGTCTGGAACAGCTACCAGATAAAATAATACAGATGCCATATTTAGAAACCTTCGGTGTATCTTCACAATTACAACTTCTAAATAAGTCCTGACTACAAGAATGCAACTCAGCTCATAAAACTCACGCAGGACACTGGGATAGTCGCTGCAGCCTTTGCGGACAACGCTGTGATCACAATGATCTCTATGAGGTCATTTAGATCTCAGAAATAAAGGCGCCACTCCTGCCTTTTGTGATCATGTCTTTGCTTTTGGATATATTGGGCTGTCAGAAAGTCATGACGCAGTTTTGCATAGAAAAACAGAAAAATGGGTCATGACTTTTCTGACAACACAATGTGTGTGTGTGTGTGTGTGTGCGTGTGCGTGTGTGTGTATCAGGTTAAAAAGTAAGTTTTGATTAAGATCTACAGAAAACAAAGGATAGTTAGAAACTCCACATAGTTAGTTGATATTTATCATTTTTCCCCATAGCTAATTATTTGTTGAAATTGTAGTTTCTTGAGTATAATATTTTTAATATAAGCATTTCAAAATGTTTAGGTTAGGCACTAGAATGCTGGAAGGCACAGGACCTTTCAAATGTTTGTGAAAATACACACTTTGGTCATAATTTATGCGATGCTGAAATATTGCATGGATTTTATTTCTTGAGTATTCATTGATTTGGGTGGAAGAAGTAAGATATAGCCTACACGATATGTAGCTTCAAAAATTATATCCATTTAGGGGACCGGTAGTTAGCGTAATGCCTATGTCGCTGGACTCCCACGTAGTGGACCGTGGTTTGCGTCCCGGACCTGGTGGCTTAAAAAATCTCATGCCGGGCGCATGTGCGTGCGTGCCCAAGATTCCAAGAGGAGAATGGAGGAGAAGGGATTGCGGCGGGGCCATCCCCCCGGGGGGGGTGATTTCTCGCTTTCTGTCTCTCTCTGTCTGTCTGGCGAGCGCACGCGCCCTATAGCAAAAACCTCTAAAAAAATTTTTATTCATTTACACAAACAACTCTTCTTCAAATTCAAGTGTTTTCTGAAAGAAGTAGTCAGTTATACCTTGGGATACGTTTTATCAATGAGCTCAATGGACGGAGTATTTAAAGAGGGAGGAAAGGACCTAGAAGGTAGAGCAGCACGAAAAGGACTGAATGGGCAAGAACAGAAGTGATGAACTCTGGGCCACAGAGCTCAGGCAGCTCTCCTTCCTCAGGCGCCCCCTCTGTGGCTGCTCCCTAACGTCCTTTTCTCCCTTTATTAAGACTATTCTCACATTGCCCTATTTCTGGAGATCTCTTCAAACTCTTCCCTGAAAAGCGAGTATGCTAGAGACCCGAGAGCTCCTCCCTAGGTCTGAATGTCTTGTCAGGAAATGAAGCACAAAAGCAGATCTCCCCTCACACCACCTCCACCCTTCGAGAGCCGAGGTGAGAGTGAACAGTAGACCACGGCAATAAAGACAAGCCAAGAATGTTGTAACTGCTCTCGCTCATGTAGAAATCAGTGGTCTGTGGGCCCCCGTGGTCCGTGGGCCCTGTCAGATGTGGCTCACTCACACAGCTCATCGCTAGAAGTGTTCAAGAAGAGGCCGAATTGTCTTCAACTAGAGATGTTGGAGAAATAACTAAGTGCTCTTGGGTTGAAGAGAGTGAGGTTCCCTTCCAGGTCTGTGCTGATGATGTAAGGACCTAGGAAAGGGTTGGCCGATACGTTTCAGCTAAGTTCTTCTTTAATCTATTAACAACGTCCACTTCAGTCCCTTGGTTGAAAGAGTCCTGAGATCGCGTTCAAGTTCTTGAGAGAAAGTCAGGATCAATAGTTCATGTCCACCTTTCTAGTAGGGAGCATTGGTGTATATGGCTGTGTGTGTCCTCCCTGTCCTAGAAAATCGGACAAGTTTACTCCGACCTGCATTTCCGTGTGAAACCGTCTCCTTAGCCTCCTGTCCACGTGCAGTGTCCCGTCTTGAACTTACCCAGCTACTACACATGCCGGTTTGTTGGTCCGAAGGAGGAGGGGACGAGTCCAGTGCAGAGTGCGTTCTTAGAGAATAACTCAGGGAAGTATTTGTGAGCAGCATTTCTCCAAGAGAAGGCGAGGCTCTAGAAATGTGGACATGGAGATTGATGTGAGATCATTTGCTGCTATAGCTACAATTAAAAGTGACAAGAGGTGATATGTGATCGTTCAAGGCAATGAAACCTAAGACCCGAGAATACAACCCCCACTTTGTAACGTGGTCTGTGGAGGGTAGCATGTTTTTGAGGAGGACTGGCTTTAAATCAGCCTCGAGAAATTATTGCCCAGGTTCATGTCTTCTGTTATTCAACCACGGGATTCCCCCATCAGGGTACATAGAATGAGGTGCAGGAGGGGTGCGATTTATAAGAACTGATGTTTGCCTGCGTCTCCGTGAAAGGCTGTCAAAAGGGATGTTGCCTTTAATCTAAAAGTACTCAGCTGTTGGCATTTTGGCATTGTCCCTACTCAGAAATGAAGATATGAGATTTAAGGTATTTCTGAGGAATTTTAAATAATTGCTAGAATCAATGTGAGTTCTGTAAAGACCTGTGCACATCTTGGGAGTGAAAACAAAGGGCTATTCATATGGATGATCCCTTGCCAAATTGGGCATGTGAAAGCTTATAAGAATTTGCTTATATACCTTCATAGAGTGACTTAATGCCTTAAGAATATAACTCCTTCAAATGCCTTAAATTTCAAGAGGGTTTTACTACCCATGTTTTCTTTTAAGAGCGTGATGCGTTTTGAACAATATAGGTGGGCAAATGATTCTTTAAGCATTATACTTGGCACCAAAGAGGAATTAAAATACAAGGTTTACAGGCTGTGTCTGCTAATACATCAACAAAGCTAGAAAGCAGGAAGATCAGTGCGAGTGTTTTCTGCCATGTCTAGTGATGGGAGTAAAATTGGATTTCTCTAAGTAGAATGGCACATTTCGGTCTGATTAATCTTAACAAATAGAGGTGAGTTAAAAATGGGTAGAAAGACCTTAGTCCCAGAGTGAGTTTAAGTCAAAAAAATTCTCCAAGTTGTCAGGTGAGTTCAAGTTATTTTTCATTTTGTCATGCAATATGCTTACCATATGTAATACATTCTTCCCAGACTTTAGCAATAAGAAAGTGTTTGCCTTTTCAAATAAAACTACATATCTCCCCTTAGCAGATAATAAGATCCCACATTTCCCTTATTGCTTTGACTGCCAGGACTCTCAGGGCTATATTTAGTATTTAATATCAGAAACAATATCACCCCAGATTTTTGATCTGTCTCAAAATAATTGCTAGCTTATAAATGCTATAAAATTGTAAGTGATGAGAAATCCTTTCTGAAAATATAAAATAAAAAGTCCAAAGAGTTATTTAAATAATTTCTTATGTGGTTTGACCTGAAAGTCTAAAGAAAATTCTGGAGATTTGGATCATTAGGATTGGACAGCTGTAAAAACGAACTCAAATGGAAGCAGTGTTGTGTAGAAATTTAAGTTTCTGAACACAGAGTTCATCATTACTCTTCATTTCTACAAAACATGACATGCATCTCTCATCTTTTCAAATGACAACTTGCCATAGGTCTGCCATGGCGCTTATTCCTGTCTGTGTTCCACCTATATTAACACAAGGTCTCTGAAAAATTCCCTCAACCACTGCCTCCTCTCTGGACCCACTGTATATACGGTCTTGTTGCTAGAAGCTTTCCAACCCCCATTATGTTTATTTTTCACTAATATTTCTTCATCCTGGGTATGTTGTTGCTATTTACCTCATTTTCCTAGTCGCCCCGCCTATTTTCTAGCCCATTGCTTCTTAATCTTACCTCACACTGAGGTCACAGACGGCTTCTGGAAATACTGATGCCCGAATCGCGCCCTTGGAGACTCTGATTCGATCAGTGTGAAGTACAGTCTACGCAGGAAGATTTTAGAAGCCAACACCAGTCAATCTACCCGAAGCCGCAATGGAGACATTAAGCTATTGTCTCTAGAAGGCTAAGATTATCCTTATCCTCTGCTCTGAGAACAGTGCCTTGCACCGAGTAGGTGTTTAAAAAACACTAGCACCTCTGGTAGGGCAGGTGTGAGAAACCCACTGTCCACCTGACAGCCAGTAGAGAAGTGTGGTGATTTCTGTCTCGTTCATTCACCCCTTAACGCAGCACGCAGGCACTGCACAATCCTGGTTAAAAAGAAAGTTCGTCAAATTGGGAGTCTAGGCCAGGCGTAGCCTCACTCCTGACCTGACCTTCCAGGAGAGCAGTATGCGGAAGTTCAAGTCCTGCCTTGTGCTGCTGCAACTACTGTTCATTCTCGTGTTCTACTATGTGCAGGCACTGCTCCAGGCTCTTCGTGTATGCTAGCACACTCAGTCAATTGCAATGGGATCTTATTTCCATTTTACAGCTAAGGAAAATACAGATCAAGACTATAGCCACAGCTCTGGGGCTGGGATTCACATCCTGGAGTGCCTGACTCCAAATCTAGTGTTCTTTGCACACACCAGGCCACTATCAACAAGCCTTTCTTACTGTGGCTCTTCTGTCTGTGAACATTTAACAAGGATAGACGTAAAAAGCTCATTCCAGGCTTATCGTTCAAGCTGTTTTCAGTGGTTCGAAACATGGAGGACATCAAACGTCACTCACTGGGATTTATTCATTAATCTTACAAAGGGGCTATTTGATTACACTTGGTCAAAAATCCCTTTAGGCTCCTTTCCTTCCCAAATCAGTGCGAGGCCTTAGCAGTGGCGGCAGGAGTGTGGGTGGCTTGCTGGCGACACCGAAGGTGGAGGCAGAAAACCAAGCACCCAGCATATGACTCTCTAGTTACGAATGGAAACGTACACTCTCGGGCCCATTATAACAATGTGAAGGAAAAAAAATTTAAAGCAAAATAAGGCCCAGCTTCTTGGTGCAGATGGTGGCGTGCCAAAGTGCTCGGCTAGAAGCCACTCGCAGACCACAGCGGAACCCTGACCTGGCTGGCTTGGAAACCGCGACGGGCCATGTAGGAGTCCAGTGCCTTAACCACCGTCACCTGCTGGCCTGGAACCTGTACTTTTCAAAGCGCCGTTGTCTGTGTTCCGGTCTTCAGAGCAGGGCTCCATGCCCCAGCGCCATTACTTCTTCGACTTCTAACGCCTTTCTCAAGCCTGATGAGCCAGACACTTAACACAGAGCAGCAGACCTCCCTTCCCTCCCGTATTTATTTATTTAAAGAATTATTTGTTTAATCTTTATTCATTCATTTATTTTAATTTTATTAGAGAGACAGACAGAGAGAGAGAGAGAGAAAGAGAAAGCCACCAGGTCCGGGGCTGGAACCATGATTGACCATGTGGGACTGTCCTGTACCTTAACCACCACGCCACCTGCTGGCCCCCTTTTCTCCTTTTGAAAAATCAATGAAAAGTTCAAGACTTTTAGCTGCCAAGGAAGCTAATAATTGAAAAGGACCAATACAGCGTTTGGTAGGCAGTTAGACACGGCAGGTACAGTTCAGTGGGAGCACTGCGTCATGCTTCATCATCACCAGGAGGGTGAGGGGCAGGAAAGGAGCCACTCAGTGGAAGGTGCAGAAGGTTTTGAAAAGCCAGTACCCTATGCAGTGAGAACAAGAGAGAGGTTTTTTTAGAGATTTATTTATTTATTTATTTATTTATTTATTTATTTATTGAGAGTTTTTTTGCTATAGGGAGTGTGCGCTCGCCAAAGAGACAGGGAGAAACAGAGACAGGAAGTGAGAAATCACCCCCCAGGGAGGATGGCCATGCCGCAATCCCTTCTCCTCCATTCTCCTCTGGCTGGCTTGGAAACCGCGACGGGCCATGTAGGAGTCCAGTGCCTTAACCACCGTCACCTGCTGGCCTGGAACCTGTACTTTTCAAAGCGCCGTTGTCTGTGTTCCGGTCTTCAGAGCAGGGCTCCATGCCCCAGCGCCATTACTTCTTCGACTTCTAACGCCTTTCTCAAGCCTGATGAGCCAGACACTTAACACAGAGCAGCAGACCTCCCTTCCCTCCCGTATTTATTTATTTAAAGAATTATTTGTTTAATCTTTATTCATTCATTTATTTTAATTTTATTAGAGAGACAGACAGAGAGAGAGAGAGAGAAAGAGAAAGCCACCAGGTCCGGGGCTGGAACCATGATTGACCATGTGGGACTGTCCTGTACCTTAACCACCACGCCACCTGCTGGCCCCCTTTTCTCCTTTTGAAAAATCAATGAAAAGTTCAAGACTTTTAGCTGCCAAGGAAGCTAATAATTGAAAAGGACCAATACAGCGTTTGGTAGGCAGTTAGACACGGCAGGTACAGTTCAGTGGGAGCACTGCGTCATGCTTCATCATCACCAGGAGGGTGAGGGGCAGGAAAGGAGCCACTCAGTGGAAGGTGCAGAAGGTTTTGAAAAGCCAGTACCCTATGCAGTGAGAACAAGAGAGAGGTTTTTTTAGAGATTTATTTATTTATTTATTTATTTATTTATTTATTTATTGAGAGTTTTTTTGCTATAGGGAGTGTGCGCTCGCCAAAGAGAC
Organism: Tupaia belangeri chinensis; assembly: GCF_000334495.1. Taxonomy (NCBI): domain Eukaryota; kingdom Metazoa; phylum Chordata; class Mammalia; order Scandentia; family Tupaiidae; genus Tupaia; species Tupaia belangeri. The sequence goes on along the minus strand of NW_006159687.1, from coordinate 2,288,923 downwards.
AGGGAGAAACAGAGACAGGAAGTGAGAAATCACCCCCCAGGGAGGATGGCCATGCCGCAATCCCTTCTCCTCCATTCTCCTCTCGGGATCTTGGGCACACACGCACATGCGCCTGGCAAGAATTTAAGCCACCAGGTCAGGGACTTGAACTATGGTCGACTACATAGGAGTCTAGTGACATAGCCATTATGCTAACTGCTGGTCCCATATTTTATTTATTTATTAATATTCTTCAATTTGGCCAGTAAGAAAAAGAAAGAGGGAGGAGAGTGAGAAAGCTAGCTGCCAGGTCCAGGACTTGAACTGCAGTCAGCCATGCAGGAGTCCAATGCTTTGGCCTCCATGTCACCTGCCAGCTCCCAGATACAGTTTTTACTCTCCAGAGTGATCAGTTATATTTTAGGACAATAACACACATGATGGGGATGGCAAATTGGTTAGAGGCATAACTTAGAGCAGTGGTTTGGAAGTATCTCCTAGACCCTCATTGGCAGGTTAAAAATGCAAATTCTCAGACCCTTATCCAAACCTCCTGAGTCACCGCAATGCTTCCAGCTGATACTGTCACATGCTGAACTTATAGAATCACTACACTGAGGCAAGAAAACTAGACCTAAAGTATGTCAAAATCAGGAATTGTCTCTACTCAGTCTGCCACATCGGACTCATAGTAGGTACTCAACACATATTTGTTGGATAAGTGAACAAAGTCAGAGGGGAAGAGAGACTAAACTAGTAAAGAAAAGAGTATGAGAACCAAGAAAGACTTCAGCTCCATTTGCAATTAGTCAAGAGTAGAATCAACTCTTAACGAATGGAATTTCATAAATAATTTATGAAATTTGCCCTTATTTGACAATTTTCAACCTTGTCATTCCTTGTAGCTGCTCTCTGCAAACTCAAAAGACGTGTTGCATTTTCTTTAGACATGAGCAAAGAGGAGACTTTCTTTGGTAAGTCAGTACCTGCTCCCACAGAGGACGTAGGTATGTCTCCTCTACCTGAGAGGGAACGGAACTGATCAACCAGGTTGATGGGCCAAGTTCTGGGGGCATCTGAAAATAGACAGAGGGAACCAGGCACAGTTCTGGGTGGAGACAAGCAGCTGTGTGTGGCTAGGTAAGCCTGGACAGGGACCGTGCGTTCCTGAAGCTTGGTATCGCTTTCGAGGAAGTCCCACCTTGCCGCAGAAAGGCCCAGGGTTCAATCATTAGTGTCTGATTGCTACGGGAATCGTGCATTTAGAGAGAGAGAGAGAGAAAGAGAGAAATAGAGAGAGAGAAAGAGAGAGAGAAAGAGAGAGGGGGGGAGAGAGAGGTCTGTCAGTGGTAGGGGGGCACCTGAATCGCCTCTTCACCTGCCATTCTGCTGGAACGCCACGTACGTGTCTTGATTAACTCTGACCCACTCAGCATGTGGTGTTAATAGATCTGTTTATACATTGGGGCCACAGGCAGTCACCTGTCCGGGGCTATGGAGCCACAAAGCGGTAGTGCTGGAACATAGATTCATGCAAGTCCGGCTTGGGGCCTGAAGTTCAGCTACTACCACTACATAAAGTGCCCATGGTCATGGTTCAGTCCCTGTACCAGAATCTTCATAAAGTATTTGCTGACCCAAACACTGAGCATTGAGTCTGCACTGTATGCAGCATTTCAGTGGAACGTTTACATAAACTAGTGTAGGCTCGAGTCTAGCGATTTTGATCAGAAATACAGTCTCCTGCTGTAAGTGCCCATCACTCGGGAAAACTGGAGGGGAACTGCCTCTCAGCGCACAGCAGCTTGGGAAAGGGCACCACTGTCCAGCCCTCTCTTTGGTCTTTTACGCTTTCTCTAGCAAATGTTTTAATGTGTTTGTGTGCATTAAAATAGAAACTGGGATTTTTTTTTTTTTTTTTGCCAGTGCAATGAAGTAGTACTTTTCGATTTCCTCCTTATGTTGATGTGCATTTATTTCAAGCTGCGAAGCGTTCTAAGTTACCCGAGAAATGTCCAATTATACTTTTGTAAAGAATGAAGACTAGGAATTTTCGCGTTCTCCCCTTCCTCTTCCTACATGAATGTTTCTTGTCATCAGACTACTGGGAAACTCAACCAAAGCCATCTTGGAGTCAAAGGACTTGATTTGCACTGGTCCTGGGTTGGTTAGAGACGTAGAGCCTTCAATCTTGCGTGACTCTTCATTTACTTCTCCTTGAATTACATCTCTCGGGGGATGGTGGTGGCAAGAAATGACCAGATTGGCTAATCCCGTCAGATCATTATGACAACTCATTTTAGCTTTTAAAAGGAAAGATCTGACATAAGTTAAAGACATATTCTACACATTTTATTCTACAATTTGCTTTGCTGTGCTAAAAATGTAGAAGTCATTTAGGTAAAATGGTAAGAAAGTATGCTTTAAAATTTTTAATATACCATAATTGCTACCTTAACCTTTTCTTATTATTTAAAAAAAAAATTGTTTTTGCTATAGGGCACATGTGCTTGCATGAGAGACAGAGAGAGAGAAAGTGAGAAATCACCCCCCAGGGGGGATGGCTATGCCACAATCCCTTCTCCTCCATTCTCCTCTTGGGATTTTGGGCACACACACCTCATGTGAGTTTCAAGCTTCTGGGTCTAAGACTCAAGCTGCAGTCAACCATGTGGGGGCCCAGTGCCTTAGCCACTATGCCGTCTGCTGCCCCACCTGTTCTTATGTGCTAATCCTCATTCATTTAACAGCCACTTGCTCCTGTGAGGACAGTCTGAATAGTGCTTGGTGTCTCAGCAGACGCTCGGTTCATTTGGAGCTGCACAAAAACAAGTGGGAGACCGTGGAAAATGCCAGAACACAGGGCTGCCCCGCTTTCTGTCCTTAGTCCTAGGAATCTGTGCAGCGAAGGACGAGAGACGATAAGACAGGGCTGGAATTCGGCCAGTATAGATGGTATTAAAACACTGAAGTATTTCGCTACTGGTTGATAAATAGCTACTCCCCCCAGGCCCCCCCATCCCCCTCTCCC
>NW_006159687.1:2266312-2282356 GCF_000334495.1 Tupaia belangeri chinensis | reverse complement strand
CCATCCCCCCGGGGGGGGTGATTTCTCGCTTTCTGTCTCTCTCTGTCTGTCTGGCGAGCGCACGCGCCCTATAGCAAAAACCTCTAAAAAAATTTTTATTCATTTACACAAACAACTCTTCTTCAAATTCAAGTGTTTTCTGAAAGAAGTAGTCAGTTATACCTTGGGATACGTTTTATCAATGAGCTCAATGGACGGAGTATTTAAAGAGGGAGGAAAGGACCTAGAAGGTAGAGCAGCACGAAAAGGACTGAATGGGCAAGAACAGAAGTGATGAACTCTGGGCCACAGAGCTCAGGCAGCTCTCCTTCCTCAGGCGCCCCCTCTGTGGCTGCTCCCTAACGTCCTTTTCTCCCTTTATTAAGACTATTCTCACATTGCCCTATTTCTGGAGATCTCTTCAAACTCTTCCCTGAAAAGCGAGTATGCTAGAGACCCGAGAGCTCCTCCCTAGGTCTGAATGTCTTGTCAGGAAATGAAGCACAAAAGCAGATCTCCCCTCACACCACCTCCACCCTTCGAGAGCCGAGGTGAGAGTGAACAGTAGACCACGGCAATAAAGACAAGCCAAGAATGTTGTAACTGCTCTCGCTCATGTAGAAATCAGTGGTCTGTGGGCCCCCGTGGTCCGTGGGCCCTGTCAGATGTGGCTCACTCACACAGCTCATCGCTAGAAGTGTTCAAGAAGAGGCCGAATTGTCTTCAACTAGAGATGTTGGAGAAATAACTAAGTGCTCTTGGGTTGAAGAGAGTGAGGTTCCCTTCCAGGTCTGTGCTGATGATGTAAGGACCTAGGAAAGGGTTGGCCGATACGTTTCAGCTAAGTTCTTCTTTAATCTATTAACAACGTCCACTTCAGTCCCTTGGTTGAAAGAGTCCTGAGATCGCGTTCAAGTTCTTGAGAGAAAGTCAGGATCAATAGTTCATGTCCACCTTTCTAGTAGGGAGCATTGGTGTATATGGCTGTGTGTGTCCTCCCTGTCCTAGAAAATCGGACAAGTTTACTCCGACCTGCATTTCCGTGTGAAACCGTCTCCTTAGCCTCCTGTCCACGTGCAGTGTCCCGTCTTGAACTTACCCAGCTACTACACATGCCGGTTTGTTGGTCCGAAGGAGGAGGGGACGAGTCCAGTGCAGAGTGCGTTCTTAGAGAATAACTCAGGGAAGTATTTGTGAGCAGCATTTCTCCAAGAGAAGGCGAGGCTCTAGAAATGTGGACATGGAGATTGATGTGAGATCATTTGCTGCTATAGCTACAATTAAAAGTGACAAGAGGTGATATGTGATCGTTCAAGGCAATGAAACCTAAGACCCGAGAATACAACCCCCACTTTGTAACGTGGTCTGTGGAGGGTAGCATGTTTTTGAGGAGGACTGGCTTTAAATCAGCCTCGAGAAATTATTGCCCAGGTTCATGTCTTCTGTTATTCAACCACGGGATTCCCCCATCAGGGTACATAGAATGAGGTGCAGGAGGGGTGCGATTTATAAGAACTGATGTTTGCCTGCGTCTCCGTGAAAGGCTGTCAAAAGGGATGTTGCCTTTAATCTAAAAGTACTCAGCTGTTGGCATTTTGGCATTGTCCCTACTCAGAAATGAAGATATGAGATTTAAGGTATTTCTGAGGAATTTTAAATAATTGCTAGAATCAATGTGAGTTCTGTAAAGACCTGTGCACATCTTGGGAGTGAAAACAAAGGGCTATTCATATGGATGATCCCTTGCCAAATTGGGCATGTGAAAGCTTATAAGAATTTGCTTATATACCTTCATAGAGTGACTTAATGCCTTAAGAATATAACTCCTTCAAATGCCTTAAATTTCAAGAGGGTTTTACTACCCATGTTTTCTTTTAAGAGCGTGATGCGTTTTGAACAATATAGGTGGGCAAATGATTCTTTAAGCATTATACTTGGCACCAAAGAGGAATTAAAATACAAGGTTTACAGGCTGTGTCTGCTAATACATCAACAAAGCTAGAAAGCAGGAAGATCAGTGCGAGTGTTTTCTGCCATGTCTAGTGATGGGAGTAAAATTGGATTTCTCTAAGTAGAATGGCACATTTCGGTCTGATTAATCTTAACAAATAGAGGTGAGTTAAAAATGGGTAGAAAGACCTTAGTCCCAGAGTGAGTTTAAGTCAAAAAAATTCTCCAAGTTGTCAGGTGAGTTCAAGTTATTTTTCATTTTGTCATGCAATATGCTTACCATATGTAATACATTCTTCCCAGACTTTAGCAATAAGAAAGTGTTTGCCTTTTCAAATAAAACTACATATCTCCCCTTAGCAGATAATAAGATCCCACATTTCCCTTATTGCTTTGACTGCCAGGACTCTCAGGGCTATATTTAGTATTTAATATCAGAAACAATATCACCCCAGATTTTTGATCTGTCTCAAAATAATTGCTAGCTTATAAATGCTATAAAATTGTAAGTGATGAGAAATCCTTTCTGAAAATATAAAATAAAAAGTCCAAAGAGTTATTTAAATAATTTCTTATGTGGTTTGACCTGAAAGTCTAAAGAAAATTCTGGAGATTTGGATCATTAGGATTGGACAGCTGTAAAAACGAACTCAAATGGAAGCAGTGTTGTGTAGAAATTTAAGTTTCTGAACACAGAGTTCATCATTACTCTTCATTTCTACAAAACATGACATGCATCTCTCATCTTTTCAAATGACAACTTGCCATAGGTCTGCCATGGCGCTTATTCCTGTCTGTGTTCCACCTATATTAACACAAGGTCTCTGAAAAATTCCCTCAACCACTGCCTCCTCTCTGGACCCACTGTATATACGGTCTTGTTGCTAGAAGCTTTCCAACCCCCATTATGTTTATTTTTCACTAATATTTCTTCATCCTGGGTATGTTGTTGCTATTTACCTCATTTTCCTAGTCGCCCCGCCTATTTTCTAGCCCATTGCTTCTTAATCTTACCTCACACTGAGGTCACAGACGGCTTCTGGAAATACTGATGCCCGAATCGCGCCCTTGGAGACTCTGATTCGATCAGTGTGAAGTACAGTCTACGCAGGAAGATTTTAGAAGCCAACACCAGTCAATCTACCCGAAGCCGCAATGGAGACATTAAGCTATTGTCTCTAGAAGGCTAAGATTATCCTTATCCTCTGCTCTGAGAACAGTGCCTTGCACCGAGTAGGTGTTTAAAAAACACTAGCACCTCTGGTAGGGCAGGTGTGAGAAACCCACTGTCCACCTGACAGCCAGTAGAGAAGTGTGGTGATTTCTGTCTCGTTCATTCACCCCTTAACGCAGCACGCAGGCACTGCACAATCCTGGTTAAAAAGAAAGTTCGTCAAATTGGGAGTCTAGGCCAGGCGTAGCCTCACTCCTGACCTGACCTTCCAGGAGAGCAGTATGCGGAAGTTCAAGTCCTGCCTTGTGCTGCTGCAACTACTGTTCATTCTCGTGTTCTACTATGTGCAGGCACTGCTCCAGGCTCTTCGTGTATGCTAGCACACTCAGTCAATTGCAATGGGATCTTATTTCCATTTTACAGCTAAGGAAAATACAGATCAAGACTATAGCCACAGCTCTGGGGCTGGGATTCACATCCTGGAGTGCCTGACTCCAAATCTAGTGTTCTTTGCACACACCAGGCCACTATCAACAAGCCTTTCTTACTGTGGCTCTTCTGTCTGTGAACATTTAACAAGGATAGACGTAAAAAGCTCATTCCAGGCTTATCGTTCAAGCTGTTTTCAGTGGTTCGAAACATGGAGGACATCAAACGTCACTCACTGGGATTTATTCATTAATCTTACAAAGGGGCTATTTGATTACACTTGGTCAAAAATCCCTTTAGGCTCCTTTCCTTCCCAAATCAGTGCGAGGCCTTAGCAGTGGCGGCAGGAGTGTGGGTGGCTTGCTGGCGACACCGAAGGTGGAGGCAGAAAACCAAGCACCCAGCATATGACTCTCTAGTTACGAATGGAAACGTACACTCTCGGGCCCATTATAACAATGTGAAGGAAAAAAAATTTAAAGCAAAATAAGGCCCAGCTTCTTGGTGCAGATGGTGGCGTGCCAAAGTGCTCGGCTAGAAGCCACTAGCAGACCACAGCGGAACCCTGACCTGGCTGGCTTGGGAAACGCCACGGGCCCAGTCCAGTGCCTTAACCACCGTCACCTGCTGGCCTGGAACCTGTACTTTTCAAAGCGCCGTTGTCTGTGTTCCGGTCTTCAGAGCAGGGCTCCATGCCCCAGCGCCATTACTTCTTCGACTTCTAACGCATTTCTAAAGCCTGATGAGCCAGACACTTAACACAGAGCAGCAGACCTCCCTTCCCTCCCGTATTTATTTATTTAAAGAATTATTTGTTTAATCTTTATTCATTCATTTATTTTAATTTTATTAGAGAGACAGACAGAGAGAGAGAGAGAGAAAGAGAAAGCCACCAGGTCCGGGGCTGGAACCATGATTGACCATGTGGGACTGTCCTGTACCTTAACCACCACGCCACCTGCTGGCCCCCTTTTCTCCTTTTGAAAAATCAATGAAAAGTTCAAGACTTTTAGCTGCCAAGGAAGCTAATAATTGAAAAGGACCAATACAGCGTTTGGTAGGCAGTTAGACACGGCAGGTACAGTTCAGTGGGAGCACTGCGTCATGCTTCATCATCACCAGGAGGGTGAGGGGCAGGAAAGGAGCCACTCAGTGGAAGGTGCAGAAGGTTTTGAAAAGCCAGTACCCTATGCAGTGAGAACAAGAGAGAGGTTTTTTTAGAGATTTATTTATTTATTTATTTATTTATTTATTTATTTATTGAGAGTTTTTTTGCTATAGGGAGTGTGCGCTCGCCAAAGAGACAGGGAGAAACAGAGACAGGAAGTGAGAAATCACCCCCCAGGGAGGATGGCCATGCCGCAATCCCTTCTCCTCCATTCTCCTCTCGGGATCTTGGGCACACACGCACATGCGCCTGGCAAGAATTTAAGCCACCAGGTCAGGGGCTTGAACTATGGTCGACTACATAGGAGTCTAGTGACATAGCCATTATGCTACATTATGCTAACTGCTGGTCCCATATTTTATTTATTTATTAATATTCTTCAATTTGGCCAGTAAGAAAAAGAAAGAGGGAGGAGAGTGAGAAAGCTAGCTGCCAGGTCCAGGACTTGAACTGCAGTCAGCCATGCAGGAGTCCAATGCTTTGGCCTCCATGTCACCTGCCAGCTCCCAGATACAGTTTTTACTCTCCAGAGTGATCAGTTATATTTTAGGACAATAACACACATGATGGGGATGGCAAATTGGTTAGAGGCATAACTTAGAGCAGTGGTTTGGAAGTATCTCCTAGACCCTCATTGGCAGGTTAAAAATGCAAATTCTCAGACCCTTATCCAAACCTCCTGAGTCACCGCAATGCTTCCAGCTGATACTGTCACATGCTGAACTTATAGAATCACTACACTGAGGCAAGAAAACTAGACCTAAAGTATGTCAAAATCAGGAATTGTCTCTACTCAGTCTGCCACATCGGACTCATAGTAGGTACTCAACACATATTTGTTGGATAAGTGAACAAAGTCAGAGGGGAAGAGAGACTAAACTAGTAAAGAAAAGAGTATGAGAACCAAGAAAGACTTCAGCTCCATTTGCAATTAGTCAAGAGTAGAATCAACTCTTAACGAATGGAATTTCATAAATAATTTATGAAATTTGCCCTTATTTGACAATTTTCAACCTTGTCATTCCTTGTAGCTGCTCTCTGCAAACTCAAAAGACGTGTTGCATTTTCTTTAGACATGAGCAAAGAGGAGACTTTCTTTGGTAAGTCAGTACCTGCTCCCACAGAGGACGTAGGTATGTCTCCTCTACCTGAGAGGGAACGGAACTGATCAACCAGGTTGATGGGCCAAGTTCTGGGGGCATCTGAAAATAGACAGAGGGAACCAGGCACAGTTCTGGGTGGAGACAAGCAGCTGTGTGTGGCTAGGTAAGCCTGGACAGGGACCGTGCGTTCCTGAAGCTTGGTATCGCTTTCGAGGAAGTCCCACCTTGCCGCAGAAAGGCCCAGGGTTCAATCATTAGTGTCTGATTGCTACGGGAATCGTGCATTTAGAGAGAGAGAGAGAGAAAGAGAGAAATAGAGAGAGAGAAAGAGAGAGAGAAAGAGAGAGGGGGGGAGAGAGAGGTCTGTCAGTGGTAGGGGGGCACCTGAATCGCCTCTTCACCTGCCATTCTCCTGGGACGCCACGTACGTGTCTTGATTAACTCTGACCCACTCAGCATGTGGTGTTAATAGATCTGTTTATACATTGGGGCCACAGGCAGTCACCTGTCCGGGGCTATGGAGCCACAAAGCGGTAGTGCTGGAACATAGATTCATGCAAGTCCGGCTTGGGGCCTGAAGTTCAGCTACTACCACTACATAAAGTGCCCATGGTCATGGTTCAGTCCCTGTACCAGAATCTTCATAAAGTATTTGCTGACCCAAACACTGAGCATTGAGTCTGCACTGTATGCAGCATTTCAGTGGAACGTTTACATAAACTAGTGTAGGCTCGAGTCTAGCGATTTTGATCAGAAATACAGTCTCCTGCTGTAAGTGCCCATCACTCGGGAAAACTGGAGGGGAACTGCCTCTCAGCGCACAGCAGCTTGGGAAAGGGCACCACTGTCCAGCCCTCTCTTTGGTCTTTTACGCTTTCTCTAGCAAATGTTTTAATGTGTTTGTGTGCATTAAAATAGAAACTGGGATTTTTTTTTTTTTTTTTGCCAGTGCAATGAAGTAGTACTTTTCGATTTCCTCCTTATGTTGATGTGCATTTATTTCAAGCTGCGAAGCGTTCTAAGTTACCCGAGAAATGTCCAATTATACTTTTGTAAAGAATGAAGACTAGGAATTTTCGCGTTCTCCCCTTCCTCTTCCTACATGAATGTTTCTTGTCATCAGACTACTGGGAAACTCAACCAAAGCCATCTTGGAGTCAAAGGACTTGATTTGCACTGGTCCTGGGTTGGTTAGAGACGTAGAGCCTTCAATCTTGCGTGACTCTTCATTTACTTCTCCTTGAATTACATCTCTCGGGGGATGGTGGTGGCAAGAAATGACCAAATTGGCTAATCCCGTCAGATCATTATGACAACTCATTTTAGCTTTTAAAAGGAAAGATCTGACATAAGTTAAAGACATATTCTACACATTTTATTCTACAATTTGCTTTGCTGTGCTAAAAATGTAGAAGTCATTTAGGTAAAATGGTAAGAAAGTATGCTTTAAAATTTTTAATATACCATAATTGCTACCTTAACCTTTTCTTATTATTTAAAAAAAAAATTGTTTTTGCTATAGGGCACATGTGCTTGCATGAGAGACAGAGAGAGAGAAAGTGAGAAATCACCCCCCAGGGGGGATGGCTATGCCACAATCCCTTCTCCTCCATTCTCCTCTTGGGATTTTGGGCACACACACCTCATGTGAGTTTCAAGCTTCTGGGTCTAAGACTCAAGCTGCAGTCAACCATGTGGGGGCCCAGTGCCTTAGCCACTATGCCGTCTGCTGCCCCACCTGTTCTTATGTGCTAATCCTCATTCATTTAACAGCCACTTGCTCCTGTGAGGACAGTCTGAATAGTGCTTGGTGTCTCAGCAGACGCTCGGTTCATTTGGAGCTGCACAAAAACAAGTGGGAGACCGTGGAAAATGCCAGAACACAGGGCTGCCCCGCTTTCTGTCCTTAGTCCTAGGAATCTGTGCAGCGAAGGACGAGAGACGATAAGACAGGGCTGGAATTCGGCCAGTATAGATGGTATTAAAACACTGAAGTATTTCGCTACTGGTTGATAAATAGCTACTCCCCCCAGGCCCCCCCATCCCCCTCTCCCCTCTGCACGCTGTCCCGGCGCCACTGATGTCGATACGGGGACAGCTTAAATCTCCTGCATCCAGTAACATATTAATGCTTGTCCTAACAAGGGGCTTACAGGACCCTGCTCTGGTGCCTTTTCTGGTTGGTTGTTCTCAAGACTTCTGGGTGTTAAATATTTTAGATATCTTTCTCTGTGCTCACGTAGAAAATTCGGGAAGGTCAACCACGCTAGGTGCATTAAAACAGTTATCAAATTAGGTTTGGCTTCATGGATAACTGCAGATCGTTTGGGAACTTAGTTTATGCTACTTGGACTTCCGTTATTACTGTAGGAACTTTGCACCAACGTGGAATGAGAGCAGGAGAGAGGCAGGAAAATCACCAGGAAGGAAGTTCGAAGGCCCACAGGCCCACTCCGAGGATGAGCTTGGCCATTCTGCTTTATGGGGCATCTTGAAGCATTTAAAGTAAAGCAACATCCCATAGGACCCAGCTGCATGTAGCCAGGTGCTTTCGTCTTAATATTTAAACCCATTTTATGGGAGATTTAATCCATATGTTAAATCATCGACTTCAAAAGGCATTCCTAGAGAGGATAATCAACATGATGAAAAACGGGTCTAAGATTAGGTTCAAAGATGTCATTTATGGTTGGGGGCAAGGGCTGAGCAAGATAGGGAAGCTCGGGGGAGTTCCGTAATCCCTAAATCTGTGAACTGTTCTAGAGCATAAGGGAACTCTTGAAAGTTCATAATCACAGACTCTTTTGTCATTTCCGAAAGGGCCCGTGTCTGAGGCAGTGTGTAATATAGCTATTTGTTCTCGTGAACGCGTCTCAGGGAAGAAAAAGAAGTTAGGAAAACGAGCCCATTGTTTCTCAAAATTAGTGACAAACTTCAAAATAATTCCAAACAAACCTCAAATAAAACATTTTCCCCCTACTGTGAATCCCATTTAAACTGTTTGGGTCAGTCTGTTTGAATGAGTCGCCTTCACGCTGACACTTCCACACACTTCAGACAAAGACGACAGTACCTCTAAGCCCATTTAAAGATGATAGATGACTGTCAGCTTTGTGAAGGCGGCACATGCAGTGGCTTGATAGCACGGAATGAAAGCAATCTACAAGTGCAAGTCTGTTTCTTTTGGCAACGGAAGGAGTTGCTAATGGATTCATCATTTTCTGTTAAGCATGAATGTCAAACAAAAAAACATTTAGGGCTCTATTCAACTGAGTTTCCGGCTCGACGCTTGCCAGCCATGGAAGCCCTGTGACTTGGAGCCTGTGCAGCCCAAGCCCGAGTCTTGTTTCCAAAGTTCCGTGGGGCCAGTGCCACGGAACTTGGACTCCTGCCGAGGGCTCCTCCTCCCCTCTTCTGCTCCCTCCTTGCCCCTGTCTCTCCAATCACGTGAAGCCACGAGTCATGCTTCCTAAATAAATCCCATCTATGGAGTGGAGTGGCTTGCCAGCTCTTACGCCATCAGCTGACTCCGCCTCAGAATGACACAAATCCTCAAATAGCACGCAGGAAGGGTGGTAGGGTGAGGACTCGGGCCCAGAGGCTCCGGGACTCCTGAACTTGGAACTTACTGCTCGGAGTGGGCATCACACACTTGTTTTTGCAACACGCCTGTACTCTTTCTGCAGACAAACAAATGAACACAGAAATAATGAAAGTTAAAATGTCTGGGCCTTGGGAAGGCTCTGTGCTCTGAATGGAGCTTGAGAGGAAGGAGGAAAACGCACCTTAGAGCACAGCTATTTTCACACCCCGGAGCACAGACGTCCTCCTGTCTGAGAGACTGGCTTCTTCGGTTGCGTACGGAGTGGATAGCTGAGGGAGTCTGATGTGCAGAATGACTCAGAGCACCCAGCCTGACAGGGTGGGTACCACGCCACAGACCCTGGGTCCCCAAAGGGAGACCAGGGCCAGTTCCAGCTCTATGATCGTGGGCCAGTCTCAATCAGTGCTTCGGTTTCCTCACCTGGTCGTTGTAGGGGACTAAATGAGCTCACGTGAGATCAGGGATGGCGAGCAAGTCAGTGTATGTCATTATCTATTAAACTACTTTAATTAACAAAGGAGTTAACACAAAATACAAGCAGTACTGTGGGCTAGTCCCATAGAGCTCAGAACAGGAAAGTGAAGAGAGATTCCTACCTACTCCATTTTTTTATTCTATGACTTGAGAAAAACCAGTGCACCCTTGAAGGGGAATAGAGACGTTTGTTCCAGTGACTAACATCATGAGTACTCTGTGCCATGGCACCTACGTCACTCAGTCTTTGGAAGGGGCCCAGGTGGCACGCTAGTCTCCAAACGTCAACCTCCGCTATAGCGTTGCTGCTTTGCATTTCTCAGGCAAATGGTCCTCTTATCACTCAGCTGACATGCAGACATAGGGCCGAGAGCAGCTAACGCTCGGCTTAGCAGTTAGCGCCAAAACAGGGTCGAGCTGCCTCGGCCAAGGGAAGACTTAGGGTGCAGGGGGAGAGGACGAAGCCCTCAATTTACCTTCTTTACAGTCAAGCCTTACACCCCTTCTGTTTCTTTTTTTTCTTTTTTTGAGAGGTTCTTGCTCTAGGGTGTGTGCGCTCACCAGAAAGACAGAGAGAGACAGAGAGACAGAGAGACAGAAAGCAAGAAATCACCCTCCAGGGAGGATGGCCATGCCACAATCCCTTCTCCTCCATTCTTCTCTTGGGATCTTGGGCATGCACGCACACGCGCCTGGTGTGAGTTTAAGCCACTGGGTCTGGGACTCGAACCGCAGTTGACTACATGGGAGTCCAGCGACATAGCCATTATGTTAACTGCTGGTCCCAATGCCCCTTCTGTTTCTAACATGCAGCGATAATAGGGACACAAGTAAAAGAAGTCAAAAGGCTGAGCCCCGTGGCGGGCCCAGCCGTAGGGTGGTGCTGAAGTGATGAGCCACAAGAGAGGCTTAGGTTCTGATCCTGGTTGACCTGAGCACCCCGAGCAAGGCCGTGCTCACCTGAGATCCTGGCTGGCTGGGCGGTGGGGAAGATGGTGGTGTGGTGGGACCCTGCCAGTGGCTTGTTTCTCGCTCTCTTTCAGTTAATAAATAATCTTATAAAAAATGAATTGTGAGGGCCGGCAGGTGGCATGTTGATTAAGGGCCCTGGACTCCCACACTCCGACTACGGTTCTGGTCCCGGACTTGGTGGCTTGCTCAGGTTCTCTCTCTCTCTCTTTTTCTCTCTCTCTCATTCTGCCCCTCTCTGGTCCAATTAAAATGAATAAATAAAGAAATAAAGTTAAATAGGATAAACAATTTGTTGATGGTGGCATCAGCTATGGAATAAGGCAGAACTTGTAAAGGAAATACTAATGGCCTCACCTGAAGATATTTCCTCGGGAAGACTTCCCGGACTCCCTGTAGAAAGCCAACTGGAGCAGGTACTTCAGGTGTACGTGTCTCACCGTGGCACTCGCTCGTCTGCACCGTTGTGTTCTGCACACACTTCCTGTGAGTCTGGACTCTAACCCTCACATCGTGCCTCGGGCGTTGCAGGAAGCAGGGAGACATTGGCTGAATCTAACAGATGCAGCATCCAGAAGGTAAAGTAGATTAAGCTGTCATTATCCGACTACACCCAAGACTTGGCCGACCTAATCGTCAAAACTTTTCAGCAGAATATTAAACTCTAGAACGGTCTAGTCACCACATGATTTTTTTAAAAGAAATACTTCTACTTAGGTGATATTTTCATCCTCTTAATGGTATTTTGTAGAAGCATTTAAATGCTCATGCCTGTACCTCTTAGAAATATAGCCCAGCGCATCTGGGAACTGTCTATGCCTGTCCTGCGGTGCGTTGGCAAAGCTGCAACCCGACTGTCTCTTTAACCTGCAGAAGTGACCAGATCCCCGTTCCACTGACTGGCTTCAATGAGGAATGTTCAGAATGATGAAACCAGATTTAGCTGGTAGCAATTATTGGTCCATTTCAGATGAGCTCAGCGTGAGGAATAAGACTGAAGAAAGATTAAGTCTCAAATTCTAAGGGAGAGGGAAAAAATGAAGAGAAGCCCAGAGGGGCTGGGAAAGCAGGACAGGACCAGTTATCCGCAGGAAGCTGGTATTCTCGTGTGCGACGCGCGACCCAGTCTGGGCTAAATGTTATCTCTATGTGAGCTGCAGAATTTCTCTCTTGACTGTAGCAACTGCACAAGAGTGAATTAAAGTCTTAAGGAGAAAAAATCAATAAAGAAAAAATCAGATAAAAGCAATATGGCTGGAGAGCATTTCAAAAACCATATACAAGTCTCTTAAATGGCCATGAGTGCTAACCAGTGTTCACGAGGGTTTAACAGGGACACCAATAAGAAGAGATTTGTTGGTCTCCACAGAGGAGCAAAAGGCTTCTGGGTGGTTTGCGGCGTTTAGCTGCTGTTTGTTTCACTGGAGCGTGTGACACACAGAAACACAGAGTGCACAAGACTGCCTGTGCTGACCAGACCCTCACTGGAGAGAGATTACGAGAGAGCCGGGATTAGGGTAGTACGCCCTGCTTGCTCCAATCCTCCAAGTACCTTCCCTGTGACTAACTGCACTGTATTCCCGCACTGGGCGTTCTTTGAACGCTGTCAGAAACAGACAACGTCGTCGTTCAGTCTCACTGATCATCCTGCTTTCTTTACTAGATCTTGTAAACATTTGTTAAATGATTTCTTCTTCAATTGTAAGAAGTGGAATTCATTCCAGACTTTGTCCCAGACAATCATACCCTTAATTCCAATGGAAAGCCAAGGGAAGCAAGAGAGAAAGAGCTGATGCAGAGGCTGTGACAGGAACGTGGGGAGGAATGGGTGGAGTCCAAGTAAGGCCGAGCGAAATCTAGTGTACAGAGCGGGACTCCACGAGGTCCAACATGACACTCATGTGGCCCCGCCCCCATCCCCAGAGTGTCTGGAATGGAATTAATTCGCCTTTTAATTGCTTTGCTCATCGTAACACATTCTCAAGTTCCGATCATGTCGTACTCTTTTACTATTGGACAAAATTTCAGTGGTTGTGGTGAAATTCTGGCAATAAAACCGTCACTATTCTCAATTAGGAAGAAAAACAATGTGTGCTTTGATGAAAGCCTGAAGTGAAACTTACGGATTCCAGACTTTAAAATACGTAAACCTAGCATAGGAACTGTAGAAGAATGGCCGAGGAAGAAGCTGAAAGGAAAGACAAGGGCTAGAAGTAGAGGGAAGGGCAGGGAGAAGGGCATTTGGGGTCAGATGGGTAAATAAGGATTCATATTCGGCTCCACTTGATTCCAAAGGAAGTCTCTTGGTCATAGTGCCAAGGCTGGTTACTCAACGAGTGCCTCTATCTGAATGTGCCAGTTAGGAACGGTGTGGTTTATAGGGCACATGCTCGTCCCTCTGTCCTACGGTTCTAGTTCCTGTCTGTCCCCCGTCACACACACACACACACACACACACACACACACACACACACACTCAGACACTAGCCTGTGGGCTGCTCCCGGCCCAAGCATTCACTGACCCTGGCGCAGACCGTTCTTCCAGCCGTTTCCCTCAAATTCTTGTCTGAGCCCTGTTGGTGGTGACAGCTTACCCAATGTCCCTTCCAGGCTCTCTGGTCTTAGAGAGGCTCCTTCCTCCTCCTGCTGGACTGCACACTCCAGCTTGACCAGTGGTCTGCTGTCGAGCACTTCCAGTGTCGCGTGTTCCCTATGGCCTAGGCTGCCTCTCAAAACCCACCCTCAGTACCGTCCCTGTTCGATCAATGTCTAATCTCTCCCTGGTCTCCCACAGTCTCTGTAAAGGACACAGACAGGCCTCCAGGTTTGAGATATGATCCTCTTTTCTTGAGAACACCATAGAACACCAAGGTCATGTTTCTGAGTCACTGGACAAGAATCACCGTTTACTCCAGATTGCCAAAAGCTTGGGGTTCCAGCTCAAGGTTTGTTCTTCTCCCCCCTCATACTAAACTGTAAACTAATTTTGAGCTTTCATTTACACATCTAAAAAATGGAATAATAAATATTCAGAGTTTTTGTAAAGATTAAATGAGCTCTTTATGCAAGTTCCTCTTCAGAGTGCTTCGCGTGAAGTGCCTGATACATGGTAGCTCCTATAATGACGTGATCAGCACCTTCACTATTGTAATCGTTACTTCAGGACAGAGCAGCCTGGGGTGGACTGAGGAGAGCTTTTCTTGATGGGAATTGGAGACGCGTAAGCACCGCAGTGCACTCCATGAGGGAGGCGGTGCCATTTACCCCAGAGGACTCTTAACAAGCCTGCATTTCACTGCCTGCTTGGTCACTAACTGGGGACCCTACCTCCTTCTCCTCCACTGTTATGTTTTAAGTAAGAGCTGTCATCATTTTTGATTGGAGATTCTATAAATGCCAGAGGCGAGTGTTTTGTAAATAAATGCCAGAGGGGAGTGTTTTGTAAATACACAAATTTGGGCCCGATCCCTGGACAGCAAGTTGGTCCCTCTGTGTGGGGGACTTTAGCAGTCGCATGCTAAAAAGGCCCGCAAACAATCCCAGCACTCGTGGATCTCCAAATCCTTTCAAATTTGACATTCTGTGATCTTGTGGCAACAGCAAGAGAAGAAAGTAATATGGACAATCAAAGGTGATTTGCCCAATTCTGCAGCACATATTTGTCTAGAACTAGTTTGCAGAAGCCGCCGTAACAAAGTCCTACAGACGGAATGGATTAAATAATGGAAACTTATGTCTCCATTTCAAGCTAGAAGTCTGTAGTAGTGATGTCAACAGGTGTGCTTGCTCCCGAGTGAGGCCTCTCCTCCTGTCTCACAGATGGTCACCTTTCTGTGTCCTCACATGGTCTTTCCTCTGTGTGCAGACATTCTGGAATCTCACTCTCCGTGTCTGGGTTCAACTTTCTCTCTCGCTCTTTTTTAAAGGTTTTTGTCATAGCGCATGTGTGCTTGCCCAAAAGAGACAGAGAGACAGAAAGTGAGAAATCATCCCCCAGGAGGGATGGCCACGCAGCAATCCCTTCTCCTCCATTCTCCTCCCGGGATTTTGAAAATACATGCACATAGGGAACCAGCAGTTAGCGTAATGGCTATGTCGCTGGATTCCCACGTAGTCGACCGCGGTTCGTGTCCCGGACCCGGTGGCTTAAAACTCACGCCGGGCGCGTGTGCGTGCGTGCCCAAGATCCCGAGAGGAGAATGGAGGAGAAGGGATTGCGGCGTGACCATCCCCCCTGGGGGGTGATTTCTCGCTTTCTGTCTCTATGTCTCTCTGTCTGTCTGGTGAGCGCACGCGCCCTACAGTGAAAAAAAAAATCTCTCCAAAAAAAAAAAAAAAATACATGCACATACATCTGGCATGATTTTCAAGCCACCAGTCTGGGACTTGAACCATGGTCAGCCACATAGGAGTCCAGCACTTTAACCACTATGCCACCTGGTACGCCTCCAACTTTTCTCTTTTAGTGACATAAATCAGATTGCATTGGTTTGGGCAAACCAAACACCTTCTAACTTAATTACCTCTTTAAAGAACCTGTCTTCAAATGCAGTGGAATTTCGA
This sequence comes from Tupaia belangeri chinensis, assembly GCF_000334495.1. Taxonomy (NCBI): domain Eukaryota; kingdom Metazoa; phylum Chordata; class Mammalia; order Scandentia; family Tupaiidae; genus Tupaia; species Tupaia belangeri. The sequence goes on along the minus strand of NW_006159687.1, from coordinate 2,266,943 downwards.
GGCACTGAAGAGTTAGAGCTTCAACATTCAAAATTGGGGAGGGTCACAATACAGCCCATAATAACATGAAAAGCCTTAAAAAATGCACACTGCCACTTCCAGGGAGAGAAATGTGCCCACACTGTCCCTCATAGGAGGAGTCCAGCCTTGCCTCTAAGGCATTTTACCTTTATCTGGGTGAGCCTGAGGGAGCAGGGTCCCCAGGACCACATTTTGCTTACCCCCAATCATACAGGCATTAGTGTTTGTGGGCTGTAGAGACAGGGCCTGTGCCAAGTTCGATTCCCTGTCCAACCCAAAGGCTGGGTGCCATGAATCTGCAGTCCCCACTGGGAGGTTGAGGCAGGAGGATGGCGATAAAGCTGGATCCTGTCTAAGAAAAATAAGAAAGGAAAGAAACAAAAGAGAGGGGACCTCCAGGCAAAAGCTGAAAAAACGATTTCTGTGGGGAGGCCTTGTGGGCTAAGCAACAATGTGTGGTCTGAGTCTTTCTAGAACAAAATCACACAGAAGATAATATGTGAGTTAGGCGTCCTCCAAATATGAAACAGCGTGGACCACTCATAGCCTATTGTGGTTTATGACTCTGGTGGTTTTCAGAGAATACCACTAGACCCAGAGAATGCAGACG
>NW_006159687.1:2258291-2266297 GCF_000334495.1 Tupaia belangeri chinensis | reverse complement strand
GCAGACGCGCTTCAACTTAGGACGAGGCTGTGTCCCGATGAACCTATTAAAAGTCTAGCTATTGTTGAGTCGGAATGCACTTAATGCCCCTCACCTACTGAACATCAGCACTTCGCTCGCCTGCCTTAAACGGGCTCAGAACATTTCCATTAGCCTGTAGTTAGACAGAGTCATCCAACAAACCTACTTCATAACAAAGCATTGGGCACCTCATGGAACTTACTGAACACACTGAAAGTGAAAAAGTTGTACGGGTACTTGGCGTACAATTTCTACTGAATGCCTCTTTCTGTGACGCCATCGGAAAGTAAAAGGGAAAATCAGGCTGAGTCAAAGCATTGGACATTGGGAAACTTCTGCCTGGCAAGGAGAGCCATCACCCGACAGGAGCCAACTTGTTAATGAGCTCTCGGGAAGTGGCCATGCCGAGGGATTCCACGAACGTCCGAGGCTGCGACTCGGCACAAGCAGGACTGGATGCAGACAGTGGAGGGCACGTTGGGGGATTGTGTAGACGTGCTCCGTCCTCACAGGCGGAAGAGACCTGAGGACATGCCAGCTCCTAACTGACACGAAATGGAAATGGAGCTCCAGGTGTTCCACAGTTAAGGCATTTGTTAGGTAATGATTCTGTGCTCATAGAAATATATGGTTATAAAAATCATTTTAGAAGAATATGTATTCTTTTTTTTTTTTTGAGAGTTTTTTGCTACAGGGCACGTGCACTTGCCAGAGAGACAAAGAGAGAAATCACCCCCCAGGCGGGATGGCCATGCCGCAACCCCTTCTCCTCCATTCTCCTCTTGGAATCTTGGGCACGCACGCACATGTGCCCACTGTGAGTTTAAGCCACCAGGTCCGGGACTCGAACCACGGTCGACTACATGGGAGTTCAGGACATAGCCATTACACTAACTGCTAGTCCCAGAATATATATTCTTGAGAAATATTCATGACATAGTGCTAAATAAAAATATAAAAATAGCAAAAATAGCTTTTTGGTTAATAAAAGTGATCAATGACTATTGAAAATACCAAGTGCATACGTACCAGGTTGTGGTTATATTTGGAGGGAAGCTTCAATACGTTTTCCCTTAGTGTTTCCTTGTTTTCTCAAGTTCTCTGAATTAGGCATATGGGTTCTCAGTAAAGCCATATCTACATAGGTTATTTGTAGGTTACTGTATAGGTTATTTATGCCCATGCATTTATTCATAAGCAATATACACACTGCGTTCTTTTTGACTTAACTAATTCTACATTTGATGCATCTCACATGTGGAGCCCAGCGGCCTACGATCTCTTCCTGCCAGGTGAAGCGGACCAGAGCCACCTTACATCCGTGTGCCACTCGTTTTTTGGTGGTGGTTGTTATTGCTCATGAAACAGTCATCCTTTTTCCTTACGAAATGTGACTCAATTCTCATTTTTTTCCTCTTCTCATCTAAAATGTCCATTTTATTTCTTCTTTAACATGTACCTTTTCCTAAACGTGTACTTAATTAAACAAAGAAGGATGTAAAAAAAAAAAAGCGATGATATGTAAATATATGAATGATTAATTCAAGCTGAATTCTATGGGGAGAAGTAACTTATTCTTTTAGAATATATTATAGAAGGCAAATCATAACTAGGATTAATTGAAACGTTGGTCAGTGTGTCTACAATTACATTAGATGCTCCAGAAAGCGTTTCAATGTAAAAACCGTGGTCATCGGTGTTCTGGGTGGAAACGGCGTGCCCTGACTATTTCACAGCTGCCGCACAGTCTGTCGGGAGCTTTATCACATACACGCGTGACCCGTCATCCTGGAGGCAGGCTCACCCAATGGGGGAGGGTAGGGCTGTGTTAGCAAGAGGGACGACTGCTTAAAAAGGAGGCAAAGACCCTGGACAGGGTATTCTGAAGCTTGCAAGTCAAGCTTACTATTTGTACGTTTTTGAGGAAGCTCCACGTTGTTCTCCACAGTGGCTGTCCTAATTGACATTCCCACCAACAGCGTCAGAGTTTCCCTCTTCACCAATGCCTCGTCAGCACTTACCAATTTTTTTTTTCTTTTTTTTATCTTAGCCATTCTGACTGGGGTTAGGTGGTCTCTAATTGTGGTTTGGGTTTGCATCTCCTTTAAGATGCTAACGTGTATGATATCTTTAACTGGAGTGGTGTGCTGTGTATTCATGCTGAGAAAATTCATTTACAAGCTATGGTGATAAACAGTGTTTGAACACATAAAATAAATTTTTAAAATTAATTAATTAATTAATTAAAAATGGAGGCAGAGGAGAAAAAACAAACAAACAAACAAAAGCTTATTTGCTTCATCAATTTACCTAAGGATGGAATGAGGCTTACCTCTTAGAGACTCATCTGAGAATTTTTTTGTTTGTTTATTTTTTGTTTTGTTTTGTTTTGAGGGAGTAGAAGGCAAATGGTAGCTCCAAAGTTTATCTTGGTGCTGAGAAAATATATGTTTTATTGTGACCTGTATGGAGAAGAGAAGAATATCTTTGGCTCTTATTTTTCCTGTTTTTTTAATTATTATTACACTCAACTTTTTCTGTAAACTTACACATTTAAAAAAATTGTTCTTTTTCAATAGTTGTTCAATCTACTTTGAGTGGATGGAAAATGAATAATGATGTTTTAAACTTTTAAAACTTCTTAGAGGAATTTAAAGCATAAACTAGCCAGGAGAAAATAATTATGAATAATTATAAACTCCATGTACCCATAACTCAGATTCAAATTTTTGATTATTGCTGATCTTGTTTCATTTCCCCTTGTTTTGTTCCCTTGATTTTTTTCTTTTCAGATTTTTTTTTTATTATTCTTATTTTTTTAAAACATTCCATCACTATACATCATTTGGCTTGTAAAGAGAATTTACCAAATGTGAACTACTTCTCAGACCAGTCCAGTTAAGAATACTATGTAAGGGACCAGCAGTTAGCATAATGGCTATGTCACTGGACTCCCACGTAGTCGACCGCGGTTCGAGTCCTGGACCTGGTGGCTTAAACTCACGCCAGGCGCGTGTGCGTGCGTGCCCAAGATCCCAAGAGGAGAATGGAGGAGAAGGGATTGCGACGTGACTATCCCCCCTGGGGGATGATTTCTCGCTTTCTGTCTCTCTGTCTCTGTCTGTCTGGCGAGCGCACGTGTCCTATAGCAAAAACCTCTCCAAAAAAAAAAAAAAGAATACTATGTAAGTTATCATCGACAGGTGATAAACCATTTCTGTGTCCCACAGATGACATGCCTCTCTATTTTTTCTGTCGGGTACTTGTGCTTGCTGGGGATGGAGAAAGAGAGAAGGAAAGTGAGAAGCCACTCTCCCGGGAGGATGGCCACACTGCAATTCCTTCTCCTCCATTCTCCCCTTGGGACTTTGGGCATGCACCTATACACACCTGGGGTGATTGTTCACGCCTCCACGTTCAGGATTTAAGCTGCACTGTTGGCCATGGGGGATCAAATTGCCTAAACCTCCATGCCATCTGCTTGGCACTTTTAAAGCAAGTCCAGATGTCTTACTATTTAATCTGTAAATGTTTTAATACGTATCTCTAAAAGATAAGGACTCTTTTCAAAAACGTAACCACAATGTCACACAAAATTAATATTCTCGGTATCTGGTCAGTTAAAAGATTTCATGACTGTCTTGCAAATACATAGAGTGTTTCAATAGGAATCCAAATAAGATCCATAAAACCTTATGGTTTATGCAACTGATTAATGCATCCCTTAATTTAGCATTAATAAATGCTTAATTCTTTCACTTAATCTATATGTTTTCCTCCATCTTTTTCCTTCTAACAATGTATTTGTTGAGGTTTGTTCATAGGGCTTTCATCTATGGATTTGACTGTCCCATACCCCTTAGCATTGCTTAGGGGCCTTAATTCCCCCCTCCTCCTTACCACGCACGTACCAAATTGTACTTTAACATAGAGGCTTAATCAGATTCAGGTTTGACTTTTTAAAGCAAGAACATTTCAAAAGTGGTATTGTGGATATCCATCAGGAGACATATGTCTGGTTGTCTCTTTTTGAGAAGTTAACAGCAATTAATGATCATCGCCTAGGTCCATTCATTCATTAAGAGCTTCAGAATACAAATACTATTCTATCATTTCTTCTTCCTTCGCCAGTCGGGATACTTCTCTAAAGAAGCATTCCCTAGTAGCCATTTATTTACTTTGAGGTATAGTTCATATAATTAAGGGAGAATAAAAGCTTAATTCTTTCTCTGTGGTAACCATTTTTCAAAATAATGAGTTAGCTCTCTAACACTTTCCCAAAGTAACTAGTGGATTTTTAAAATTATCATTACCACTTCATGAGTTTAAACACACTTGATAAATTTCAAGGCATTTTATTTATTTTTAAAAATATTTAAATGTTTAATTGAGACAATAATTGTTCACCTTTTTGAATTACAGTGCAATAATCCCATTACGTATATAATGTGTAATGATCAAATCAGGGTAATTAGACTATCTCATCATATTAAATATTTATCATTTCTTTGTGTTGAGAACACTTGATATCTTCTCTTCTAGCTATTTAAAAATATATGATACTTTTTAAAAAATTATTTTATTTAACTTTATTTATTTACTTGACCATGAGGGACAGAATGAGTGAGAGAGAAAGAGAGAGAGGGAAGGTGAGAAAGCAAGCTGCCAGGTCCAGGACTCAAACCGCAGTTGATTATGTGGGAGTCCAGTGCCCTTAAACACCATGCCACCTGCTGGCCCCAACAATACATTATCATGAACTGTATTCACCCTGTGTGCTATCACCACGTAACTTCTTTTTCTCTCTCCCTCCCCCGACTCTTCCCAGCCTCTTTGCCTCTGTGAGTTCACGTGTTAGCTTCCAGATATGAGTGAGAACAGGGATTGGGTCGTCGTGAAAGTCATGACTGTTTTTGCATTAAAAAAAAAAACATGGAAAAATATGTCATGACTTTTCCAACGACTTAGTAGCATTTGTCTTTGTGTGTCTTGCTTATTTTACTTAATTTAATGTCTTCTAGGCTCATTACCTGGCTACAAATGGCAGAACTTGATTCGTTTTTGTGGCTGAATAGTATTGTGCTGTGTAAATATACCACGTTTTCCTTTGTCCATGGATCTGTGGACGACACTTAGTCTGCTTCCCTTCCATGACGACGGTGACTAGTGCTGCCATGAACACGCGAATGTCGATGCTGCTTTGACATACCGATCTTATTTCTTTGGGATATTTTCCTAGTAGTGAGTTTGCTGGGTCACAGGATAGCCCTATTTTTAACTTTCTGAGGCGCCTTCACACTGTTCTCCTTCATAGCTGGTACTAACTGACATCGCCACCAACAGTGCACATGGGCTCTCCTTTCTGTACATCCTTTCCGCCATAGCCATTATCGTGTTGCTGCTCAAATTATTTCATCATTAGCCAGCGGGGCCTTTTCAAGCTTATTGTGGAGTGCATTTGACAAAATTCTAAAAGTTCCAATAGTATTTTTTGTTGTCTTTTTGGTATGAAAAGATACTATACATTTCTTGTTCTGTATCTGGAATCAGCTATTTTTTCAAGGACACCTGGTTTCTTTTAAAGGAAGACAGCATCTTAAAATCACCATCTTGGGACCAGCAGATGTGGTAATGGTTACGGCATCAGATTCCCATGTAGCTGACAGTTCGAGTCCCAGACTCAGTGGCTTAAAACTCACACTGGGTGCATGTGCATGCGTGCCCCAAATCCTAAGAGTAGAATGGAGGAGAAGGGATTGCAGCGTGGCCACCCCTTCGGGGGGTAGTTTCTCACTTTCTGTGTCTCTGTCTCTTGTGCTCTGTAGCAAAAATCTCCAAAAAAAAAAGAAGATCACCATGAGTGTGGTACCCTATTATTTCTGGGCCTGTCTGGCAGACAGAACTAAGGGGAATGTGTTTTTGTTTTTGTTTTAAGATTGGGGTGTGCTATGTTGAGAACCTCCCGCGTCAGCCTCCTGAGTGGCTGGAATTACAGGCAGGTATAATTCTGCTTTTCAAGTGGGCTGAGGGACGAACAGGGCCTTCATGCTGCCTGCAAGGTAGCAGCATCTACTTTTGTGAGCCATATTGGGTTGGGTCAGAAATAAGACTTCTTGAAGGCAAAAACGCATCGTGATTTCACACTACTTCCAGTTCAAATTCAGGACTGTAGGGTTTTTACTTAAACTCTTCTTACTTTGCCATTCCTTGTCTTCTACACAGAAATTCCAGATTCCGAGCAGCACTAATATAATTACTTATTTGATTTATCCCACAATAGGCATGTAACAGAATCAGAATAATAATGTTAAGACTCCCACCAACAATATGATTACGGAAAATGGTTTAAATTGTGTTTGCCGTTCTTTGGTTCTTAGAATATATCCCACTAGGGATGAATATTTAAGAGTGCCTTTAAAGTTACTCGGGATGTTTTCCTTTCCTGTGAGTAAGTGTAACACATGCTCACAGGCACACACGCGATCATGTCACTAGACACTTGCTTTCACACTTGCCTCTTTGCCTAGTATTATGCATTGAAATTCCATCTCTCCACTGTGTGAATGTGCCAAAATTTATTTATCGCTTCCTTGTCGATCTGGGTTGTTGAAAGTATTTTGCCTTTTACAAATGCTTTTTACACACCATTTTAATGAATGGCTTTGTGCATTTGATATGTTTGAATGTCTTTATATTTTGCTAGTATATATTTGTGATGGATTTTCCTAAGTAGGATTTGTGTGTCAGAGAGTAAATATATTAGAATATTTATTGCCAAACTTCTTTGCATCATATTTGCACCGTTTTCCCCCCTCAGGAACTATATAAAAATGCCTTACCACAGCCTCAACCAAAAATTATGTTATCAAACATCCAGAGTATAATTGATTGGCATTTCTCTTACAAAGGAGGTTGGATATCATTTTTCAGATGACTAAGGGTCATTTGTGTTTCTTTTTGAATGAAGTGTTTATTCCTATCAGTATATAATTTTTTTTTGTATAAGATTTTGTACTTTTGATTTCTCAGTTTTTAAAAGCGTTTTATATGCATGTATTGTATTACTAATTCTTTGTGAGTAAAGATGCAACTATTTTTCTCAGTCTTTATTTGACTGTTATTTTACTTTGTTTACTACTCTTTAAAAATTGTGTTATTATTAAACATAACACCTTCTTTCCCTTTTCTGCTATGTTTTGAGTTAAAGTTTGGAAAGTAGCTCACTTCTCAAGGTTTCTGTTATGAGTCAAAGTTTGGAAAGTAGCTCACTTCTCAAGGTATATAAAATTCTCCCATGTTTTTAAAAGTCCTATTTCCAGGACTTACACCATCTTATTGGACTTTAACATCCAACTGCGCTCCATTTGAATTTAATTTTGTGTGTATGAAGAAGGAGTCCAGCGGCCAGACAATGGCACAGCTGTAAAATGCTAGTCTTTGAGGCAATCCCACATGGGAGGGTTCCCGGTTCAAGTCTGGAGACCCTCTTGTATAAACCAGCTGTGTGGACCCAGGACCCAAGGCTGGTGGAAGACTAGGGTGGGTTGTGGCTTCAAAGCCTTCTTGGAAATGTTGTCTCCTCCCCTCGCTCCCTCTCTTGTTCATGAAATAAATAAATCAAGAAAATATTAAAGAAAACACGAATGGGTCCAATGTAATCTTCTTCCATGTGGCAATGTACTAATCCCTACCTTTTATTTCAAAGTATGCCCATTGGCCGTTGAGCTCAGATGGTGCCTTCTTCACACACACTAAGTGCATGGACTCTATTTCTGGACTTTCTACTCTGTTTCATTAGTCAGTCTGTCTATTTATACCACTAGGATTATTTATAGGAGCTTCAATTATGTATATATAGAATTTCTCTTTATGAGACACAGGGAGAGAAGGGACGGGGAGACAGATGGAGCTAGGTATTTTGACAGGCTCTTGGTGTCTGGGTCCTTTAGCCCCACACTCCCAGATAGCCAGAATCACAGGCGTGT
>NW_006159687.1:2233407-2258260 GCF_000334495.1 Tupaia belangeri chinensis | reverse complement strand
GCATTCTTGTCGCCCTGAAAATCAGTCTCAGCCTTTCACGTGCCTTCCAGCCGCTCACCTGTGCACCTTCATTTCTGGGCTAAATTGTGTTTTTCTAAAAATAATTATTTTCTTTCAAATGTATTTGTATTAAATTGTGTAAAGCTGTCTCCTTTTTAAAAAAAGAAGTTTATTTTTTAAAAAACTATTTTCCATTTAATAATTTTGTATATTAGTACTTTACTAATGTTTTCTTTCTTAATAAATTACTTTTTCACTGTATTAGAATATATACTTTTTGGGTACCAGCAGTTAGCGTAATGGCTATGTCGCTGAACTCCCATGTTGTGGGAGGCTGCGCACAGGCGAGTCTGCCAAGGTTTCTCAGGGAGCAAACAATTACCATGATTGGTTCCCTTCCAAAAACCTGACCTTCGAAACCTTGCTCTGACTGGCCACTAGAATCCCTCAAATTTGCATATCTGGCACTTCATGATTGGTCCAAAAGCAACCAATCACAGCCCACTGTTTACAACCAATCACGGCCCACCGTTTACAACCAATCACGGCTCACCGTTTACAACCAATCACGGCCCACCAGCGTGTATATAACCACGATGCCTGGCCCACAGTAGCCAGACGACACAGATGACCAGGAAGACGACGACAACGACTAGGAAGACGACGAAGACGACCAGGAAGACGACCAGGAAGACGACGACTGAAGAGCCTGAAGAGCTGACACTGCATCGTCTCCAGACGACCTGGGAGACCCTGAAGAGTTGTAACACTACATCATCTCTGGACGACCCTTAAGAGCTGTGACACTGCGTCATCTCTGTGCTGTACCGTGCTGCCCACGATAAACGGATGACACTGTCGTCTCTGTGCTGTAACACTACGCCGCTTGTCCCGGCTCTCACTCCTTCACTTAGGAAACCTGTTCGGCTGTCCCCCCGGGTCGGGACACCTGGCGCCCAAACAGGGACGGGGCACCATGTAGGCGACCGTGGTTCGAATCTCGGACTGGTGCCTTAAACTAACGCCAGGGGCATGTGCATGCGTGCCCAAGATCCCGAGAGGAGAATGGAGGAGAAGGGATTGCGGTGTGGCCATCCCCCCTGGGGGGTGATTTCTCACTTTCTTGTTTCTCTGTCTCTCTCTGTCTTTCTGGTGAGCTATAGCAAAAACCTCTCAAAAAAAAAAAGATATATACTTTTTGTATATTCTATACTACTATGTAGTCTATATAAGTATATAATAGTTATATAGTAATATACAATATGCAAAAAGAAAATAAATCATAAGTATAGCGCTCAGTAAATTCACAGCACAAACACACCTGCAAAGCCTCTACACATATCAAGAAAGAGGGCCGGCCCTTTGGCCTTGTGGTTCAGGGAGCCAGATGCCACACTGCCAGCCATGGTTTGAATTCTGGCCGTAGCAGCTTCGGAATACACCAGGCACACGCGTGTGTGCCCCAAATCATGGAGGATGGAGAAACGGCGGAGAAGGGACTGTGCGTGACCATGGCTCACTAGGGGGTGCTTTTCCTTGCTCTCTCTCTCTTTCTTTCTCTGGCAATTAAACATTTTTTTTTTCAATTAAAACATTTTTTCAAAGAAAGTAGAACATTCCTAGAATAAGACCATCCAAAAGTACTCTTTACAACTTTCTTACTCCATAGAGTTAACTCCTACCTGACATCCCAAACTATGGGACCATCTCGCCTGTTTCCTACTCCACCTGCCTGGAATTATGGGACCTTTCTTCTCTCTTGGCTCTAGTTTCTTTCACCCACCATTACATTTTAGAGATTATTCCATGTTGCTACATGCAGCAAGTTCATTCATTTTACTTGCTGAATAAAATTATATCTGAAATGAAATTATATTTTATAGTTACATTAGTGTACTGCAATTTAATATCTGTTCTCTTGTGATTAACATATAGATTATTTCCAGCCTGTGATGATCTAGAAACGTTTTTCTTATGTATGTTTTTCTGTACGTGTGTAAGCATTTTTGTGTGCTACATACCTGCGAGGTGATTTGCTGGCCATGCATCATGCCATTCGTTAAGCTTTGGTGAATACTTCCAACGAGTTTTTCAAAACGGTTCTTTATTTTCTTTTGGTTTAGTTTAGTTTTTGCTATAGGGCATGTGCACTCGCCAGAGAGAGAGTGTGTTCAAGAGAGAGGGAAGGTGAGACATCGCTCCCCAGGAGGATGGCCATGATAAAACCCCTTCTCTTCCACTCTCCTCTTGGGATCTTGGGCGCACACTCACACTGCCCAGTGTGATTTTTGAGCCACCAGGTCCAGCAGTCTGGGCCATGCAGTCTGCCATGTGGTATCCAGTGCCTTAACCTCCACATCATCCGCTGACTCTCAGAATGATTGTTCTAATTTACACTCCTCAAAACAGCACAGAAGGGTTCAATAGGTGGTGTAGTGGCGAAGGTGCTAGACTCTCACATGGCAGACCATGGTTTGAATCCAGATCTGGTGGCTTGAAACTCACACTGGGTGTGTGTGCATGGGTGGCCAGAATCCCAGGAAGAGAATGAGAGAGAAGAAATTGTGGTGTGGCCAACCTTCCCGGGGGGTGAATTCTCACTTTCCCTCTCACTGTCTCTGTCTCTCAGGCGAGAGCACATGCCCTATGGCAAAAAACCTTAAGAAACAGAAACAAAACAGTACATGAGAGGGGCTAGCAGTTGGCATGGTGGTTATGGCTTTGGTGCCCCACGTGGCTGACTGCAAGGTTGAAGCCCTGACATGGCAGCTTGGAAATCACTCCAGGCACAAGTGCATATATGCTCAAGATCCCAGGAGGAGAATGGAGGAGAAAGGTTTGCAGCACGGCTATCCCCGTGGGGGGTAAGTTCTCACTTTCCCTCTCACTGTCTCTCTCTAGTGAGCACAAATTCCCTATGGCTATCCCACCCGCTCCAAGAAAAAAATATGAGAGTTACTGCATCTCCACTTCTTATTAAACTTGGTATTAGCAATCTTTTCTGTTTGGAGAGAGAGAGGTTTTTGCTGTAGGGTGTGTGCACTTGCCCGAGAGACAGAGAGAAAGGGAGAAATCACCTCCTGGGGGGATGGCCACACTGTACTCTTCTCCTCCATTCTCCTCTTGAGATTCTGGGCATGCACAAACGCCTGGCATTAGTTTTAAGCCAATGGGTTCGGGACTTGAACCGTGGTCAACAACTTGGAAGTCCAGTGACATAACCATTATGCAATCTGCTAGTCCCAGAATTATCGATCTTAAATTTAAGTACTGTGGTTTTTAAATTTGCATTTTCTGATGACTAATAAGCATCTTTTTATATGTTTGTATTACCTAGTCAGATAGGATATTTTATGAAATGTTTGTTCAAATCTTTCTCCCACTTTCTGCTAGATGTCTGCCTTTTTCTTATCAATTTAGAGAGTTCTCTGTATGTTCTGGACTTTCGTCAGACTTATCACAAATATGAGCTCTTAATCTCTCTCTTGGCTTTTAACTGTCTAAATGAGTTTCTTTTTTTGGAGAGGTTTTCACTATAGGGCGCGTGTGCTCGCCAGACAGACAGAGAGAGACATAGAGACAGAAAGCGAGAAATCACCCCCCAGGGGGGATGGCCACTCCGCAATCCCTTCTCCTCCATTCTCCTCTCGGGATCTTGGGCACGCACGCACACGCGCCTGGCGTGAGTTTTAAGCCACCGGGTCCAGGATGCGAACCACGGTCGACTACATGGGAGTCCAGCGACATAGCCACTACGCCAACCGCTGGTTCCCAAAATAAATTTTTGAAACTTGTCAATTTCCCTCTCTCCTCCAAAACAAACAAACAAACAAACAAAACAGAAAAACCCCCACAAAACCTTGCTGGGATTTTTATTGTAGTTATAGCAATTCTATCAATTTATCTGAGGAAAAACTGGAATGTTTATACCAAGTCTTCCTATTTATAAAAAAACAATTTCTTTTCATTTATTTAGAGATTTTATGATTTCTTTTAATAATGTTTTAAAGTTCTTCATGTTGAAGTTTTGTGCATACTTTATTGGATTTATTTTTAAGATATGTAAAGTTTTCAATGTTATTACCAATGTTATTTTAAAATTTAGTTTTCTAGCAGTTCTATTTACATATAAAAAGATAACCAATTCTTGTAAGTTAATTAGGTATTGAGATCTTGTGAAATTATGTATTAGATATAAAAACGTATCTCAATTTTTTTTCCGTCCATTGAGCATTCATTTCCAAATAAGGACAGTGGTTTATTGCTCTGACTGGGCCTCCAATGTTGAGTAGAAACAGCGATAAAGTATCTTTGCCTCATTCTTGACCTTAGAGGGAAATTTTAATACTTCGGCATTAAGTATTAGGTTTGATGCTTTTTGCTGTATACCAGGGTGTGTAAGTATTGGCTTCTGGGTGTTAAAGGAGTCAAAAAGTGAGGTTCAGTAACTGAGCTTGTCGGCAGCAGGCGTACTAGAGTCTACACTCAGAAGTAAGTCTCCCGCAGCAGCAGGACAGGGAGGTCTCCAGTAAACTGCTAGCCCTAGTGCCTGCCACACCTGCTGGTTCACAGCAGGGGCTGCAGCTCGGGCAGATCAGAGTTACAGTCTGGGCACAAGAGGGTTTGTGCCATGGCTGATTAAGGGGAACAAACCGCATCAAAGCACGGTCTCCAGATGTAGGTCCACGCCAGGGTCCAGACGGAGCTCTCACTAGTGCTGGCATGGAGCCTGCTTAATGGGACAGCAGCGGCCAGCATGGTGGGCTAGCACCCAGGCTAGACTCACCGGTTCCACACACGTTTTGGCAAGTAAAGGACATTTCCTACTATTCCTCCGTTTCTAACAGTGTTTTAAAAGCGCATAGATGATGAATTTTCCCACATTTTCTATAACTAGGGAATGATAATATGACTTCTATTCTACATTTTTATTGAATTACATGAATTGATTTATTTTGTTTAAATTGAGGTATTGTGGTAGGCAGTTAGTTAGCCATGAGCGGGCAGCCCTCAGAGAAAAGCGAAAGGCTCATCTAGCTCCGGGCGCCAGGAGGGCGAGGCAATTTGCCATCTTCCTTCCTTGAGGCCTGAGGGAAGCACACAGGGATGGTTCATAGATTTTTCTCTTATCAGAAAGACCCAAGCAAGCGGTCAATGCCCTAATTCCCATTAGGGCGATGGACAAATTGGGCAGTCTAATTGGGGCAACCTGGCTCGCATTGGGCATGCGCCATTAGGTGATCAAGCTCCTGATTCTCTACCTGTGAGGAAGGTGCGCAGGTGCAGGAAAAACGTGTGGATTCAAATTCAAAGGAAGGACATAGGCAGTGTAGGGCCTCCCACTAATGAATATTCATGACCTCTAGTAATAAAAATAGCGGTTACCTAGTACCAAGCGCGGTTGCCACCTGGCAATCTGCCCACCCAAGAGCCTTTTGGGTGTACTTCCTTTCTTTCCTATTAAATCTTCTTTTCTACCTACTTTATTCGTGGTTGTGGTTTTGCTTTGTGCCTAGGGACAGATCTCTAATTTTAGTGACCTGGACCCAAAGAACCAAGGGCTTCACAAGGCAGCTCGACACTCTCCCATCCGTTAACAGCATTATTTACATCCATTAAAATGCTCAGATTCTAAGTGTACAGTTGGTTGGATTTTTACATAGGTATATACTTCGGAAACCATCATTTAGATGGAGATTAGACTGTTTTCACCTAACGAAAGCTGCTTGGCGTGCCCATTCCCAGTCGGTGCTCGGAGGCAGCTTCCATCGTACTCCTGTCACCGCGGATAGCTTTCAGACCCGCTCTATATGGACAACCACACGGGCTGTACTTTCAGTCTTGGACTTTTTTCATTCAACATGTTTTTCACTCAATGTTATTTAACAACACGTGTTTTAATTGCCAGATGGAAAGTACTTTTTGGTTTTTAATTTTGTTATTGAATTTAGCTTCATTTCATTTTAGTCGAAGAATGTTGCTTGCATTGTTTTTCTTTTTAGAATGCATTAAGGTTTTGTCTAGGAATATGATTTGCTTTAAAAGAACAAAACAGAGGTTTATTCTAATTGTTTGGTCTTCTTAGAAGAAGGCTTAAGTTTGTTTTTTAAGTGTCAGAGGGTGTGGGACCAGCAGTTGACGTAATGGCTATGTCACAGGGTGTGGGACCAGCAGTTGACGTAATGGCTATGTCACTGGACTCTCATGTAGTTGAATGTGGTTCAAGTCCCGGACCTGGTGACTTAAACTCATACCGGGCACGTGTGTGTGCGTGCCCAAGATCCCGAGAGGAGAATGGAGAAGGGATTGCGGCATGGCTAACCTCCTGGGGCGTGTTTCTCTCTGTCTGTCTCTCTCTGTTTTTCTGGTAAGCACACACGCCCTATAGCAAAAACCTCTCAAAAAAAAAAAAAAGGGAATTGCCAAAGTGAACATGCACTTGCCAGAGAGTCAGCAAGACAAAAACAAACAAAAAACAAAACAAAACGGTGAGTGAGAAAGCAAACCCAATGGGCCGTGGTCACACCACAGTCCCTTCTCCACATCCCTGCACCCTATTAGGAACTAGGGCATGCATGCACAGGCACCTGAAGTTTCTCGAGCTGCCAGGGCCAAGAGTCAACCCAGGGCTAGCCATGTGAGAGCTGGCTCCTTTAACCACCAGGCTGTGGCACTAGCCCGATGGTTTAGGGTTTTGGAGAAGTTCTTTAATCATCACAGTATTCTTCTGCGGTAGGTGTGTAAAAGAGGTAGAAATGCTCTTGGCACCTCCTCTAACGTCATCATTACAGTCTGCTGCTGCAGTAGAAATCCAATATAATACGTTAGTTTTGGAATACAGCTGTAGGTTTGCATCCTGAAATGTTGTTATGTAATGAGAGACCCAGGGCGCCCACAGTTTAGCCCTGCCCTTCGCTAGCACTGAGGTTGAGTTGCTGAGAACTCCTTGTCAGTTGCCTTATCTATGAAATATTCTAGAAATTACAGTATCTACTACTGTTTGGGGGACATCCGAGTGAAATCGCTTATAGGAAGCTTCTGGTAAGGGGACGGCCCTCACAGCGAGCAGCTGTGGCTACAATGGCTACTGCTTCCCGTGGGCCTCTTCCATGCTGTTGTCTGCAGCACACGGAGAAACGGCTCCTGCCTCTACACTGATCAAGCAGCTCGGGAACCTGGATCGAAAGGGGCAACCAGACGCTAATCAAGGCACGTTTCTCCCTTCAAACCCGAATCTAGAAAGGGCATCGCACTGAACGATAGCCGTCCCCCAAACCGTCGTGTGAGTCATATGCAACGAGACGATTCTTTGCGGCATCAGTGTCAGTAAGGGCAGTTTGATAATCTGGAAAAGCTGGTCTGGCCGACTCAGGAAACAGGCTCTTACAGGCGGATAGGGAGAAGAGCAGGACACGGAAGTAGCAAAATGTCCTCTCTTCACCGTTTTGCCCGTAAATGGGCCCTGCTAAGGACCGCTGGCTGAGCCTGTGGCCAGTCTGTGCGTGAAGGGCACTGCCAGTGCGCCCAGAGGCGGAACCCCTGCCCTGGATCTCGCGTTCTTTGCCCTGGCAGTCCATAATTACCCCTTTCCTTGCCGCTGCGGGACTCGGTGTTTGTCCTTCTGGCTGGTAGCCCAGTCCTCGCCCCCGCACAGTCTGTTCCAATTTGCAAAGAGCAGAGATTTGGGGAGAAGGAGGGGTCCGCGCAGTGGGGGGAGAAGGTGTGCAGCTGTGCCTCGGGGCAGCTCCTGCCTGTGACATTGGTACTCCTCAAGGTCACGGGATCCCGCTGCTCGCAGTCAGTGCTGAAGGGAAGGCTTTCTGTCCCCCGTTGTGATCGCGGTGTGGAAGGCCTAGTTGTGATAATAACGGCGTGCCCAGGGCTGACGGACGCTGTGACAGCACCGAGCTCTGGCTGAAACCCACCGCCAAGCCTCGGGCCTCGCTGGGACTGCTGACAGCCCCTTTTCCTATGTGACTCGTGCGCCGATCACCTGGGAAGCCTGTCGTCGGGAATTTCAGGGAGCCGAGGAGAAGTAACAGACCAGAGCCAGCAGCGAGTGGGCATTATGCGTTGACAGGTCGTGAAAACAAATTAAAAAGTCAGCCAAGGGCAGTGAAAGGCATGATCTGAAAAACGCACTTGTAGTCAAGCCCTCGCAGGCTCAGCTGGTTCGGTGAGGCTATTCCTGTTGCTCACCCCTCAGGCCGAAGGCAGCGCTGGGTGCATCTGCATGGAGCACCCACCCTGTGAGTGCGCACCGGGGCATGCCTGTCTGCATGGCTCCACTTCCTCAAAACCGCACAGCCATCTCGTTCCACTCGCTTCCCAACATGGATGTTTGTGTGCGCTCACGTACTTAGGTTTGTGTTTGGCAAGTTTTCATATCAATCCGGTTTTGGAAGAGAATTATTATCTCTCTGAGCTGGTCGACTTTTTGGCGTCTGTGGTTTCAGAAAAGACCTCGTGTATTTTCTTTTTCACCAGGAACGTCAATTTTCGTTATTAGCTGAACACTGATGGCAATACAGGAATCAACAGCAGGTTTGGAAGGTGGTGACAGTGCTGTCTACCTAAAATGAGAGCACCTGGGTCCGGATTCGGCTGAAGACCCGGGTCCCGCTTGGGAATCAGGGCTGGCAATGACCGCCTCCTGAGGGAGAAACTGACAGTAACTCCAGGACACAGGAGCCGTGCACACAAAAACGCCTCTGAACAAACTCGGGGAGAAGTACAACCAGGCCACTCGAGTGGCATAAAATCGTCTCCCATAGTCACAGTCTATGAGGACCCAAATCACAATCAGATGCCAGCTTTTGGGTTTGTTCAGAGCTTATCCTCAGGAATGAGAGATGCTAGAAACCTCGGTGATTGGCATCTGCCCTTCGTATAGGCAGAGTCACGTGGGAAATGAGAGCTTCCTTGACAAGTGGAGTCAGAACAAGAAGTTTTGTTGGGACCAGCAGATGGCATAAAGGTTACATCACTGGACTCCCATATGGCTGATCACGTTCGAGTCCCAGACCAGGTGGCTTGACACTCATGCCAGGCACATGTGTGTGCATGACCAAGATCCCGAGAGAAGAATGAAGGAGTATGGATTGTAGTGCAGCCATCCTCCCGGGGGGTGATTTCTTACCTTCTGCCTCTCTGGCGAGCACGAGGGCTCTATAGCAAAAAATCTCTCTCTGAAAAGAAAAAAAAAAAAAGTTTTCCATCAACTGAATGTTTAAATAAATCAAACAAAAATGACTTAAGATGTCTTTTATTATCTTTTTTTGGAGAGGTTTTTGCTATAGGGCACATGTGCTCGCCAGAAAGACAGAGAAAGACAGAGAGACAGAAAGTGAGAAATTACCCCCCAGGGGGGATGACCATGCCGCAATCCCTTCTCCTCCACTCTCCTCTCGGGATCTTGGGCACACACACAAGCCTGGCATGAGTTTAAGCCACCGGGTCCGGGACTCGAACCGCGGTCGACTACATGGGAGTCCAGCGACATAGCCATTACGCCAGCTGCTGGTCCCAAGATGTCTATTTTTTAAACTTTGCTGGGGGCACGTGTTCTCACTAGAGGAGACAGAAACAGAGAAAGAGAGAAGTGAGAAATTACTCCCCATGGAGAATGGCTATTCCACAATACCGTCTTCTCCATCTCTTCCTCCTTTCAGGGTTTTAGACATGCACTCACACACATCTGGTGTCTTTTCAGGCCACCAGATGCAGGATTTGAACCACACAGTTGGGTGTGGGGGATCCAGCCACCTTAACTACCATGCAGCAGGCTGGCCCAAAACACTTAATACAGTGATTTTGCAAATTACTCCAACTACTTGTATGTTTTCCCATACCAGCTACCAGAGACTCCCACATTATGGTTAAGACATCTTCCAGGCTAGCCCTGGTAGTGTGTGCTGCTAAGATGCTGTGCTCCACAGACTGGAACCACCCGAGTGGCCCACGTTTGACTGCTGGTCCCATCTAAAGGTGGGCATAGTGTTTGTTTTTTGCTCTGTTTCATTTATTTGGAGAGAAATTTTTGCTATACGGCGCATGCACTTGCCAGAGAGACAAAAAAACAGAAAGCGAGAAATGAACCCCCGGGAAGATGGTCACGCTGCAATCTCTTCGCCATTCTCCTCCCGGGATTTTGGGCACACACGCACAGAGGTCCGACATGAGTTTTAGGTCACTGAGTCTGGGACTTGAGCCATGGCTGACTTCATGGGAGTCCAGCGATGTACCCATTACACCTGCTGGTCCCGGGCATAGTGTTTTGAGCCTGTAATCCCAAAGACTGGGGAGGGTTAAATAGGAAGTTAGTGCCACAGCAAGACCCTGTCATAAGAAAACAGACAACTTCCTCTCCTAATGATAGAGCTTGGGTAGATACCACAAATGTCTCTCTCTGGGGCAGGGGTGTCTCCTTTTATCCCACGGCCGAAACACCACCCTCTTCCCACCGTCTTGATACACGCCCGTCTCTACCCCAGTAATTCTCTGTTTCTCATTACATGCTTGAAAAAGGAATCGCCAGGTCAGAAAATGAACCCAGGGAACAGTGGTTGGTGTAATGACTATGTCACTGGACTTCGAAGTAGTTGACCGAGGTTCAAGTCCCGGACCCGGTGGCTTAAACTCACGCCGGGCGCGTGTGCGTGCGTGCCCAAGATCCCGAGAGCAGAATGGAGGAGAAGGGACTGCAACATGGCCATCTCCCCTGGGGGGTGATTTCTCATTTTCTGTCTCTCTGTCTTTCTGGCAAGCGCACACACCCTACAGCAAAAACCTCTCCAAAAAAAAAAAAAAAGAAAAGAAGAAACTGAACCCATTTTCTGTAGATGATAGCCAGTTGTTTTCCAAAATGAATGTTCATTTACACTATCAGGGCTTATGTTGTCTTCGCTCTATTTTCTATCCGATCTCGGTATTTTTAATTTTGGGTAAATTAATGTTTGTAACATATCTCATTGTGGTGTATACACACACAAACACACACACACACACACAATCTCCAGCAAGTACATGCACTTGCTAGAGAGAGGGAGAGCAACAGAAAGAGGAGGTCAGAGAGGGAGAATGCATGGCCCTTCCATGACCCTTCCTCCTCCATCCTGTGAGGTCTGGCTCAGGCATGCACAAGGACCTGGTGTGTTTTTCAAGTCTCTAGAGTCTAATGGGATCAGGTTCTCCTAACCACTGCTATACAGGCTGGCCCTCACTGTGGCTTTAATTTCCATTCCCTTTTGCCCTCATTATTAGTAAGATTGAGCGTCTTTTCAGTTGTTCCTAAGAAGACAAGTTGCCTCTTACCTGCATCTTGTGAAATTACCACTTGGATTTTTCTTTAACCAGTTTATGCAATGAATTACAGAAAGATATTTCCCATATCTAACTCACGTTGTATTCAACTTGTCATGACACGGTATCTTTTTAAAAAATGCTAGACCATCTTGATTCGGTGACATTTCATTTAGGGTTTTTTACATTGAAGTTGAAAGGCAAGCTCGGCCTATAATTTACCTTTCTCTTATTGTCCTTGTCCTTGTCAAGATGTCATTATCTCGGGGCTAACTTTTCTCTCTTCCGAAAGAGACTGACCATTTGTTTAGGAGAAGATTCTGAATTGCTGGTTAGTGGCCCCTGTTCCTTTAGAACCATTGAAGTTTTCAGTAGTTGTCCAGTCAGTTTTAATCATCGTTTTCTTTTCTATAAATTTCTTGTGTCTGCTTTTTCAATTTTTAATATCTATGTGGTATATTTATATGTAGTAAATGTACAGATGATACATTATAATAAATGCACAAAGAAATCTTGACAAATGTATATACGTATGTAACCCAATATCTGGGGAGGTAAAGAATATCTCCTTTCAAAAACATGATCTGTTCTGATTTCTATCACCACTGCTGAATCTCTTAAGTTTCAGGTAAGTGGAATTGCATAGCATGTACTCTTTTGAGTATGAATTCTTTCTCTGGTGCATTCAAAAAAAATTTCTGCATATTATTGTATGTATCCAGAATCTGTTGCTTTTTCTTGCTGAGTAGTATTGCATTGAGTATTGTACAATATTATTAATTTTCCTGTTAATGAACATCTTCCTTGTTTCTATTTGGGCTATCACAAACAGAGCTTCTGTGAATATTTTGGTACAAGTCAACATAGACAGGTACAAGTCCCTGTGTATGTGTATATTTTCATTTTTCTTGGATAAATAGCTGAGATTAGAATTGCTGAGGCGCAGGGAAGGCGAGTAATAACCTTGATAAGACACATCCATACAGTTTCCAAAATGGTATTTTAAGTTCCACCAGCAATGTAGAAAAGATCTGACATAGCAGCGACTTTTTTGCCAAGCTATGATATTGTCAGGTTTTCTAGTTTTAGCCATTCAAGTATGTATCTACTTGTGATTTTAATTGGTATCTCCCAAATGATTAATATTTTAAACATCTTTTCATGTGCATGTTTAGTCACTCGTAGATCTTTTTCTGAACTGACTGTTAAAGTCTTTTGCACATTATAAAAGTTGATTTTCTGGTTTTCTATTGCTTTGTCATTCTTTTTATACACAATCCTTTCCTAGAAATATAAATGGCACATTCATTCTCCCAATTGGTGGCTTTTCTTCATATTTTCTTAATTATGTTCTTTGATGTGCAAAATTTTTTAATTCGAGGGATATATTATTTTGTCAAATTTCTTGAGTTGCTTTTTCTGTGTCTTAATGAACTTTTGCCTACTCTATGTTTCTTAGGATATTCTCTTGTGTGCTCTCAGATGGATCATTTTCATTTGTACATTCGGCTTTGTGAGCTGTCTTTAATTATCATTTTTTGCATTGTGTGAGATAAAGAACCAAGGTTCATCTCCTACCTCCCAGATATTATTTTTTTAGCACTATTTCTATAAAAATTTGCACCAAAATAAACTTGTATTTTAAACTTTTGAAGTCCCCTCAATCAGATATATCTTAAATATTAAATCTATCTTACATTCCTGGGATGAACTTTACTGGGTTATAATGCTTTTTTTATGTTTACTGAGTTTCATTTGCTATTATTTTGTTCAGGAGTTTTGCTTCTTTCTTTGTGGGCATATTTGCCTACATTTTTGTTATCAGGGTTATGCGGACTTCATAAAAGAAGTTGGGACGCAGAGCCTCCTCCATATTTTCAAAAACCTTGCATAAAGCTAATATTATTTCTTCCATACAAATAACTTACAGGTCTGGAGTTTTTGTTGTGAGAATATATTTAATTATATTTATAATTTTTTTAAATAAATAAAGAGCTATTAAGATTTTCTGTTTCTTCTTGTCAGCTTTGGTTAATTGTATCTCAAAACACTTGTCCATTTCATTTGAATTATTGAATTTATTGGCATAAAATTATTAGCATTCCTTTATTGTTCTTTCAGTGTCTCTAGGACCAGATTCCTTTTTTCATTTTCTCTATTAGTCTTGCTCTGGAGGGTTTAACAATTTTATTCTTTACAGTAAGTAAGTCAACTTCTGCTTTGTTGTTGTTGTGTTTTGTTTTTTTTTTTAAATCTAAAAATCCTTAAGAGGGATATTTACTGCACCTTTATCATGAAGTTTTCAGAATGTTTCATGTGTATGAATTCACTTAACCCCCACAATACTCCATAAAATTGGTATGATCATCCAGTTTTACAGAGGGAGCTGAGATGGCACCAAGAGGGGCAGTCACATAGTTGGGAGCGACAGAGCCTGGGCTTGAGCCTGGGCTGTGTGGCTCTGGAGCCCAGAAGGTTAAGGGTGCCACAGTGCTGTCTAGAAACGCTCTTACATATGCAGATACTATGCATTTTTTGTTAAAATAGCTATTATATGATCATAATTAGACTTCCCTTACAAGTGGAAACATCAATTTCTTATTTAATCTCATTTAAAGATGAGTGCAAGAGATTGAAGAGGGAAAATCCTGAAGAGTCTTATGAAACTGCACACCACCGTGACAAGCTGGAAACACGCACCCAGATCTATTCTTTTGGGTAATTGCTATCTTTTATCTTGTTCTAGTTACCCTGCTTCTTTTTAACAGTGTTGTTATAGGACCCACAGATGGCATAATGGTTACTTTGCTGGCCTCCCATGTAGTAGACCGCAGTTCGAGTTCCGGACCAGGTGGCTTAAAAACTCATGCTGGACATGTGTGCATGTGTGCCCAGTATCTGGAGAGGAGACTAGAGAAGGGATTGTGGTGTGGCTATTGCCCCTGGGGGGTGATTTCTTGTTTTCTGTCTCTCTGGCAAGTGCACATGTTCTGTAGCAAAAATCTCTCTCTAAAAAAGCAGTTGATCTTTTTGTCTCAGCAGCAGAACTGTAGGAAGGCCCACTGCCTCCTTTCTTCAGCTCTAGGTGGCCAGAGGGGCTTTGAGTGGAGAAACCAGTCTGCTTTGACTATGCTGTATGCCTACATATTAAAAAAAAAAAATTATTTATTTAATTCCACTTGTTATTATTTTTTAATTTGACCAGAGAGAGAGAGAGAGAGAAAGGGAAAGGGAGAGAGCATGCCGCCAGGTCCACGACTCCAACCGTGGTCCTCCATGTGAGAACCCAGTGCCTTTAGCCACCACGCCACCTGCCAGACCCCAATTTAATAAGTACTCTCTAAGGCTCAGCTCCAACTGTCAAGTAGAAACAGGGTAACAGACAAGGCACATCCTTGCTTGGACAGATACCCCTACTTATTCCTTTAAGGCTGATTGGGAAGTGGGCAGTGGCGGGGGAGGGTAACTCCTGTGTCCTTCGTTCTTTTTGAGCCAGAGAAAATCATTTTTGCTGATTTGCTGTGGTGAGACAGAAGAGACCCCGGTTCAGGCTGAGACCCTGGCAGGTACAGAGACAATTAAGGAGGCTTTGTCTAACTGCCCTCCCAATTTAGCATGCTCTAAACATGGGGTGAGACTCTTCTCTCTCTTCCCATGTGGTACTTTGATTTGCATATGAGAACAGCCTGGGCTTTACAAGTACGTGGGACCCGATTTCCCTGACCGCGTGTGTGACTCTGCGTACCTTACTTTATTTGCACGATGGGATTCAGTTGTTAGCAGGTGGTCTCTATTATTAGCCTGCTTACAAGCTCTTAGGACCTTTACCTTATATTCAGCCATGTGACCGCTCTCTATTTGCTTGAATCCATATACACTTTAGAGTTAATTTAATTACCGAGAGAAAGAAAAATAGAGGGACACAACACACGCACACAATCCCCCAACAGGGTCTTCATACCACATACTTCCCCAGGCCCTACAGCCAACCCGGAATGTGGGCATAGATGCTAAGTAGACCCAGGACAGAGACGCAGAGCCTCCCCTATGGTCTCCACTATACAACGGAACCCAGGTCCTGAAGACCCAGGACAGAAACTCAGAGCCTCCCCTATGGTCTCCACTATACAACGGAACCCAGGTCCTGAAGACCCAGGACAGAGACCCAGAGCCTCCCCTATGGTCTCCACCATACAATGGAACCCAGGTCCTGAAGACCCAGGACAGAGACCCAGAGCCTCCCCTATGGTCTCCACTATACAATGGTATCCAGATGCTGTAGACCCAGGACAGAGACCCAGAGCCTCCCGTATGGTCTACACTATACAACAGAACCCAGACGCTGTAGACCCAGGACAGAGACCCAGAGCCTCCTCTATGGTCTCCACTATACAACGGAACCCAGACGCTGTAGACCCAGGTCAGAGACCCAGAGCCTCCCCGTATGGTCTCCACTATACAATGGTACTCAGATGCGGTAGACCCAGGACAGAGACTCAGAGCCTCCCCTATGGTCTCCACTATACAATGGTATCCAGATGCTGTAGACCCAGGACAGAGACCCAGAGCCTCCTCTATGGTCTCCACTATACAACGGAACCCAGACGCTGTAGACCCAGGTCAGAGACCCAGAGCCTCCCCGTATGGTCTCCACTATACAATGGTACTCAGATGCGGTAGACCCAGGACAGAGACTCAGAGCCTCCCCTATGGTCTCCACTATACAATGGTATCCAGATGCTGTAGACCCAGGACAGAGACCCAGAGCCTCCTCTATGGTCTCCACTATACAACGGAACCCAGACGCTGTAGACCCAGGTCAGAGACCCAGAGCCTCCCCGTATGGTCTCCACTATACAATGGTACTCAGATGCGGTAGACCCAGGACAGAGACTCAGAGCCTCCCCTATGGTCTCCACTATACAATGGTATCCAGATGCTGTAGACCCAGGACAGAGACCCAGAGCCTCCTCTATGGTCTCCACTATACAACGGAACCCAGACGCTGTAGACCCAGGTCAGAGACCCAGAGCCTCCCCGTATGGTCTCCACTATACAATGGTACTCAGATGCGGTAGACCCAGGACAGAGACTCAGAGCCTCCCCTATGGTCTCCACTATACAATGGTATCCAGATGCTGTAGACCCAGGACAGAGACCCAGAGCCTCCTCTATGGTCTCCACTATACAACGGAACCCAGACGCTGTAGACCCAGGTCAGAGACCCAGAGCCTCCCCGTATGGTCTCCACTATACAATGGTACTCAGATGCGGTAGACCCAGGACAGAGACTCAGAGCCTCCCCTATGGTCTCCACTATACAATGGTATCCAGATGCTGTAGACCCAGGACAGAGACCCAGAGCCTCCTCTATGGTCTCCACTATACAACGGAACCCAGACGCTGTAGACCCAGGTCAGAGACCCAGAGCCTCCCCGTATGGTCTCCACTATACAATGGTACTCAGATGCGGTAGACCCAGGACAGAGACTCAGAGCCTCCCCTATGGTCTCCACTATACAATGGTATCCAGATGCTGTAGACCCAGGACAGAGACCCAGAGCCTCCTCTATGGTCTCCACTATACAACGGAACCCAGACGCTGTAGACCCAGGTCAGAGACCCAGAGCCTCCCCGTATGGTCTCCACTATACAATGGTACTCAGATGCGGTAGACCCAGGACAGAGACTCAGAGCCTCCCCTATGGTCTCCACTATACAATGGTATCCAGATGCTGTAGACCCAGGACAGAGACCCAGAGCCTCCTCTATGGTCTCCACTATACAACGGAACCCAGACGCTGTAGACCCAGGTCAGAGACCCAGAGCCTCCCCGTATGGTCTCCACTATACAATGGTACTCAGATGCGGTAGACCCAGGACAGAGACTCAGAGCCTCCCCTATGGTCTCCACTATACAATGGTATCCAGATGCTGTAGACCCAGGACAGAGACCCAGAGCCTCCTCTATGGTCTCCACTATACAACGGAACCCAGACGCTGTAGACCCAGGTCAGAGACCCAGAGCCTCCCCGTATGGTCTCCACTATACAATGGTACTCAGATGCGGTAGACCCAGGACAGAGACTCAGAGCCTCCCCTATGGTCTCCACTATACAATGGTATCCAGATGCTGTAGACCCAGGACAGAGACCCAGAGCCTCCTCTATGGTCTCCACTATACAACGGAACCCAGACGCTGTAGACCCAGGTCAGAGACCCAGAGCCTCCCCGTATGGTCTCCACTATACAATGGTACTCAGATGCGGTAGACCCAGGACAGAGACTCAGAGCCTCCCCTATGGTCTCCACTATACAATGGTATCCAGATGCTGTAGACCCAGGACAGAGACCCAGAGCCTCCTCTATGGTCTCCACTATACAACGGAACCCAGACGCTGTAGACCCAGGTCAGAGACCCAGAGCCTCCCCGTATGGTCTCCACTATACAATGGTACTCAGATGCGGTAGACCCAGGACAGAGACTCAGAGCCTCCCCTATGGTCTCCACTATACAATGGTATCCAGATGCTGTAGACCCAGGACAGAGACCCAGAGCCTCCTCTATGGTCTCCACTATACAACGGAACCCAGACGCTGTAGACCCAGGTCAGAGACCCAGAGCCTCCCCGTATGGTCTCCACTATACAATGGTACTCAGATGCGGTAGACCCAGGACAGAGACTCAGAGCCTCCCCTATGGTCTCCACTATACAATGGTATCCAGATGCTGTAGACCCAGGACAGAGACCCAGAGCCTCCTCTATGGTCTCCACTATACAACGGAACCCAGACGCTGTAGACCCAGGTCAGAGACCCAGAGCCTCCCCGTATGGTCTCCACTATACAATGGTACTCAGATGCGGTAGACCCAGGACAGAGACTCAGAGCCTCCCCTATGGTCTCCACTATACAATGGTATCCAGATGCTGTAGACCCAGGACAGAGACCCAGAGCCTCCTCTATGGTCTCCACTATACAACGGAACCCAGACGCTGTAGACCCAGGTCAGAGACCCAGAGCCTCCCCGTATGGTCTCCACTATACAATGGTACTCAGATGCGGTAGACCCAGGACAGAGACTCAGAGCCTCCCCTATGGTCTCCACTATACAATGGTATCCAGATGCTGTAGACCCAGGACAGAGACCCAGAGCCTCCCGTATGGTCTACACTATACAACAGAACCCAGACGCTGTAGACCCAGGACAGAGACCCAGAGCCTCCCGTATGGTCTACACTATACAACAGAACCCAGACGCTGTAGACCCAGGACAGAGACCCAGAGCCTCCTCTATGGTCTCCACTATACAACGGAACCCAGACGCTGTAGACCCAGGTCAGAGACCCAGAGCCTCCCCGTATGGTCTCCACTATACAATGGTACTCAGATGCGGTAGACCCAGGACAGAGACTCAGAGCCTCCCCTATGGTCTCCACTATACAACGGAACCCCTTCTGCCTGTTCTCACATGGCTGGGCAGGACAAACACCTTTTTAAAAAAGAATTATTTAATTATCTTAATGATCATTATCATTGTTTAAAAATGTTGCTATAGGACACGTGCACTCACCAGAGAGACACACAAAGAGAGAGAGGGGGAAAGTGAGAAAGCAAGCTGCCAGGTCTGGGACTCCAACTTGGGTTAGCCACATGGGAGTCCAGTTCCTTAACCACCATACCACCTGCTGGCCGCAGGACCCATGTTTCTAAAATGGTAACAAGACTGGTAGGGAAGTGGTTTTCTCTTGGATATGAGATTGTCATCCAGTTTTTACACACATACAGGAAAGACTATCTAAGGAATAAACCTTCAAAAAGAAGGCAGTGCAAACTCTTACCCGAGAGAGAGTGCTCTCAGTCTACCGACAGCTAAAATGCACATCACTGAGTGTGTCTCTGCACTCCCGCTTCTCTGTGGGCCGGGTTCTTCTGTGAGATGAGGGCAGTGGGCCAAATTCCTCTCTAATCACTGGGTCACTGGGAGAGTCCTGACATAGTCACAGTGACTTTTCCAGTGACCCAATCGGACTTTCAGTTTCCCGGTGAGGTGAGATGGCATGATTCAAGACTCCAAGGAGGAGACAAGATGCCTTATTAGAGACATCCAGTGTGACTTCTCTCCAAGAAGGAAGTCCCTGAACACCGCAGAAATGGCTGTCCTTGAGCAGGAGTGAGAAGGACCTGGCAGGGTACAGGAAGGCTCCGGGGGGCTTCTGTTCAGAACAGCACCGGGCTGGGGCGGGGAGGGCGGGACAGACTTCCCAGAGGTTCCGGAGCCGACCCTGTGCCAGCTAGGGAAGAAGGGAGCTGCGCACATCGAAGCAGCAGAGAGAACCCTGGACGCCTCTGCACTCCGAGCCCCAGGTGCTTAGCGCCGTCTGGAGCGCACGGACTCGGGTGGGGAGCCGGCGGCTCTGGAGCAGTGTTCTCTCATGCCGGAAAGCAGGCCCAGGCCACGGGGCGCTTCCAGAAGAGAAATGGGGACTCAACAACTGGGAGCAATTTGTGTTTCAGGGGACTGAGGACTCACCACAGAGCAAAGATGCGTCTGCCATCTGCGATCCGGAGAGCCAGAGCAGGGGCCTCTGACGACCATCACCATCATACTGAGCACTCCGGTCACTGACATCAAGACCTAGGACTTGGGCACTTTCCCCTCCGATCCCGGGAAAGCTGCACTCCCCTCCCCTAAGTTTAACAGCCCATGTGTGGCTGCCAACAGCATAGCTTCTGAACACCTTTTCGAATTGTGTGCATTCACCGAGGGGAGAGGTAGGGTGGTGGGAAGGGGAGGGTGCCACAGGTCTCTTCTCGGGAAGTGAGGAGGAGCAGGGATCTGCTTGCAGGCCTTCCCCAGTGCTGGTGGCACAACAGCCTGGGAATCTTCTGCCCATGCAACCCATGTAAGCTGATCCACTCGGGCCTGGAACCTTCTGTGTCGGCCCACATAACTAAGCCAAGGGAGGGGACAACCAGATCCTAGGGCTGGCTGTTTCTTCCAATTCCAGAAAACACACCCAATCAGCAAATTAAGCTTCTAAACACCCCATGAGTCTCAGTTCCTTAAGAAGAACCTCTTGGTGCAAACCATTTGAGACAAAGGATATCACTTAGTCTCAGCTGATACCTCTACTCAGCTTCTTCACGTAGAAGGGCCTCCCTCGTCCTGCACAGGGACTGAGAGCCCTGCTAACTGCTCTGCAGGGTAGCTGGGTCATTGGTGTGAGTGAATTCCTGCCGGGCTAGGGTGGCATCAGTGCATGATACCACTCTGCCCAGAGCCTGAAAACACTGGCCAGGATGTGTCACGGACAGCTCTGCTGACTCTGAGGATATGCAGAATCTATAATACTGAACCCGACCAGGCCAAAATAAAAATGAACCATCTAATTAGAACCAAGAGACATACAGGGAAATTAAGTAAATAAATAAAAATACTTCCCCTACAAAAACACCTCTATAAAACAGAAAGAAACGAATGTGCCACCAGATGCCCAAGTATCAATGCAGGGATACAAGAAACATGAAACAAAAAAAGAAAGAAAGAAAGAAAGAAAGAAAGAGAAATATCTCACGTCCAAAGGACTGCACTAACTTCCCACTCATAACTGAAAAAATGAACAAAAATGTTGCCTATGGAATTCAAAATATTTATCATAATGAAACTCAAAAGAGATACAAGAGAGTTAAGACAACTACAGGAGATTAGAAAAGCAATGCATGCTATGAGTAAGATATTTAATAAAGAGATAGACATCTTTAAAAAGAATCAAACGTAAATCCTGGAGATGAAAGCTTCACTATAGGAAATTTAAAAACTGGTAGTGAACATCAACAACAGGGTAGATCACAGAGAAGAAAGAATCTCTAAATTTGAATACACAGCCTTTGAAATAACCCAAATAGTCAAAAAGAAAGAAAAAAAGTGATTGAAAATGAAGATAGAATTTAGTAATTATCGGACTCCATTAAGAGACAAAAGAAACATGAGAAAACAAGAAAATAACTCTTCCCCCCAGGGGAACACAATAACCTCTCCTCAACAATAGACAACACAAAAAAAATTTACAAAAATGTCAGAAAAAGAATTCAGAACAGTTATTGTGACAAAACTCAATGAAATGCAAGAGAAAACAGACAATCAATTTCAGGAAATGAGAAAATCATTCTAGAATATGAAAGAGGAATTCCATAAAGAGATAAAGGAAAAAAGAACTAAAAAGGAATCAAGCAGAATTTCTAGAAACAAAAAACACAATAAAAATAAATAAAATCTCTCTCAAAAGCTTTAACAGCAGATTGGATTGTGCAGAAGAAAGGATCTCTGACCTCGAAGACAAAGTTTGCAATAAAGACATAAATACCGAAAAAGAGTGACGACAATAACCACAAAAAGAAAAAGATGAAGATAACATACAGGAAATTCTAGACATCATTAAATGCCCAAATATCCATATATTTGAATGTAGAGAAGCTGGTAAAGGTGTGGAAAATCTCTTCCATGAAATACTATCTGAAAAACTTCCAAATCTAGAGAAATATGAAGAAATTCAGACCCAAGAAATAAAAAGAACTCCAAATATAATCAACATAAAAAGACCCTCCCTCAGCACATCATAGCCAGACACGTAAAAATCAAAGACAAAGACAGGTTTTTACAAATGCCAAGATAGGGATCAGAAGTTAGCGTAATGGCTAAGTTGCTGGACTCGCACGTAGTTGACTGTGGTTTGAGTCCCGGACCTGGTGGCTTAAACTCCGGCCGGTGCGTGTGTGTGTGTGCCCAAGGTCTCAAGAGGAGAATGGAGGAGAAGGGATTGCGGTGTGGCCATCGCCCCTGGGGGGTGATTTCTCGCTTTCTGTCTCTCTGTCTCTCTCTGTCTGTCTGGCAAGCACACACGCCCTATAGCAAAAACCTCTCCAAAAAAAATAAAGAATTAAAAAGGGGAAGAAAGAAATGTCAAGTTACTTACAAAGGTTATCCTATTAGGTTAACATCAGACCTCTCAACTGAGACAAAGCAGGAAAGGAAAGAATGGGAAATGATGTACAGTGATTTAATGTATGAATAATAAAAAAAATGACCAAAAAAATTAAAAGATAAAGAGTTTCAACCAAGAATACTATGTCCAGCAAGATTATCCTTCAAATGGGAAGAGCAAATAAAATCATTCTTAGATAAACAAAAACAGAAAGAATTCACTAACATTAGACCAGCTCTTCAAGAAGTACTGAAAGCAGTACTATATCAGGAAAACTAAAGTGAGACAAACAAAAAATAGAACAAAAACCAACCAAGAAAATGGCTAACAAAATGGTGGGATAAGTCTGCAAATATTGATAATGATGTTGAACGCCAATGGATTAAATTATCTAATTAAAAGACACAGACTGGCTGAATGGATAAAAAAATAAGGACCGTTCATATGTTGCTTAAAGAAACACCTCACTGATATAGACATACATAGACTAAAAGCGAAGGGGTGGAAAAAAGATATTCTATGCAAATGGAAACCAAAAAAAAGGCTGGAGCCAGTCATGACATTGTTTTCAGACAGACTAGACTTCATGACAAAATCTGTAAGAAGAGAAAAAGGACACTATATAGTACTAAAAGGGCTAGCTCACCATCAAGCTTTATCAATTATAAATATTTGTGCACCCGACATTGGAGCACCCAAATATGTGAAAGAGAGGCTGTTAGACTCTTTAAAGGCAGAGCTAGATTGCAACACGGTAATCATTGGGGATCTCAGCGGCCCACTGTGCAGATCATCTAGATAATGATAACAAAGAAAATTCAAGATCTAACTGCTTCCATTAATCAAATGGACTTGACAGACACTTACAGAACATTTCACCCAACAACCACAAAATACACATTTTTCTCATCTCCACATGGAACATTTTCAAAGACTGACCACATGATAGGGCACAAAACAAGCCCTACAAGTTCAAATGGATAGAAACTATAACCAGCATCTTTTCTGACCACAATGGACTATAGAAAGAACCCTAGAAAATACACACACAGAAGCTAAACGACCTACTCCCGAATGACTTTGCAACCACTGAATAAATTAAGACTGAAATAAAGAGATTCATCGAAACCAACAATGAACAAATGAGTTTTCATAACCTATGGGACTCAGCTAAAGCAGTCACAGCAATTAGTGCTCACAAAACAAACAAAAACAACAAAAAACAAAACCCAGAAAGGTGGAAAAGGTGGAAAATAGGCATCCTAATGACACATTTCAGGGAATTGGAAAAACAACAACCAAACCCCTTAAAATATACCAGGAGAAAAGAAATAATAAAAACTAGAGCAGAACTAAATAGAGAATAAGAGAATTATATAGAAAATACATGAAACCAAAAGCTGGTTCTTTGAGAAAATAAACAAAATTAATACACCATTAGCTAGATTAATCAAGAACAGAGAACGGAATCAGGTAAATAAAATCAGCAGCAAAACAGGCAATATTACAACAGACATAGTAGAAATACAAAAGTTCATGAGATAATACCATGAGCAATTATATGCCAACTAATAAGAAAACCTAGATGAGCTGGACTAATTTCTGGACACACACAGTTCCCCAAGATTGAACCAGGGAGAAAGAGTCTGAATAGATAGACCCGTAACAAGCAGTGAGACTGATCAGTAATAAATAGTCTTCCAACAAAGAAGAGCCCAGGTCCTCATGGCTTCACTTCTGAATTCTACAAGAAGAACTAACCTTGATTCTCTGCAGACTATTTCTAAAGATCCGAAGGAAGGAACCCTCCCAAATTCATTCTATGAAGCCTCCCTCATCCTGAACCCCCAAAACAGACAAGGACATCACACACACACACAAGGAAAGTATAGGCTGCTGTCCCTGATGAATACAGATGTGAAAATTCTCAACAAGATACTACCAAAGTCATATTGAACAACACATTAAAAAGATTAGACATCATGATCAGGTATGCTTTATTCCAGGGACACAAAGGTAGTTGAACATGAGCAAAATAATAATTGTAATATATCACATTAACAGAAGGGAAGATAAAAACTGAACGATCCTATCAATTGAGTAGAAAAAGCATTTGATAAAATACATTATCCCTTCATTACTAGGACTCTCAGAAAATTGGCATAGAAGGGAGACACCTCAACCCAATAAAAGCCGTCTATGACAAACCCATAGCTAACATTATATTGAAAGCTTGCAGCTTTTCCATGAGAAATGGAATAAGACAAGACTTCCCGCCTTCTCTACTTCTTTTCATCGATGTACCAGAAGTCAGAGCCAATGCAATCAGACAAGAGAGTAAAATAAAATGCATTTAAATAGAAAACTAAGTGATATTATCTCTATTTGTAAATGATATGATTATACATTGAAAATCCAAGACTACAAAAAGAAACAAAAACAAAACAAAACAAAAACCTCCTGAAAGTGATAAATGAAGATGGTAAAGTGGCAGGATACAAATTTAACATACAAAAATCTGTACCTGTTTTTTTTTTTTTTTTTTTTTTTAGGCGGAGCTTTTGGGC
>NW_006159687.1:2207470-2231067 GCF_000334495.1 Tupaia belangeri chinensis | reverse complement strand
GAACCCAGACGCTGTAGACCCAGGACAGAGACCCAGAGCCTCCCCTATGGTCTCCACCATACAATGGAACCCAGGTCCTGAAGACCCAGGACAGAGACCCAGAGCCTCCCGTATGGTCTACACTATACAACAGAACCCAGACGCTGTAGACCCAGGACAGAGACCCAGAGCCTCCTCTATGGTCTCCACTATACAACGGAACCCAGACGCTGTAGACCCAGGTCAGAGACCCAGAGCCTCCCCGTATGGTCTCCACTATACAATGGTACTCAGATGCGGTAGACCCAGGACAGAGACTCAGAGCCTCCCCTATGGTCTCCACTATACAACGGAACCCCTTCTGCCTGTTCTCACATGGCTGGGCAGGACAAACACCTTTTTAAAAAAGAATTATTTAATTATCTTAATGATCATTATCATTGTTTAAAAATGTTGCTATAGGACACGTGCACTCACCAGAGAGACACACAAAGAGAGAGAGGGGGAAAGTGAGAAAGCAAGCTGCCAGGTCTGGGACTCCAACTTGGGTTAGCCACATGGGAGTCCAGTTCCTTAACCACCATACCACCTGCTGGCCGCAGGACCCATGTTTCTAAAATGGTAACAAGACTGGTAGGGAAGTGGTTTTCTCTTGGATATGAGATTGTCATCCAGTTTTTACACACATACAGGAAAGACTATCTAAGGAATAAACCTTCAAAAAGAAGGCAGTGCAAACTCTTACCCGAGAGAGAGTGCTCTCAGTCTACCGACAGCTAAAATGCACATCACTGAGTGTGTCTCTGCACTCCCGCTTCTCTGTGGGCCGGGTTCTTCTGTGAGATGAGGGCAGTGGGCCAAATTCCTCTCTAATCACTGGGTCACTGGGAGAGTCCTGACATAGTCACAGTGACTTTTCCAGTGACCCAATCGGACTTTCAGTTTCCCGGTGAGGTGAGATGGCATGATTCAAGACTCCAAGGAGGAGACAAGATGCCTTATTAGAGACATCCAGTGTGACTTCTCTCCAAGAAGGAAGTCCCTGAACACCGCAGAAATGGCTGTCCTTGAGCAGGAGTGAGAAGGACCTGGCAGGGTACAGGAAGGCTCCGGGGGGCTTCTGTTCAGAACAGCACCGGGCTGGGGCGGGGAGGGCGGGACAGACTTCCCAGAGGTTCCGGAGCCGACCCTGTGCCAGCTAGGGAAGAAGGGAGCTGCGCACATCGAAGCAGCAGAGAGAACCCTGGACGCCTCTGCACTCCGAGCCCCAGGTGCTTAGCGCCGTCTGGAGCGCACGGACTCGGGTGGGGAGCCGGCGGCTCTGGAGCAGTGTTCTCTCATGCCGGAAAGCAGGCCCAGGCCACGGGGCGCTTCCAGAAGAGAAATGGGGACTCAACAACTGGGAGCAATTTGTGTTTCAGGGGACTGAGGACTCACCACAGAGCAAAGATGCGTCTGCCATCTGCGATCCGGAGAGCCAGAGCAGGGGCCTCTGACGACCATCACCATCATACTGAGCACTCCGGTCACTGACATCAAGACCTAGGACTTGGGCACTTTCCCCTCCGATCCCGGGAAAGCTGCACTCCCCTCCCCTAAGTTTAACAGCCCATGTGTGGCTGCCAACAGCATAGCTTCTGAACACCTTTTCGAATTGTGTGCATTCACCGAGGGGAGAGGTAGGGTGGTGGGAAGGGGAGGGTGCCACAGGTCTCTTCTCGGGAAGTGAGGAGGAGCAGGGATCTGCTTGCAGGCCTTCCCCAGTGCTGGTGGCACAACAGCCTGGGAATCTTCTGCCCATGCAACCCATGTAAGCTGATCCACTCGGGCCTGGAACCTTCTGTGTCGGCCCACATAACTAAGCCAAGGGAGGGGACAACCAGATCCTAGGGCTGGCTGTTTCTTCCAATTCCAGAAAACACACCCAATCAGCAAATTAAGCTTCTAAACACCCCATGAGTCTCAGTTCCTTAAGAAGAACCTCTTGGTGCAAACCATTTGAGACAAAGGATATCACTTAGTCTCAGCTGATACCTCTACTCAGCTTCTTCACGTAGAAGGGCCTCCCTCGTCCTGCACAGGGACTGAGAGCCCTGCTAACTGCTCTGCAGGGTAGCTGGGTCATTGGTGTGAGTGAATTCCTGCCGGGCTAGGGTGGCATCAGTGCATGATACCACTCTGCCCAGAGCCTGAAAACACTGGCCAGGATGTGTCACGGACAGCTCTGCTGACTCTGAGGATATGCAGAATCTATAATACTGAACCCGACCAGGCCAAAATAAAAATGAACCATCTAATTAGAACCAAGAGACATACAGGGAAATTAAGTAAATAAATAAAAATACTTCCCCTACAAAAACACCTCTATAAAACAGAAAGAAACGAATGTGCCACCAGATGCCCAAGTATCAATGCAGGGATACAAGAAACATGAAACAAAAAAAGAAAGAAAGAAAGAAAGAAAGAAAGAGAAATATCTCACGTCCAAAGGACTGCACTAACTTCCCACTCATAACTGAAAAAATGAACAAAAATGTTGCCTATGGAATTCAAAATATTTATCATAATGAAACTCAAAAGAGATACAAGAGAGTTAAGACAACTACAGGAGATTAGAAAAGCAATGCATGCTATGAGTAAGATATTTAATAAAGAGATAGACATCTTTAAAAAGAATCAAACGTAAATCCTGGAGATGAAAGCTTCACTATAGGAAATTTAAAAACTGGTAGTGAACATCAACAACAGGGTAGATCACAGAGAAGAAAGAATCTCTAAATTTGAATACACAGCCTTTGAAATAACCCAAATAGTCAAAAAGAAAGAAAAAAAGTGATTGAAAATGAAGATAGAATTTAGTAATTATCGGACTCCATTAAGAGACAAAAGAAACATGAGAAAACAAGAAAATAACTCTTCCCCCCAGGGGAACACAATAACCTCTCCTCAACAATAGACAACACAAAAAAAATTTACAAAAATGTCAGAAAAAGAATTCAGAACAGTTATTGTGACAAAACTCAATGAAATGCAAGAGAAAACAGACAATCAATTTCAGGAAATGAGAAAATCATTCTAGAATATGAAAGAGGAATTCCATAAAGAGATAAAGGAAAAAAGAACTAAAAAGGAATCAAGCAGAATTTCTAGAAACAAAAAACACAATAAAAATAAATAAAATCTCTCTCAAAAGCTTTAACAGCAGATTGGATTGTGCAGAAGAAAGGATCTCTGACCTCGAAGACAAAGTTTGCAATAAAGACATAAATACCGAAAAAGAGTGACGACAATAACCACAAAAAGAAAAAGATGAAGATAACATACAGGAAATTCTAGACATCATTAAATGCCCAAATATCCATATATTTGAATGTAGAGAAGCTGGTAAAGGTGTGGAAAATCTCTTCCATGAAATACTATCTGAAAAACTTCCAAATCTAGAGAAATATGAAGAAATTCAGACCCAAGAAATAAAAAGAACTCCAAATATAATCAACATAAAAAGACCCTCCCTCAGCACATCATAGCCAGACACGTAAAAATCAAAGACAAAGACAGGTTTTTACAAATGCCAAGATAGGGATCAGAAGTTAGCGTAATGGCTAAGTTGCTGGACTCGCACGTAGTTGACTGTGGTTTGAGTCCCGGACCTGGTGGCTTAAACTCCGGCCGGGCGGTGTGTGTGTGTGCCCAAGGTCTCAAGAGGAGAATGGAGGAGAAGGGATTGCGGTGTGGCCATCGCCCCTGGGGGGTGATTTCTCGCTTTCTGTCTCTCTGTCTCTCTCTGTCTGTCTGGCAAGCACACACGCCCTATAGCAAAAACCTCTCCAAAAAAAATAAAGAATTAAAAATGGCAAGAAAGAAATGTCAAGTTACTTACAAAGGTTATCCTATTAGGTTAACATCAGACCTCTCAACTGAGACAAAGCAGGAAAGGAAAGAATGGGAAATGATGTACAGTGATTTAATGTATGAATAATAAAAAAAATGACCAAAAAAATTAAAAGATAAAGAGTTTCAACCAAGAATACTATGTCCAGCAAGATTATCCTTCAAATGGGAAGAGCAAATAAAATCATTCTTAGATAAACAAAAACAGAAAGAATTCACTAACATTAGACCAGCTCTTCAAGAAGTACTGAAAGCAGTACTATATCAGGAAAACTAAAGTGAGACAAACAAAAAATAGAACAAAAACCAACCAAGAAAATGGCTAACAAAATGGTGGGATAAGTCTGCAAATATTGATAATGATGTTGAACGCCAATGGATTAAATTATCTAATTAAAAGACACAGACTGGCTGAATGGATAAAAAAATAAGGACCGTTCATATGTTGCTTAAAGAAACACCTCACTGATATAGACATACATAGACTAAAAGCGAAGGGGTGGAAAAAAGATATTCTATGCAAATGGAAACCAAAAAAAAGGCTGGAGCCAGTCATGACATTGTTTTCAGACAGACTAGACTTCATGACAAAATCTGTAAGAAGAGAAAAAGGACACTATATAGTACTAAAAGGGCTAGCTCACCATCAAGCTTTATCAATTA
Source organism: Tupaia belangeri chinensis (assembly GCF_000334495.1). Taxonomy (NCBI): domain Eukaryota; kingdom Metazoa; phylum Chordata; class Mammalia; order Scandentia; family Tupaiidae; genus Tupaia; species Tupaia belangeri. The sequence goes on along the minus strand of NW_006159687.1, from coordinate 2,226,534 downwards.
TAAATATTTGTGCACCCGACATTGGAGCACCCAAATATGTGAAAGAGAGGCTGTTAGACTCTTTAAAGGCAGAGCTAGATTGCAACACGGTAATCATTGGGGATCTCAGCGGCCCACTGTGCAGATCATCTAGATAATGATAACAAAGAAAATTCAAGATCTAACTGCTTCCATTAATCAAATGGACTTGACAGACACTTACAGAACATTTCACCCAACAACCACAAAATACACATTTTTCTCATCTCCACATGGAACATTTTCAAAGACTGACCACATGATAGGGCACAAAACAAGCCCTACAAGTTCAAATGGATAGAAACTATAACCAGCATCTTTTCTGACCACAATGGACTATAGAAAGAACCCTAGAAAATACACACACAGAAGCTAAACGACCTACTCCCGAATGACTTTGCAACCACTGAATAAATTAAGACTGAAATAAAGAGATTCATCGAAACCAACAATGAACAAATGAGTTTTCATAACCTATGGGACTCAGCTAAAGCAGTCACAGCAATTAGTGCTCACAAAACAAACAAAAACAACAAAAAACAAAACCCAGAAAGGTGGAAAAGGTGGAAAATAGGCATCCTAATGACACATTTCAGGGAATTGGAAAAACAACAACCAAACCCCTTAAAATATACCAGGAGAAAAGAAATAATAAAAACTAGAGCAGAACTAAATAGAGAATAAGAGAATTATATAGAAAATACATGAAACCAAAAGCTGGTTCTTTGAGAAAATAAACAAAATTAATACACCATTAGCTAGATTAATCAAGAACAGAGAACGGAATCAGGTAAATAAAATCAGCAGCAAAACAGGCAATATTACAACAGACATAGTAGAAATACAAAAGTTCATGAGATAATACCATGAGCAATTATATGCCAACTAATAAGAAAACCTAGATGAGCTGGACTAATTTCTGGACACACACAGTTCCCCAAGATTGAACCAGGGAGAAAGAGTCTGAATAGATAGACCCGTAACAAGCAGTGAGACTGATCAGTAATAAATAGTCTTCCAACAAAGAAGAGCCCAGGTCCTCATGGCTTCACTTCTGAATTCTACAAGAAGAACTAACCTTGATTCTCTGCAGACTATTTCTAAAGATCCGAAGGAAGGAACCCTCCCAAATTCATTCTATGAAGCCTCCCTCATCCTGAACCCCCAAAACAGACAAGGACATCACACACACACACAAGGAAAGTATAGGCTGCTGTCCCTGATGAATACAGATGTGAAAATTCTCAACAAGATACTACCAAAGTCATATTGAACAACACATTAAAAAGATTAGACATCATGATCAGGTATGCTTTATTCCAGGGACACAAAGGTAGTTGAACATGAGCAAAATAATAATTGTAATATATCACATTAACAGAAGGGAAGATAAAAACTGAACGATCCTATCAATTGAGTAGAAAAAGCATTTGATAAAATACATTATCCCTTCATTACTAGGACTCTCAGAAAATTGGCATAGAAGGGAGACACCTCAACCCAATAAAAGCCGTCTATGACAAACCCATAGCTAACATTATATTGAAAGCTTGCAGCTTTTCCATGAGAAATGGAATAAGACAAGACTTCCCGCCTTCTCTACTTCTTTTCATCGATGTACCAGAAGTCAGAGCCAATGCAATCAGACAAGAGAGTAAAATAAAATGCATTTAAATAGAAAACTAAGTGATATTATCTCTATTTGTAAATGATATGATTATACATTGAAAATCCAAGACTACAAAAAGAAACAAAAACAAAACAAAACAAAAACCTCCTGAAAGTGATAAATGAAGATGGTAAAGTGGCAGGATACAAATTTAACATACAAAAATCTGTACCTGTTTTTTTTTTTTTTTTTTTTTTTAGGCGGCGGTATAGGGCACATGTGCTCACCAGAGAGACAGAGAGACAGAAAGTGAGAAATCACTTTCCAGGGGGGATGAGCACTCTTCAATCCCTTTTCCCCTGTTCTCCTCTCAGGATTTTGGTTAGGCATGCACACACATGCTCTTGGCGTGAGTTTTATGCCACCAGTCTGGGACCTGAACCCCAGTTGACTACATGGGAGTCCAGGGACGTAACCATTATGCCATATGCTGGTCCCCAAATCTGTAACATTTTTATACCCTAACAATGAACAAATTGAGATAGAATTAAAAAAAGTCATCTCATTTACAGTAGCCACAAAAAACAAACAAAAACAACAGCAAAAAAGATACCTAGGAATAAGCCTAAGACCTCTACGAAACAATCAAACAAACAAACAAAAAACAAAAACAAAAATAAAACTATGAAAAACTTTAAAAAGAAATTAAAAATGGTAACAAAAAAGTGAAAAGATATCCCATGTTCCTGGATTGGAAGAATTAATATAATCAAGATGTCAATTCTACCTGCAAATTCAATGCAATTCTGATCACACTACCAGACATATTCTTTACAGAAATAGAAAAAAAATCATAAGTTGACCATCAGATGGCATAATGGTTACATCACTGGACTCCCACATGGCTGACCATGGTTCAAGGCCCAGATCTGGCAGCTTGAAACACACACCAGGCGTGTGTGTGTGGGTGCTCAAAATCCCAAGAGGAGAATGGAGGAGAGGGGATTGTGGTATGGCCATTCCCCCTGGAGAGTGAGTTCTCATTTTCTGTCTCTCTGACATGTGCACACACCCTTTAACAAAAATCTCTCTTAAGAAAAAAAAAGAAAGAAAGATTCTAAAATTTGTCTGAATCATAAAATACCTTGTATTACTAAAGTAATACTGTGCAAGGGGAATAAAGTAGGAGGCATCTCATTTCCTGACCTCAAAACGTATTATAAAACTGTGATAATCAAAACAGAATGGTATTGGCACAGCAACAGGCATGTAGACCAAAGAAACTGAGTTGAGAACTGAGAAATAAATCCCAAAACGTACAGCTAACTGATTTGTTTATTGCAGCATTATTCACAATAGCTTAGACCGGAATCAACCTAAGTGCCCAACAATTGACAGATAAAGAAAATGTGGCATAGGGGATGTCATGTGCTATAGTGGTTAAGGTGCTAGGTTCCCACATGCTCGACTGCAGTTCAAGTTCCAGCCTTGAAACTCAAGGCGAGTGCATGTATGCGTGCCCAAAATCCCAGGAGAAGAATGGAAGAGAAGGGATTGTAGCATGGCCACCGCCCGGGGGGTGATTTCTCACTTTCTCTCTCCCTGTCTCTGTCTTTTCAGCAAGTGCACATGCCCAGTGGCAAAAACCCTAAGAAAATAGAAAAAGAAAGTGTGGAGTATAAACACAGTGGAATACTTCGCAGTCATGAAGAACAATGATCTCGTATCATTTGAGACAAGATAGATAATCCTAAAAGATACAGTGCTAAGTGAAATGAGTCAAGCGATCAAAGAAATCACTGTGTCCTGGCTTTAACAATATGAGTATCATCATTCATTTTAGCAGAACCTGAAGGACTCAGTAGCATTGCAGTCTGAAGAAGGTGCCAGAATCTGGATGGAGAAGGGGGGATATTGAGAAAATGTGTTAAAAGACACAAACGAGAATAGGCTATTGACGGTGTGCCACAATAGAATAGGTTTAAATCCTAGGTTTGATCACTGTGCACTGTATACATACTTAAAAATATATATATTGTAAGGGCCAGCAGGTGACATAGTGGTTAAGGCATTGAATTCCCACATGGCTGACCACAGTTCAAGTCCTGAATCTGGTGACTTGCTTTCTTGCTTTCCCTTTCTCTCTCTCTTGTCGAATTTTTAAAAAAGAGGGACCAGCAGTTAGCGCAATGGCTAATGTTGCTGAACTCCCACGTAGTCGACTGCAGTTCGAGTCCCGGACCCAGTGGCTTAAACTCACGCCGGGCGCATGTGTGTACGTGCCCAAGATCCTGGAGGAGAATGGAGGAGAAGGGATTGCGGTGTAGCCATCCCCTCGAGGAAGTGATTTCTCGCTTTCTATCTCTCTGTCTCTCTCTGTCTGTCTGGTGAGCGCACACACCCTATAGCAAAAACCTCTCAAAAATTTTTTTAAAAAGAATAACAAATGTAATTCAATAAATTAAAAATATATACTGTACCTCACAAAGAGTACAACAATAATATGTAAATTAGAACTCCTCCCTCCTCCGCAAAAAAGACTCTGGATTTAGAATCTATGGAGTTTAATTATGAAACTTCCTAAGAAGCAAGTCATTTTCTATTATCTGTTCTAGGTGGTAGGAGAAGGTTCCCGATCTCAAGAACAGTGTATTACTATCTTAACCACAAAGCTTTGTTGTGCAACAAAAAATACAACTTACTTGCAAATTCAAGAAACTAATTGAACTGCAAGAAGCTCTTAGAGGAAAAACATCTCCTGAAGCTAGGAGAACAGACTGGCTTTAGAAGAACAGTTACATGACCATTTCCTATGGCTTATTCATTTTGTGTTAAAACACAACTACTGAATACATACACTTATTCTTTGAAACGTGTTTTCATATTGCTTGAGGATAACCTGGGTATCAAGTGGCAACAAGCATTTCCCACCCACACAAGTTGAACAGCGTGACATCGTTCATGCTGTGACAAACCTTGGATTGAAAAGTCAGAGAACTATCAGTAATCTGTTCTACAGAGTTCAAATACGGTACTTTATAAATATAACTTTTAATAGTACACTAAGTGGAAAATAAGAACAATGGCCAGGCTCAGTGGTGCAGCCAGTAATGTATTGAACTGCAGTGCTGGAAGCCACTTGGCTGACCATGGGTTCAGATCCCAAGTTGTTCTGAAACACAGCGGGTACACATACCCAATACCCTAACATAATGTTCTCTGAGCTCCTTGAAGGCAGAGAGTGCCTTATCTATCTTTATTTCCCCAGTACCATGCATGTGGGGTTTTTGAATATTAAAGATATATATGTATATGTAGAGCTAGCCTATAGCATGTTGTTAAGGCACTGGACTCCCACATGACTGACCGTGGTTCGAGGCTCAGATTCAGTGATTGAAACACACTGGGTTTGAGGAGGCTGGAGGAGAACGGATTGTGGTGTGGCCATCCCACCTGGGTGGTGGTGGTGGTGGTGGATTTCTCACCCCTGTCTGTGCCCTATGGCAAAAACCTAAAAAAAATAAAAAGATACGTGTATTTACTGTTTCATGACTGGGATACTTCTGAGACACTTGAGTTGAAATTTTTCTTGAGTTGGTTGAGGCCTGTCTAGTTGGTTGAGGCCTTCTCAGGTCAATATGTTCATGTTGATAATCTCATGTCATCTTTAAAAAATAAAATGTTATTAGGTACTTGGAAAAGTAGGAGTCATTACTCACCTGGGGTCTCATAGTGAGTTAAAAGTCTATCTGGGCTTTGGCACCAGTAGTCTTCCTCCCTAAACTGCTCCAGAGCATATGCTTTGGAGTGGGGCAGATTGCTGCTTCCAGCTGTAGGAGTTGGGGAAGTGACTTACTCACTCTCAGCCTCAGTTTCTTTGTCTGTAAAATGACTTCATTGCTGTTTGGCTGTGTTTTTGTTTTAGTCAAGATTAGCTGGAACGCATATGCAGCCTCTAGCATAATTTCTAGTCTGTAGGGATCTGTTATTATTGTCACTCTTAGGGTGCTATTTCCTCCCACTGGTAAGACATGACATTTTCTGCTAGAAAATTAAGACCTGCTGCTGGTCACTTTGATAAATTTAGGCAAGATACCATGCCCCTATGTGGTTTGAGAATAACAGGTGGGATTTAAGAACTATCACATAAGGCCGGCAGGGGGTGTGGTGGTTAAGGTGTTGGACTCCCACACGGCCCATTACAGTTCAAGCCCCTGACCTGGCGGCTTGCTTTCTCTCTCTCTCTCTCTCTCTCTCTCCCCCCTCTCTCTCTGGTCAAATTGGATAATAATAATAAATAAATTACATTAAACAAATGATTCTTAGGAAAAAAAGAATTATCAGAGGAAATTGAAAATACGTAACAGCACCACTGTCAGGCAAGAGCAATTACCTGAGAGTTCTTGAACATCCACCCACTCAGTCTGACCTAGTGGGATAAATAAAAGTCAAGAACAAGGTCCTTACACAGAGCGGAATAATTCATGTGCAAACGCCCCCTCTGATTCATAGCGAGGAAGGAAATCGTCCTGTCATTCCCAGAAGCCTGCAGAGCCAGCCTCATTTGGCTGAAACTGTGGGGGCTCCCAGCTTCTGGGCAGAGTTGGGGTTAAGTCTGAATACTTGGTGATGACCAAATTGGTGAGGAATATAGCCGAGCAGCAGGGCTGACGCCTCCCCGAGGTACTGTGGGTAATTAGAGATTCATTACAATCCCATAGTTTGTATCATGGCTCGGGGTCAACACAGGGTCACTGCACATGGCAAACTTAGGGAGCTGTGTCTAGGAGGATGACGCCAGCCAGGAGAGGCTGGGAGAGCAGAGCGGACAGGGCTGAGGAGCCGGGGGCTGGGGCTCCGATACGCAGCCAGGGACTGGCGACAGCCCGGATGTGGGGCAGTGGGCCCCACGGGCTCTGGGGAGGGGAAAACCATTTCCTATGGCTTATTCATTTTGTGTTAAAACACAACTACTGAATACATACACTTATTCTTTGAAACGTGTTTTCATATTGCTTGAGGATAACCTGGGTATCAAGTGGCAACAAGCATTTCCCACCCACACAAGTTGAACAGCGTGACATCGTTCATGCTGTGACAAACCTTGGATTGAAAAGTCAGAGAACTATCAGTAATCTGTTCTACAGAGTTCAAATACGGTACTTTATAAATATAACTTTTAATAGTACACTAAGTGGAAAATAAGAACAATGGCCAGGCTCAGTGGTGCAGCCAGTAATGTATTGAACTGCAGTGCTGGAAGCCACTTGGCTGACCATGGGTTCAGATCCCAAGTTGTTCTGAAACACAGCGGGTACACATACCCAATACCCTAACATAATGTTCTCTGAGCTCCTTGAAGGCAGAGAGTGCCTTATCTATCTTTATTTCCCCAGTACCATGCATGTGGGGTTTTTGAATATTAAAGATATATATGTATATGTAGAGCTAGCCTATAGCATGTTGTTAAGGCACTGGACTCCCACATGACTGACCGTGGTTCGAGGCTCAGATTCAGTGATTGAAACACACTGGGTTTGAGGAGGCTGGAGGAGAACGGATTGTGGTGTGGCCATCCCACCTGGGTGGTGGTGGTGGTGGTGGATTTCTCACCCCTGTCTGTGCCCTATGGCAAAAACCTAAAAAAAATAAAAAGATACGTGTATTTACTGTTTCATGACTGGGATACTTCTGAGACACTTGAGTTGAAATTTTTCTTGAGTTGGTTGAGGCCTGTCTAGTTGGTTGAGGCCTTCTCAGGTCAATATGTTCATGTTGATAATCTCATGTCATCTTTAAAAAATAAAATGTTATTAGGTACTTGGAAAAGTAGGAGTCATTACTCACCTGGGGTCTCATAGTGAGTTAAAAGTCTATCTGGGCTTTGGCACCAGTAGTCTTCCTCCCTAAACTGCTCCAGAGCATATGCTTTGGAGTGGGGCAGATTGCTGCTTCCAGCTGTAGGAGTTGGGGAAGTGACTTACTCACTCTCAGCCTCAGTTTCTTTGTCTGTAAAATGACTTCATTGCTGTTTGGCTGTGTTTTTGTTTTAGTCAAGATTAGCTGGAACGCATATGCAGCCTCTAGCATAATTTCTAGTCTGTAGGGATCTGTTATTATTGTCACTCTTAGGGTGCTATTTCCTCCCACTGGTAAGACATGACATTTTCTGCTAGAAAATTAAGACCTGCTGCTGGTCACTTTGATAAATTTAGGCAAGATACCATGCCCCTATGTGGTTTGAGAATAACAGGTGGGATTTAAGAACTATCACATAAGGCCGGCAGGGGGTGTGGTGGTTAAGGTGTTGGACTCCCACACGGCCCATTACAGTTCAAGCCCCTGACCTGGCGGCTTGCTTTCTCTCTCTCTCTCTCTCTCTCTCCCCCCTCTCTCTCTGGTCAAATTGGATAATAATAATAAATAAATTACATTAAACAAATGATTCTTAGGAAAAAAAGAATTATCAGAGGAAATTGAAAATACGTAACAGCACCACTGTCAGGCAAGAGCAATTACCTGAGAGTTCTTGAACATCCACCCACTCAGTCTGACCTAGTGGGATAAATAAAAGTCAAGAACAAGGTCCTTACACAGAGCGGAATAATTCATGTGCAAACGCCCCCTCTGATTCATAGCGAGGAAGGAAATCGTCCTGTCATTCCCAGAAGCCTGCAGAGCCAGCCTCATTTGGCTGAAACTGTGGGGGCTCCCAGCTTCTGGGCAGAGTTGGGGTTAAGTCTGAATACTTGGTGATGACCAAATTGGTGAGGAATATAGCCGAGCAGCAGGGCTGACGCCTCCCCGAGGTACTGTGGGTAATTAGAGATTCATTACAATCCCATAGTTTGTATCATGGCTCGGGGTCAACACAGGGTCACTGCACATGGCAAACTTAGGGAGCTGTGTCTAGGAGGATGACGCCAGCCAGGAGAGGCTGGGAGAGCAGAGCGGACAGGGCTGAGGAGCCGGGGGCTGGGGCTCCGATACGCAGCCAGGGACTGGCGACAGCCCGGATGTGGGGCAGTGGGCCCCACGGGCTCTGGGGAGGAGAAAAAAACAGAGGCAGCTGAACCAGCTTCCCCACCGCCATCCCTGCCATCTCCAATTAACCTTCCAGGCCAAGGGTTCCCAGAGACTAGCATGTCACGGGCCAGTCCGATTTCAAAAAATAATTGGGGCCTGACATCGGGTAGCCAACTCTTATTTTGCAGAGTAAGGACATTGAAAACAAACAAAACAGTTGCCATCCACTATCACCATCATTTCCGAGGAGAAAGGAGATTTTTACACTAAATAATGTAGGAAGGACATAATCTCAGGATAAATGACAGTCATGTAAATTTAATTAATTTAGCTCACCAAGATGTGGTCATTTTTCTCATTACCATGAAGACTTATGAAAACTCTCCTGCAGACTGGCTTTAAGTTTTCCCTCCAGATTTTCCACAATGGCAAGACTCAGACCACAGTTTTATGGACCGTATTCATGAGGAGCGAAATAAGACTATGGAATTCGTGAACTTCAGAGAGGAAAATTCTATGAAGAGAAACTTCATGAAGAAGATGTAAGAAGAACTTTATGAAGAAGAACATCTTCTAGTCCTTCTCTATGCACTCTTCAGAGTTAAAAAGAAAAGAAAAATAAGGAAGAAAAAAGAATGGAAAGAAAAAAGATGATCTGTTCAGTTACTTCATTGGAATGGCATTGACAGTGATCTGTTAAAATGCTCTAATAGATTTGAATGGGATTTTCAACCATATTTTTCTCCCAGGTGACGTAGCAATGATACCCAGTATCTGTACAACTCGGGTGTACGAGACTTCCTCATTACGGTCTCAGTTGAGTTCCCAAACTCTGTAGATGGCACTATTATTGTTCTATTCATCATAGGCATTAGGAAGCTGAGGGCAAGATTTTCCCAAGGTTAAATATTCAGTAAATCATGAGGTTAAGACTCAAACACATGTTCTCTGGTTTCAAATTGTGTGCTCTTCAAAATTATACTATAAATTAAGGAAGGGGGTGGCATATTTTGACACACTCACTCTGTTTTATTCTGGAACAAGATCATCACATTGTGGGAAGATGTTAAAAAGAACCAAACATGAAGCAGATAGCCCTGAAATGAAAAGTGTGTTCTAGCCTCAAGGTACTGTAACCATGAAGTGGGTCATCTCCAACCTGGCTCAGTTAAAGCCGGATTTCAGTATTCTGAGTAGACCATTGTAGGGTGGCGGAAAGGGAAAGCAGAGAGTATTTAGTTAACAAAACAAAAAGTATCGCTGCCTCACGCGTAGCTGGTTTGTGTTTTTGATTTGCTAGTTTCAGATACTTCTTTTAATGAGCATTTTGTGTCTCTTCTTGTTGCATCAAATCCACTTATTTCACTTAATGTTCATTTGTCACATTCAGAGCTGGGAGAAATGGGGGATGGGGAGGCTGTGGGGCAACGAGAATGTGGTTTGGGCGAGGGACAGCTGACACGTGTCCTTGTGTGTGGCCAGTCGGTGACAGGCGGCCTCTCACCTGCAGAGGCTGAGAGCACATGTGTGAAGACCTGCAGGACGTCCCTCGGTGTTGGGTGGCTTCTCTCCACACGTGTTTCCTTCTCCCACACACGTCTCTGCCCTGGTCCTCAACTAGCTGGAGGTGACAGCGTCTCGAATTCTGGGCCTGCCCTCAGCTTTAGTTCCTTCCAACGCTAAAGCACAGCAATGTCCAGAGCTGACAAGAAAAGGAGGAATTCATTTTTCAGGGAAAGAAAGGCTTTGACCTTAGAGATTAAAATCAGGGATTCTCGGTCGACATCCCTTTGAAACAGGGAAAATCTTTATGTTTTGCTTTTACCCAGTGATAGGCCAGACCTTACAGATAAGTTGGGACTAATAGCTTTTTAAATTCAAAAGTTCTTTGAAAGTGAAAAGAATTGTATAAGTTATGGTGTTATATACAAGTACGTAAGTACATTTCATTTGGCTGATTAATAGAGCCAAGATATGATCCCCATTAACTCGTAATTCAGAAAGAGCCTTCATATAAATTCAAGTAAATTTCAGATCTGAGCTAATAGAATTATACCAGCATGGATTTCTTAGTTTTGCACTATATTATGGTTATGTCTGATATCACTGGTAGAAGCTAAGTGAGGTTATAAGGAAGCCATGTTATTTTCGCAGCTTCTTCAGGACCTTAAATTATTTCTAGATTAGAGTTTTGTTTTGTTTTCCCCCCTCATGTAGCATCCTCCTGGTAAGCTGAAAAGTCCCTAAGGAGGCAAAAACATTAGTGGAAAAGTGATGTTTCATGTGCCAATAGCCTCAGAGTTTTGGGAGTTGAGTAACTTACACAAAGTCATCTATGCACAAGTGACTGCTTTTTTCTGGAATAAGTTCTCGAAATTCCTATGTCACCACCAGAATTAGTCATCTGCTGGACTTTTATAAAGTGTATTTTATTTATTTCTTCCATAAAGAAAAGAGACAGCCAGAAAGGCAGTACCCAGCAGGGCCTTGATGCTGAGGACCCCCCCATCCCCACTTACCCCTGCCAGCCTGGGATTATGGATGAGCGCATGTCCTGTGTGCTCAGGGAATTCTCCAGATGTGAACACAGAACCTTCCCATGAGGGCCAGCCTCACCGAGTGTCAAGTTTGATGGTTAGTCCACTGTTTGCCCCTCGTCTGCTGGATTTTTCTGAGAAGGTTTGTATTTTCTGGTCTAGGTGTGGTGGCACGGGTGGTGGGATATCCATGTCCAAAATGGGTACAGGGAAGAAGACCGTGGCTTGTACCCCAGGTTGACCTGGGCATTCCCGGGGTGCTCGTGATCCTGATTGAAAGGCTGAGCGGAGGGCTGTAGCACTGAACCGAGTGTAATAATGTGTCTCCTCTCGTGGAGAGAAACAAGAAAATGCATAGATATGTATTTAAAATAGCAACAAACCTACTGCTAGTGTTTGGAGCATGGTTTGCACCCCAAAGTTCTATGTTTTGGAATTCAATCTTCGATGTCCCCCAGAAATCCACGTGTTGAAACGTAATTTGTATTGATAGTTTTATAAAAGTATTAGGTGAGAACTCAATTCCTTCATAATGTCCTCTGGGTATGAAGACATCGTACGGCTGAGCCTTGACCACGAAGCTATGGCAGGTTTATAAGCAGAGAGAATGAGACCGGAAACAGAGAGAAAGCCACAGGGTTACGGGCCAACCTCTGCTCATTTCAGTTCTGTCTTCTGCCATATGGCCATGCCCTTGGACTTCCCAGGCTCCAGAACTGTGAGTTAGTAAAGATCTACTTCTTTATCACCCAGCCAGCCTCAGGGACTTCTGTTAGCAACACAGGAACAGACTGAGACGCCCACTGACGACAGTTCCAGAGGATGAGGGGAATGGAGGCTACAGTGGGAGTGAGGTGGGCAGTGAGTAGCTATTTTAGGTGAGGGGCTCAGGAAGGACTTTCCCAAGGAGACAACATTTGCACAGAGACCTGCAAACGTGAGGGAAATGCCACAAGGGAGAAAGGAGCAGCAGGACAAAGGCCCTCGAGGGGCACAGAGACGCCCGGTGGGGACGTGGGGACGTGGGGACGGAGTGCCATGAGGGAAGCAGGGGTAGGAGGCAGGTGGCAGAGGTAGCCAGGGGCTAGATCACCACAGAGTTGTGCAGCAAGTGGTAAAGAATTTGGGCTTTATTTTAACTGTGATGGGAAGTCACTGGAAAAGGACCCGGTCAAATTTACATTTGAAAAGAATCTCTCTGGCTGCTGCCTGGGGAACTGTGTGTAAGGGGCCAGAGGAGAAGCAAGGAGGCCATTGGGGGCCAGCAAGGGATGTGGTGGCTTAGATGCGGGTGAGAGTTTTCGTCTCACCCTGGCTCTAAGATCTATGACTTCCTGACAATAAACTAATATTGAATGCCTTTTGGCTTAACAACGTAAGGATCCCAACCTGCCAAAACTGTGGGCGCAGAACAAATAACACATTTTGTATTCTGAGTGTCTCTGGGAAAGGAAGAAAAAATGACAGGCAGAGGGAACAAAGGGTGTGTATGTGTTTTGCCATTGTCTCTAAAAGTGGGTAATGTGCATTCAATCGCCCCCCCACTTTCAACTCTCACACTGCTTTTTCTGCCCGACTAATTTTTACATAATCACATGTGGCCTTTCTGTGCAACTTCTCTTTAAGGAAATCATTTTTTCTTTCCAAGAATACTAACTGCTCTTAAAGGGCAAAGACTGTCTTGATAGAGCACTTGTATTCGATGACTGGAACCTTGCTATAACTAATGGGAGTTAAAAATGTGTACTTTTTAAATGAATTCTATTTAGGTAATTGAATGAATGCCATTTGTTTAGGAAAGCTGAGCTTTTCGGGTGCCTCTGGCTGTAATGCAGCCTTTTCCAGCGACAGTCCGCGACCACAGTTTGAACACAGGGTTTTGTGGTCCGATAGCCTGGGGAGTCTGTGGGACTCCTGTGTAAATGAAATTATACGTTTCTTCACTGTGGGATTTCTCAGGGGTTTCCCTGTGCTAATGTCTATTGTGAATATCTCAGGAGTGACATTAGCTTGCAGTCTTTCCTAACTTATCTGACAATGAAACTTTTTCGTTAAGAGTATCTTCTGAGTCTAGAGTTATAAAAACACATACTTCGCAAAAGATTTCAGTGAAAATCACAGTGATAAACTAGTCGGCTTTTCTTCTGACTCTTATAAATAATAGGAAACAATGCCATAGTAAGGAAGAACAACTTGCAAAGCCTTGCATTGTCTTTTTAAAATGCCATCCGAAAGACAGTATTTAAATATACTTTCTACTCTAATCTTAGCAAAGTAATGACTGACGTTATCATACTGGCGTGAAATAGAGAATGCACAGTTTTACATTAGAATCTAGTATTAAACAGTTCATTTGTTGGCATTATGCAAAAAGGATCCACTTAGTTTTCACCTGTGAAACGTAGCGGCTATAACGGACCCCCTCCTGGAAAGCGGAATGCTGTGTAAATGTCTTGCCGGAAATGCTCTCCAGAGTCGAGGCAGCGCCTTATTTCTCGTCATGTCCCCCAGTCTTGGAAATGCTGACTCTGAGCGGGAGAGCCTGCTTTTCACGATCGTGTGCCCAGGAAGCAACGGTGAGCAGGCTACAATCATTCGTTGTTTGGTTGAGGATTTTGCCATAGTGAGTCCGCACTCGCTAGAGAGACCGTGAGAGGGGAAGTGAGAAAGCGGTCCCCTGCGGGGATGGTCACGCCACAGTCCCTTCTCCATTTTCCTCCCGTTGGGGGTGCGCTGGGTCTAGGACTCCGCCATGGCCAGCCACGTGGGAGCCCAGCACCTGTTTACCACGTTGCCTGCCACCCCCAGACCCCACGTAAGTGGCTGCAGTGATCTGCCCAGGGCTTTCAGTTCTGTTCTGTCGTTTTTAATTGCTAGGCTAGGCGTGCTCACCAGAGACAGGGCGAGAACGAGTGCCCTTCAAGGGTTGTGGTCACATTGCAGTTCTTTTTCTTCCGTGTTTTCATCCAGTCAGGATTATGGGCTCACATCCACATGCGCCCTGAATGGTCTTCAAGCCACTGGGGCAAGATTGGGGCCACAGTCTGCCATGTGGGGTCCAGGTTCCAGTATACAGCGCCTAGCCATCATGCTGTGGGGTAGGGCAGCGGCTCTTGAAGTTAATCTGTGACTGTCATTGTGGGTACAGTGTGGCTTCCAGGCCCACAGCAGTCATGAGTATTAACTGGTTAGAGTCCAGAGCAATGGGACAGAGCATTATAGACTAGTTAGGTGCTAGAGAGGACGGTACGAACCACGCAGCACCTGAAAGAGCTGGTGTTGTAGCCTGGTGGTTACAGCTGGAAGCCTGTGCTCTCTGCTCTTCCACTGTCATCCACCGGGATCTGGCGGAGAAGGGCAAAGGAACATCGAAGATCCTGAAAAAGACTGTATGCTGAGACAACCTAAGACACCCCGCCCAAGAGGACATTATGCCAAGAGACACACACTATTTTTGGAGAGATTTTTGCTGTAGGGCATGTGCGCTCGCCAGAGGGACAGAGAGAGACAGAGAGACAGAAAACAAGAAATCCCCCCCCCCCAGGGGAGATGGCCTCGCCGCAATCCCTTCTCCTCCATTCTCCTCTCAGGATCTTGGGCATGCACGCACACGTGCCCGGTGTGAGTTTAAGCCACCAGGTTCAGGACTTGAACCACAGTGGACTACATGGGAGCCTAGCGATGTAGCCATTATGCCAACTGCTGGTCCCGGGACACACACATTTTACATCACAGTGAATCTTCCATGCCAGAGACAAGACCTTCCTCTCAATCCTACCTTTCTGCCAAGGGGTAAGATCTCAAGAACTGTGGCTGGGCCTCAGTCTCAGCCTGTACTCAGTTCACTTTAATGAACAGTCTTCGCAGATGAGCAGCTAGGTCGCTGTTATGCCCTGGCTTAATCTCTTGTAGTGTATCAGTAATTATTCTGAGGAAGCTTTTTCTTTGGCTGTAAGCTGTTTTATAACTGTCAGATAATAAAGCTTACGTGTGGCAAGCAAAGTGTTCTCAGGAAGGAACGAACACTTGATCCTTGCCACGTGGCAGAGAGAAGTGGAGGGGCTCAGGGCAGAGGCTCAGGGAGTCCTTCCCAGGACCGCTTCCGGCCAGGTGCCCTTCGGTCGTTCAGGTCTGATTACAATATGTCGTTATGCTCATGCCAGCCCCTTGGCCATCTTCATTTTCTGGGCTGGAAGTGGGGGAGTGGAGCGATTTATTTTTCTTGTAAGGCCTGTTGTGTCAACGGCCCCGCTCCCTCTGAGGTGCCTTTCTGAATCTGGGCGACGTTCAGGACTGATTTCCAGGGCCTTCTGCCTGGCACTGCGCCCTGGATTCTGTCTGTGCGAATGTCCGCGGCCTCGTCTCTGTGCCCGCCCTGGGCCTTCAGACACGTTGTCTTACCTGTGTGGACACCGCCTACCTCTGCATTTCCCACTTTTGATCCCCCCTCCCTGTTCCCTCCAGCTCTTCCCACTGCTGCTTCCCTGACAACACGTGCCCCTTTCAGCGTTACCTCCTTTCCCTCACCTGGCTGATGGGCACGCTAACACGTGTAGGTACGTGCGTGGACACACTCGCACGACGCGCACAGGAAAGCACACTTGCCGACAACGTGCCGTCTGGTGTCTACCTTTCCCAGCAGCCCGAGTGCTTACGCAGTGGAATAACGCTCGAGTCCGCTCTTGTATCCCTCGCACCGAGCGTAGTGCCAGGCAGAACAGTTGCTCAATTAAGGAACGGGGAAATGAGTCGAGTCTCT
This sequence comes from Tupaia belangeri chinensis, assembly GCF_000334495.1. NCBI lineage: Eukaryota > Metazoa > Chordata > Mammalia > Scandentia > Tupaiidae > Tupaia > Tupaia belangeri. The sequence goes on along the minus strand of NW_006159687.1, from coordinate 2,210,585 downwards.
ATGGTAGTAACAGTATTGAAAACGTAATGCCTTTTCTGATAACTCAGAGATCTCAAGCCTAAACATAATTCAGGTTCCAGATGAATTACTGTAAAATTCCCAATAGCAGACGTGCTTTACTTTTAACAAAGTCCATCAGAAAGGCTGATAAGTGGCATGGGGGTTAAGGCGCTGGACTCCCACATGGACAACCACCATTCGAATCCTGGACCTGGTGGCTTGCTTTCTCACTTTCCCTCTCTCTTTCTCTGTCTCTCTCTGGTCAAATAAATAATAATAATTAATTAATTAATTAAAAAAGAGAAAGCTTGGTGAACAGTTTAGATCTGGTGGACACAGAGATATACAGGGTGGGTACTGAACACCTGAAGATTGGTCACTCAACCTTTCAGTTAATCAGCCATGTAGCCATTTTGCATTTTTTCTGAGGCACAAAATTGAATCACGTGGTCTGTGCATCTGAGTGTGAAAGTGAGTCACTCTTACCTTTTTCCTACTTATTGTTGAATACGGTAATTCTTAAGAAGTAACCAAAAATAAACGTTGCCTATTTGTGTAAGAAAACCCGATGACCGAGGGATAAACTCTTAGTGACAACTGAAAAGGCTACACATGTATGGTGTGACGATATGTACAGAACTGTCTCGTAGGACACCCAGGGGGCATATTGAACGCTTCCTGTTTCCCTGGGTTGGGACTTGGAGCACATGGACAACCACCATTCGAATCCTGGACCTGGTGGCTTGCTTTCTCACTTTCCCTCTCTCTTTCTCTGTCTCTCTCTGGTCAAATAAATAATAATAATTAATTAATTAATTAAAAAAGAGAAAGCTTGGTGAACAGTTTAGATCTGGTGGACACAGAGATATACAGGGTGGGTACTGAACACCTGAAGATTGGTCACTCAACCTTTCAGTTAATCAGCCATGTAGCCATTTTGCATTTTTTCTGAGGCACAAAATTGAATCACGTGGTCTGTGCATCTGAGTGTGAAAGTGAGTCACTCTTACCTTTTTCCTACTTATTGTTGAATACGGTAATTCTTAAGAAGTAACCAAAAATAAACGTTGCCTATTTGTGTAAGAAAACCCGATGACCGAGGGATAAACTCTTAGTGACAACTGAAAAGGCTACACATGTATGGTGTGACGATATGTACAGAACTGTCTCGTAGGACACCCAGGGGGCATATTGAACGCTTCCTGTTTCCCTGGGTTGGGACTTGGAGGCACTTGGGCGGGGGTGTCCTTCATAAATGTCGAGGGACTCACAGCTACATTTGGCACTTAGCACAGTGTAAGTGTTGTCCAGGCGTAGGTGAGAATTTTTGCTACTAATTACATGATAATCTATCTGAATAATTTCCGGTGCTTGACACACATTTATAAACATATGCTAATTGGAAATGGCCAATCTCGTGAGGGACTGTAGAGCGTTTTGAGTGTTCTTGCAAGTGCTAGCCCCCTTGGCCATCATAATTTTCTGGACTGGAAGGGAAGTGGAATACTTTTTTATTTTTTCTTTTGGAGAGGTTTTCGCTATAGGGTGCGAGCACTCACCAGAAACACAGAGAGAGACAGAGAGACAGAAAGTGAGAAATCACCCCCCCCAGGAGGGATGGTCACGCCGCAATCCCTCCATTCTCCTCTCGGGATCTTGGGCATGCACACGCATGCGCCCAGCGTGAGTTTAAGCCACCGGGTCCAGGATTCGAACCACAGTCAACTACATGGGAGTCCAGCAACATAGCCATTACGCTAACTGCTGGTCCCTGGAGTGATTTATTTTTTTTCATATCACTGTCTTGTCCTTTCAAGATGGAGACATTTACCTCCCCTCACTGCCTCGCCCCTCTCTTCGTAGCGCTCACACCCCTGGGCACCGCCCTGCCTGGGAAGGGGCTATGCCTTTGGTAACCAAGAGCAGACCGGGTTCATGGGCGTGTGACCTCACACTCAAAAGAGCGTTATGCTGCAAATTCTTTTTTTTTTTTTAATGGTTTTTCTCATAGGGTGCGTGCGCTTGCCAGAGAGAGACAGTAAGTGGGAAAGTGAGACACCACCCCCCAGGGGATGGCCACACCGCAGTCCCTTCTCCTCCTTTCTTGTTTTGAGATTTGGTGCACACCTGCACATGGGCCCAGCGTGAGTTTCAAGCCACCAGGTCCAGGGCGTGGACAGCAATTTCATCGTTTGTAAGTTATGCCCAGTGGGGACATGGAGCGTGAGCACGAACAGAGGAGGTTGCAGTCAGTACAATTGCTCGGCTCGTCATTTTCATAAACAGGTTGAGTATTCCTTACCTGAAATGGTTCAGACCAGAGAGGCTTCAGATTTTGGATTTTTTTTTCGGATTTTGGAACATGTTCAGGTACATAATGAGATCTCTCGGGGAGGGTAGCCAAGTCTGAACATAGAATTCACTTATGTTCACATACACTGTACGCATAGTCTGGAAGCAATTTTATAGAGTATTTTTAAGAAGTTTGTGCATGAAACAAAGTTTGTGTACATTGAACCGTCGAAAGCAAAGGTATTTTATCTCTTTTGCCCATAAGGTATCTGCAGGTTTTTTTGACATTTTCAACAGTATTTTCACACCTCAGAGCAAAGAATAAGCAAAAGCCCTGGTGAGTAACGCATGTGGGTCTTGGCTGTGTGTGAGGCGTCGTGGGCGGCCTGCCCTCTGCCCTTGGTTCGGCCTGCCCACCGTCGTCTCATTACCCTCTGTAGGTGTGCATGGAAATCAGATTGTAGCTGTATATTATGTGTTGCACCTGCATTTTTACTGTGACCCGCCATAGGAGGTCGGGAATAGAATTCTCCACTTAGTGGCATCGCGTCAGCACTAAAACATTTCGGATTTTGGAGTAGTTCAGAATTTACATTTCTGAATTAGGGATGTTCACCCTGTAGTATCCATGAAGTCCTATTGGATGTGATACACCAGATTGTCATGGCCCACAATGTGAGAAAGTCTAGTGGGACTCAAAGGAAGTACTTGCTGGACTCCCATATAGTCGACTGTGGTTCGAGTCCCAGACCCGGTGACTTCAAACTCACTCTTGGCGTGTGTGTGTGTGTGTGTGTGTGTGTGTGTGTGTGTGTGCCCAAAA
>NW_006159687.1:2181007-2207458 GCF_000334495.1 Tupaia belangeri chinensis | reverse complement strand
TGCCCAAAATCCCAAGAGGAGAATGGAGAAGGGATTGCAGTGTGTCCATCCCCCCTCCCCCCCGGGGGGGCGTGATTTCTCATTTTCTGTTTCTCTGTCTCTAAAAAAAAAAAAAAAAAGGCAGAAAAGCAGGTACGAAACTAGTTTCTAATGTAAAGCAGAGAAGTGGCATGCAAGAATCGCGAAGGACCAAGAAGCTCATCCAAGCTCTGACTGCTACTCCCTGCTTTGCCTACCCTGGCCACTCATGGTGACAGAGAGGGACAGACAGAGCCCAGACCTCCTCTTCCCCCTGCCCCTGTCTTCCTTTACTTTACAGTACGGCAAAGGTACCAGAATACACTCAGATGAGGAAAGTTTTTTTTTTTTTTTAGAGGTTTTTGTTATAGGGCACATGCACTCGCCAGACAGACAGAGAGAGACAGAGAGACAGAAAGTGAGAAATCACCCCCCAGGGGGAATGGCCACGCCACAATCCCTTCTCCTCCGTTCTCCTCTTGGGGTCTTGGGCACGCACGCATGCGTGCCTGGCATGAGTTTTAAGCCACTGGGTCCAGGATGCGAACCACGGTCGACTACGTGTGAGTCCAGCAACATAGCCATTACGCTAACTGCTGGTCCCCTCAGAGGAAGAAGTTTAATAAAACAATCTATTCAGTTTGGTGCAACAATGACACTGTTCTGATGAGAATAAAGTACATATTCGTGTGTGAGCTATGAAAAACAAACTGTAATTTTAATGATACCGCATTTGAGTTCAAGGCTCTTATGAAATCGGGACTGTGCACTATAAAGATGAATGGTAAAACTCACGCTAGTTTAATTTTCTTCTCTACTTGAATATTAAATAGCAAATAAAAAGCACTGTGAGTCAAAAGAGAGACCACACCAAAACAAACAAACAGACAAACAAACAAAACCTTGACTTGAAGACCTCAACACAGTTTTCTTGTTTTAAAACATCTTCATTGTGTACTGAGGCTTACGAATAAGCAGCCAACTTTGGCCACTGGGCCTGTGTACTGGGCCGCTAGGGTGACGGGAGCCACTGAGCTGTGTCCCCCTTTCCAGGCCTTCCTCCCTAGAGAGAAGTCATTCTTAGGGGGCTGCTTATGCTTGCTGACCCCACGTGGACAGGGAGGGCGAGGCTAGCCTGATCAGGGTCCAGGTGTATGCAGGGCAGCGGTTTAAAATTTCCGATCACTCTGCTGTTTAACAAGTTGCAACCCTCGTCATTACCCCGGTGTTATGCATGGAATTGCTGACACCCTGGAAACTGCCTAATGATACAGAAAACGCTATTTCTCCTGTGTGGAACGCCACTGGGCAAGTGGGTATTACTTATAGATGTATAAATATTGTGCATATTAGCGTGAAGAGTCACTTACAAGTCAATAAGCTTTCTGGACTGCAGAAGAACAAAAGAGAAACAAATCACAAAGAAGGGAATAATTGCATAGGATTTTGTTCAATGCTTTCTTAACCTTGGAAAGGCAAAACATTTCTATAAAAGGGTACTTTTAATTTTATTTTGCAGGTAATACAAAGGCCACATCAAATTAATTTCCCATTTACTATTTAGCCTTGAAAGAAAAAAAAAAAAGGCTTTTATTCCAGAATCCTGAGTGAAGCAGCAGATTTCTGAGACACGGTGGGGCTTGTGCTCACGGGTGCCTCCTTAATTCTGCTTGCCCACTTCGTTCTTGGCCCACTCCGGTGTGTGTGTGTGTGTGTGCGTGTGTGCGTGTGTGCGTGTGTGCGTGTGTGCGTGTGTGCGTGTGTGCGTGTGTGCGTGTGTGCGTGTGTGCGTGTGTGCGTGTGTGCGTGTGTGCGTGTGTGCGTGTGTGCGTGTGTGCGTGTGTGCGTGTGTGCGTGTGTGCGTGTGTGCGTGTGTGCGTGTGTGCGTGTGTGCGTGTGTGCGTGTGTGCGTGTGTGCGTGTGTGCGTGTGTGCGTGTGTGCGTGTGTGCGTGTGTGCGTGTGTGCGTGTGTGCGTGTGTGCGTGTGTGCGTGTGTGCGTGTGTGCGTGTGTGCGTGTGTGCGTGTGTGCGTGTGTGCGTGTGTGCGTGTGTGCGTGTGTGCGTGTGTGCGTGTGTGCGTGTGTGCGTGTGTGCGTGTGTGCGTGTGTGCGTGTGTGCGTGTGTGCGTGTGTGCGTGTGTGCGTGTGTGCGTGTGTGCGTGTGTGCGTGTGTGCGTGTGTGCGTGTGTGCGTGTGTGCGTGTGTGCGTGTGTGCGTGTGTGCGTGTGTGTGCGTGTGTGTCTAACGTAGCAATGCTATAGCATATGTGCAAGGCTCTCCTTGAGGATCAGTATATCGCCCCCCAGCAATCACTTGAGAGTGTTAGAGATCAAGGCATGACCTTATATGGTAACAGGGCTGACCCCACGGGGCAAGTCTTCTGCTCCAGGGCCCTGCTCCAGGAATTAGAGTATTTGTGCGTGGGTCAGTGGCATGTTCATCGTCTTTACACACAGTCGCTATCAGTGTGACCTATGGGTATGTGTGCGAAGGGACCTGGACTCTCAGGAAACCGGGTCGCACCTCTTCATGGAGCTTGTGAGGGGACTGGATTGGCTTCTTTGGGCTTCTGCTTCATCTGTGAAACGGAGTGAGTCCCACCTGACGCAGTCGCAATGAAGTCGTGATGCAGTAACACGGGCTGAGCTGAGTGTCCGGAACACGCTTAGCCCTCCGTGGCTGTTTTCCTTCGCCTATTTCCAAACGTAGAAAACTTTGCATGCCCTTCAGATTTAACTTATTTTTTCAAAAAAGGAAACACTTTACTGTATGTAAAAAGATTTTAAACGCATATCCATATGTTCATGATGAAAAGTAGAATTCTACGTTCCCGCTCTAATTTTAAACTTCTGGGCCTGTTTCCTAGGTAACCACAGAACAACTTTCTGAAAATTCTGTGGCTATAGGTACGTAGCTAGCGAGTGAGTTAGTCCCTTGCTTTTATAGTCACGCATGGGGTCCTGCCGTATATGCTGACATGACATCTATTCTCCGTAGCTTTCATAGTGGCCTACCGTTCACAGTTCTCTATTCTAAACTGCTCTGTACTATCCCATTTTAGATGGATTTTTAATTGAGCCTGCGGTTGTCCCCAGTTTCGTATTCTCTCAAACTCGGCGGCAGTAAGCTCGTTCGCCTCCTCTCCTTATCCATCTGGGTAAAGACTCAGGTAGGGAACATTCAAGGGCGTATTTATTTTTAAATTTGATTTTTTTCTCCGTCCCCCCCCTTAACTTCAGTTCCATCATTTATTCCCCACTCCCCTGTCAAAAGAGCTCCTCTCAGTCATTTACAATACCGTTTCATACCATGAGGATACTGATAATATTTGTCTACTTATCACTTCTTAGAGTTGTAGAGAACGAATACTGTTGGGGAAAAACCCATAGTTTAAATATTTGTATAAAATTCAGTATAATTTAGCTCACAATAAGTCAGACAATGTGGTAATAAGCTTTACCACTTGTCAAAAAAGGGGGCACTGCGAGTGATGCTGGAGGCCACTGGAAGGCCCTGGCTTCCCCTCAGGCTAATTCGCATGCTGGGGCCACCTGATCCCGGCTGGCTGCAGGGCTGGGGAGAGAAGAGAGGTGAAGATTCTCTCCTCTCTCTCTCTCTCTCTCTCTCTCTCTCTGTCTCTTTCTTGAAAGAAATAAATAAAACCTTTTTTAGAGGCCCTGACTGTTTCAGGAGTTTGGTAGCGCTCAGCCTGAGGGGTTGTCTTGGAAGACGGGAGGAGTGTTGAAACCCTTTCACGCGTGTAAGTACCTACTCCGTGAGTGGTGATGCTATAGGCTGCAAACCTTCCCAGGGTCCTTTCCTCCAGAACCATTCTGGAGTCTAAAAATAAAGACCAAAGCTAGGGCAATGGGAACGAGGTGCTCCCCTAGGGGTGGGGGGTCGTCCATGGCGTTATGCAACCCAGTCACAAAGGAATCCTCAGGCTTTTCTCAAACATGGTGAACTTCCCTAAGTGATTTTAGAGGCTCAAATTACAAACAGCTTCCTAATTGTCTTTGAAAACCACCCTTCCTCTGAGTGTTGAGTTATTGCTGATTGAGTCTTATCCTTGGGTTTTACTGTGTCCTCGCTGACAAGTCCTGGATCCAAGGAAAATACAGAGCAATGCTCTGAAAGCAAACCTGTTCTTACCCATAAGAAAACGCCATTATTCATGTGTTGCTGTAGAGGAGGGGAAACAATGCCCGCCTTTCATTGCTAACAGTCCTCATTGTATCTGCTTTGTCCCTGAATGGGTTCCACCACGCAGGAAGTGACATGGCACGGCGAGTTGAAGAATATTTCTTATTTTCATCCGGTCGGGTGACACCGTGTGTCCAACTCCGTACCGAGAGGAAGGTCATGAGAGCCCACGTCACCAGGGGGCTCCTTAATCCTCTGGTGAGCTCCTCCGAGTTCACTGTTACAACAGAAGCAATGCCATCCATTTCGCTCAGGAGCCTTCAAGTCCAGTGTTTTATAATGACCTTTCTGCTGGGGGTATTTGTTATATAAATACATAAAGAATGTCACCCCTCTTCCTCCAGAATTTCTTGATTTCCTTGTTAAATAAGACAGCTACAGTGGCTCGAGTATTTATACGGTGCCAAATTCTTTGTGTACATTACCTCCAAGTTTCATGACTCTGAGCGATGAGGATTATTGGGCTCGTTCAGAGATGGGGAAATAGGCGCTCAGAGAAGCTGAGAAATGTTTTCAAGGTTATATAGGTCAAGCTCAAATGTGTCAAACTCCCAAATCTAGGCTTTTTCTCTCACACCGGGTCATCTCTCAAATAGAAGGGCTCTGGTGCCTGGCTCCTCCATAGCGTTGGAAATATTTAATACGTCACTCTGCCCCAAAGCAAACATTTTCTTTGCAAATAAATACTCTAAGGAAACGTTTTCTTGGTTTTCACTTCAAATTGTCTGTAAATTACAATAAATTTCAGTCTGGTCATTGACTGTCCCATCAGATGAAGAAGCTAGAAAGATGTGTACCATGTGAGAAGAATGTGTTGGGCTTATCTGACTTGATTAGCGGCCTAATGGTGTATGGTATTTACTTCGGGGATCCCTAAGGTGGCATAGGCATTAGTCCCCTGTATTAACTGAAGCAGGACACCTGGGAGTGGTCCAAGGACAGAGGACACCCAGAGGACAGAGAGACAGAGCAGGTGTCCTACGGGAGCCTAGCCAGAAGTTCCAAAGGAGCCCCCCCCCCCATTCTGCAGTGATTTGCAGCTGGGATGCTCCTCACATGGTCCCCTCTGTGCGTTCTCTGGGATCAATTGCAGCTGGAGTTTATTTCCTTAAGGATGGTTAGTAATTCTACAATATTCTGGATTATTTTATCAATAGCATTCTATTTGGGTTCTTTATTGTTGCCGAACTCGGCTTCCCTATCTCAGAGTTTACCGATCATTCCCTTAAGCCTCCGGGATTAATTATTAAGGTGTGTTTGACGGAAACGCACTAGACCACAGCCGGCAACGTGCATGGCCGTGCCTTAGGAGGTCGTAGTTAACGGCCAAGGAGACTCTACATTCTGAGCCGGAGAGTCTGGGTTTAATCCGTATCTGTGCCGTTATCAATGCACCCCCTTTACTTTTCAGAAGTCTCCCAGTGTGGACAGTGAGCTATCTGGTCATGTTAGCCTTGTCTAATATGAATTTTCAGAACTTGCACTGAGTAGTAAGAAGTCCCCAGGGCCCAGAAACCAGGCCCGTAACTAGCAGGAGCTTTTCTAGCCAACCTTGGTCCTCCTGGCCCAAGCCACAGCCTTCCCTAGAACAGCTGCCCTCCAGGTGTGTGAGCGCCAGCCTCTCTTCCAGGGCGGGCAGGATTTCTCCATCCCTAAGCTAACACTTCATTGGCCATGACGGTTTCTAAAAGGTCTGGCGTTTCCAGTGTAACCAGGTGGGTGGGGCCATCTCGCTGGGTGCGTAGGATTCCACTAACCCTCCTCCATGTCGCATGCCTGCCACTGCTGCTCTGCTCATCTGGATTCAGAGCTGTCGTGTCACCTAAGCCTTCTCACGTCACTCCCCAGCTCTGAGGCTTACCTGCCTCCCCAGTGAGATGGCCAGGCCCTGGTCACCCAGTGGTACCTGGAAGGCGGATCCCACTCGCAGGAATCTTTCATACCGCACGCACTTTGCACTGGAAGATACTCAGTGGTTGTTTACTGACGATGCTATTTCTTATGAACGTCTTATCTACGTCTCAAGCCAATACCATTCTCCCCTTGCAACGGGTATGAGACCCGACAGTACAGCATTCTTCATTTCGCCTAAAAGCTTTCATACTTTGTACCTCTCTCTTTATCATCCCTTCGCGTAAAATGTATTGACGTGAAGGGTGTTCTCAAAAAGAGTTAAAACACTCTGAGTCTAAAGAGAAGCTAATGTGAGAACTTTTATCAATGATTTGGAAACTATATTTCTTTTGATGAGACTGAAGACAGGAGCAGTGTCTTCAGGAAGGCCACTGGCTCTGTGTGGTGTGTGGTGTGTGTGTGTTTATTGCATGCTACTTGGGAAGGGAAGGAAGACTGAGAAGACGGTCAGCTCTATGTGCTGTCCTGTTTGCCACCTTGGCGTGCCCTCAGTGTCCCTAGGATATTGGACTAGAGATAAGCGCTTGACTGTGGGTTCCTTGAGGCAGGGTCTGACTGTCAGCTGTCTTGCAGTGACTGCAACATGGCAGGTGTTCAGTAATCTTTCCTTAAGCGGAATGGTGACAGAGAGACCTGAGTTCCAGGCTCAGTCTAAGGAGTTTTTCTATCTGTAGGATGAAGCAGGATTTAGAGTGTTAGAGGAGGCAGTACAACTGATTTTTTGAGGAACATTTGTTGGTTCAGTTTGGGATTGGCCTCATGGCTGTACCTTCCTGGGAGACTAGGCCTGGCCAAAGACTCCACAGTTCTTTACTGTGGCACGGCCGCCCCTCCGTCCTTGACACCTGTGGTCTTGTTCTCTGCCCACCTCAACCAAAGAGCTTTTGAGGCAGAAACACCAGGCTGTTTCCCTGACTAGCTTTGTTGTTCTCAGCGCTTCTGTCACTTTTTGTGCTTACAAAATGCTTACTTTTTCTTCAAGGGTCAGCCCGGGCACTGCGTGTGGCAAAAACCTTCACTAAGAGCTGTGCCACCCCTCCCCCATCTCATACCGTTTGGGGCATCATTTATTTCACTGTATTGGAATGGCACGTTCTCTTTTGTTTCCCCTGAAAATCAGTTCTGCCTAAAACTTTGGCATCTTCACCTGGCTTATTTCGTGGTGCCCCCAACACGCAGCTGAGTGCTCAGCATGTTCAAGGTGCTCGAGTTTGTAGACTTGAACAGAGCCTTGTCCGCGTACTGCTGAACATCACTATGCATTAAAACTGCAGACAAGTTGTTAAATAGTATTGTAAATTCTGCGCTTTCCAGCTTGTCTTGCTTTAAAAAGCTAGAGGCTAAATTTAGGGCAGTTTCTTGGTAGTGTATTTATTTGTAATTAGAGTGAGAATTTTCAGGGAAAGAAAAAGAAAAGTCGATCTATGAGTTTATTTGTTTTCCACACACACACACACACACACACACACACCCCGCCCCGCCATCATTTTCTGGAAGGATCGTATCTTAGAGTGGAGATCAAAGAGAATTGTGTCTGTCTTAGAAACCCTCAGGTGATTTTTTTAAGTAAGACAAAATGAGATGATTAGAAAAGATTATGTGTGGAAATACAATTATTTCCTAACTTCGGAGCACATGCCTGGAGAGTCCTTTATTGAATGCATGCGCTGACAAATATTGCATTAAAGGACAGACTTGTTTGCAGCAAAAATGCTTCAGTGCAACGAGGCTATCTACCTGGCAGGTCCCACAGGGCATTCTAATTATAGGCTGTGACATAAAACCTCTGATTACATGGGATTCTAATTATTTCCTAAAACTTATATATTAAAAATCTCCGATTTACTGTAAAATGGACCAAAGTAACAATGTCTAAACTGAAGAATCATATTGCTGTCTTCTTGAGAAAGGGACTGATAAGACATAATTAATAAAAGGCTGTAAAATAAACAAAGCCTTTTAATTGTCTCACTGAAATGTAGCCAAATGGTCTTTATATGGCTGCACGGTGAGCCGGCCCGTGGCTAACTACTGTTACTTGAGCTACCTCGGACCACATTTCAGAAACTGAAGAAAGACAACTCACCTTTCATGGGAATAATTAGACAGAGCAGATAGCAATTATCCAGAGACATGGCAAGGATGATTGGTTATCATTTACCCATTATTCCAAAGGGATATCTTTCCAGCAATTTTAGGTCACCACCCAAGCTCTGCTAATATTAGGAGGTCAAGAACTCAAAGTAGAAACATACGAATAATATGGCAGGACTCTCAAAGACTATCCACGGCACCTATTAATCTTGAACCATGGCAGCTCCGTTCAAGGGCACTGAGATAAAGAACACAGACAGGTTAAGTTCCCCACAGATGTGCTCGTGGCCTGCCTTATGTGAGCTGATGGAATTGAAAGGATTCAGAAAAATCCAGGTTCACTCAGTAAACGTTTCCCGAGGATGAGGTTTGAACGCTCTGCCTGACACGGGAAGTCATGGCAGGGCTCTGATCCAGCGCAACTCGGAGGCCAATTTGGAAGACAAGACGTATCTGCATGAGCTTCTCAAGAGCAGCAAATGTAATTCATTGTCAAGAAGTGTCACGGGGATCGGGAAGCATCACGGGAGAGGTCGGCTGTTCCGGCCTTCTTAGGAATAGTTTCCAGGGAATAAAGGCCACAAATGGAGATTCCGGAAGGCACTGATGCTCTGTGGCCTTGACGAGGCCCTGCTTTCAGAGGGAAACATCCCTGGCCTCTACTGATAAGGTTGATTAAATGATGCCAAATGGAAATTGTGGCTCCATTTTGACCCAGGGATCCCTCTTGGAATGGCTGGAGGCTGAGTCTGCAGAAAGCGCGTTCTGGTCAGTAGACCCCGAACTCCTCGGCCAAGACGAGACAGACAGAAGGACCATCCAGCACGGAGCGTGGGAAATCAGGTTGAGAAAAGCACATTTGAAGGCGAGATCTTTAAGTGGCCAAATTTGAGAGAAAATGCCAAAGCCACTCTGACTTCAGATCTTCCCAGTTGTGTACCCCTTCTGAAAACTAGCCTGAAACTCAGAGAAATCAAAACTCCTGGTGAATTCCTGCATCAACTGAACCTTTGATGAAGCAGAGGAAATTCAGGTGTTCCCTCCATTTGACTATTCTACCTGAGGTTGTCCAAAACAAAGGCATGAATTCAGATGTACCACCTTCAAGAATGAAAGCAATAGTCAAGTAAAGAGTTCACACTAAGGACGTGACTTCCCACGGAGGGACACCTCGCTGAGATCTTGAGGGGCTTTCTCACTGACGTTCACGCCGAGCATTCCCACCGAAGCTGATGCAGGAGGGAGCGAAGCTCGGCCTTGGCGTGAGTCTCCCCTCAGAGGTTGCCATCGCAGGCTCCTACTGCCTTTTGAGGAAGAGAGTGCGTGCTTACTACCTGTCAAGCTTCTGCATCCCAAGGACATCCTCTGTCACTGGAGAATCGCTGACAGTTTCTTCATGCTAATGGCTGCAAATTGGAGACAACCAGGAAAAAACGTTCATAGAAAAAGAAAGAAAAAATCTTTTTACAACATCTTTTATCAACTGTGACAACTGCATCTTGATAATTGTTCGGTTTCAGAGGTTTTGGGAGTTCAAGCAGAGGGAGCATGATTCACGGAAGTTAAATAGTAATAGGTGAGATCAGACCGGTGCCAGGGAGCCGGGCACCACCATGGAACAGTTAGGGATTTCTGGGTCATGGGCAGAGAAGGGGGAAGTCATTAAATGGCTGCAGCACCAGGACAAAGCCTTGCTCAGAAGACTTTAAAATAGTCTTGAAGTTTTAGTTAGCACACTTAAACGATGAACTGAAAAGGGATTCCAACTCTCTCTAGTAAGAATTATCAACCGGGCACCATCATTTAGAAAAACCCACGCCTTATGACCCACACAGGTATGATGGGGAATGGCCCGAAAGATCTTTCGAAATAGTAGCTCCTACACGCAGGGAACGGACGCACCCCGCGTTATTCTAAGACCTCTTGGTCGTCACTTAATCCCTACAACAGCTCTAGGAGGTGGGTATTACCTCTCTTGCAGGTCAGGAACTGAAGTACAGGCAGCTAAGGAACGTGTCAGGCACGGTGACACGGCTAGTCAGAAGGCTAACTGGGGCCTCAGACCGAGGGGTTCCAGCTCCAGAGTCCGAATCCTGAGAAATCTGTGGGTGGCACACACTACTTTCAGATTAATAAGCATCATGTGGGCAATAGTGCTTTGAAAATGATAAACATGATTATAACAGTAATGAGAAGAAAGAGAACACGGAGAAGAGTTTAAGCAAAGGAGGGAGGCAGATAGAAGGCTAAGACAATGGGGTGAAAAATAAAAGAAGAGGCGCAGAAGAAAACATATGAAGGAGGAAAAGGGGGCCAGACAGGGGCACGGCGGCAAAAAAAGGGCCAGGCTCTGCAGGCTACCCCATGTGGGAGAGTTTTGGGCTTCTACCCAAAGACAGCCTTGAGGGCATGACCTGGGACTGGCTGGGACTGGAGGTGGATGGGAAGTGTTTGGCATCAAGGCTCAAATACTTGGCAAACACAGAAATGTGCAGTTCTCTATTGAAAATGGAGTGTATGGTAATGGCCTTGATCTGACTGTCTTGCATACTTTGAAAAACCATGTTGTGTGCTATAAAAATGTACAGTGGGGCCCAGCAGTTAGCGCAATGGCTATGTCGCTGGACTACCATGTAGCCAACTGCGGTTCGAATCCCGGACCCGGTGGCTTAAACTCACACTGGGTGCTTGTGCGTGGGTGCCCAAGATCCCGAGAGCAGGATGGAGGAGAAGGGATTGAGGCCTGGCCATCCCCTGTGGGGGGTGATTTCTCGCTTTCTGTCTCTCTGTCTCTCTCTGTCGGGTGAGTGCATGCGCCCTATAGCAAAAACCTCTCAAAAAATTAAAATTAAAATAAAAAAAAATTAAAAAATATAGTGCACACATCCTGTACCAAAAACCTCTCCAAAAAATAAATAAATAAATAAATAAAACCAAAAACAAACAAAAAATGAATAAATAAACATGTACAGTGATTGAATGTAAATAAGAAATCATGAGCAAAATAAAAGACCCTGTTAGAGGGGCTGTCTCTGTCTCTCTGTCTCTCTGACTTATGGAAGAAAGAAATAAGCAAAAAAAGGGGGAGTGCAAAAAAAGCAGTGTGTCCTAACCCCTCCAGGCCAGCTTGCTCAGCCTGCATTCCTGGCCTCCTCTCTGGCCCGTGCGTGTTGCCCACCAGCTTTCCTGGGCGAGCTGTCTAATGCATTCCCTCGGGGTCGGCATGTCACTTCTGACTTCTGCTCCCCTGAGTGTGGCCTTCCTCCCAGCACTCAAACTCCATCCACGCTTCGTTCCTCCAAACCAACCTTCGTTCGTTTGCTAGTTGTTCCAGGTCTTAGTGATTTTTGAGCACTTCGAGAACCACAGAGTTTAAGAACGAGCTCACCTTCAGATATTGTGTACTCAGATCGCTCATTTTACAAACGAAGCCGACGGGAAGTGGTTTGCCCAAGGCCACCTACTAGACGTGACAGTGCCGTACACCATTCGGTTCCACTTCCCCTCCATGTCACATCCTGCTTTGCGCAAGCTCATTGCATGTGTCGTCTTTCACTTCCTGGACTGTTGTCCTCCAGAGCCAGGGTCAGGCCTGGACTTCTGAGTAAAGTTTGCTTTATTTATTGTGAGGGGCCTTGAGAGAGAGGCCTTGAGAGAGAGGGCCGAGAGAGAGAGGGCTGAGAGAGAGAGGGCTGAGAGACAGAGCTGAGAGAGAGGGCTGAGAGAGAGAGAGAGGGCTGAGAGAGAGAGAGGGCTGAGAGAGAGAGAGGGCTGAGAGAGAGAGGGCTGAGAGACAGAGCTGAGAGAGAGAGGGCTGAGAGCGAGAGAGAGGGCTGAGAGAGAGAGAGGGCTGAGAGAGAGAGAGCCGGGAGAGAGAGGGCCGAGAGAGAGAGGGCTGAGAGAGTCTTGCCACATCGTGATCCTGTCCCTGTCCTCCCAGCTAGCCAGGAAGATGGGCATGCACAAATCCTGCCACAGACAGGTCAGGCCAGGCCGGGATTCGAACCTGGGTTCTCATGTGGCTCTGAGATCATGTGGGGGCACCCTCCTGCCCGCGCTGTCGTGACTGGGCCTTTTCTTGACTTTTGCGCTCTTTTCTTTACCTAGCTCAGAATTGTCAGGTGTTCAGTAAATGACTTATTGAAAAATGCATTTTTGGGCCAGCAGGTGGCATGGTAGCTAAGGGCGCTGAACTCCCACATGGCCAACCACGGTTCAAGTCCCAGACCTAGAGCCTTGCTTTCTTACTCTCTCTCTCTCTCTGTCCCTCTCTGATCAAATTAAAATAATAAATAAATAAATATATAAAGTTAAATAATTATTTTAAAAATGTATTTTCCCTTTGGATCTCAAAAGAACTGTTCAGAAACAGTAAGTCAAATTAGAAAGAGACCATCAGCTCTGCTCTAATGCAGAATAAATATTTCCCCTAGCATTTACATGAGAGCAGTTACAGCGCGTGCGCGGTAGAGGTAATCTTCCATTTTTAAAAATAGATGTGTCTTTTAATAATAACCTGCACCGCTGCATGCTCATTAGCCCTTTCTGTGTTCTGTTATGCAAACAGAACACTCGCTCCTTCTCGGGGCACCGGGAGCCTTATCTAGTAACAACATATATGAAGGTGCCTTTCTTAAGTTTCTCCACAAACGGTAAACAGAGCACGAGAACATCCTAAACCATGCCAGCAAGGCACTCATTAAGTGCTGCCTGGCAATTGATCGAGATTAATGTGTGTATACTCGCCGGACAAAGTGCAGAGGAGGCCCGTACTTATTAGACATAACAAATTACAAGGAAATAAATCGCTTCACTGCCTTTAATTGGAGCATCCCCGATTGACCACATTATCAGGGTCAAATGCAACAACAGATTCACTTTGGGCAAATACGGTCTTACGTTACACATTTATCTATTATCCCAGTAGTGGTATTAACGCCAAGCAATAATCACCTTCTAAAGCATGACTAACGGCGTGAATCCAGGAGGCACGGCCGCAGGCTGAAGAGCGAGCAGCAAACCACACAGACACGGAGACAGAGAAGGTCGGCGAGCTCTACCGCGATCACGTGCAGGAAAGCTTTCTAGAAGGAAGCGAGAAGCCGAGGGAGAGGCAGCGGCGCTGACTGCGTGCTGTGCTGCGCGGCCCCTTCTGGGACGCCGTTGAACCCTGACCAACCATCCGAGGTCTTTGAAACCTTCAAATAAGGCTCACACATAAGAATACTGAGTTTCAAGTGGTGGGCAGGCCCTGTAGGTAGCAGTTCAACACCGGGCACAGAAGGCCAGAACCCACATGGCCAACTGCAGTTCAAATCCTGGCCCCAGCAGCTTGAGAACATGCCAGGCACATGTGTGTGCACACTTAGGACCCTCATGTGACAGGGGACTGGAAGAAAGTACCGTAGCATGACTGGGCCCACTGGGGGCTCTCTCGCTCGCTCTCTCTTCTCTCTGGTAAGATCACGCATCCTCTGGCAATTAAACATTTTTTTTCCAAGTGGTAAAATTGTCTATGGTTAAAAATGTCAAGCCTAGGGCCCGGCAGGTGGCATGGTGATTAAGGCTGCTGGACTCTCTCATGGCTGACCATGGTTTGAGTCCAAGATCTAGTAACTTGCTTTCTCACTTTCCCTCTCTCTCTCACTCTGTCCCTCTCTGGTCAAATTAAAATACAAATAAATAAATAAAGTTAAATAAAACACTTAAAAAAAAAAGTGAAGAACTTAAAAAAAATAATTCAATCCTGGATTCAAACACAGATCTGTTTGACTTCAAAAATCATGGTATACATTTTTGGTTTTCTTTTCAAGATCCATTTCTACAGATATTTGTGTCCGTGGAATCTGGTCTTATCAGTCCCAGGAATGAATCTTGAGTACCTCGTGGCCTTTTGCAAGTGATCGGCTTAAGGATGTGCAGTGACCCAAACACAGCAATGAAACTTGGGGTGAGGGGACAGTCCTCTCTGAGGGCTTCTGGAAAGATTTTCTGTCTGTTAAGAAGAGAAACGCTTTGAGGGACCAGCAGTTAGCGTAATGGCTATGTCGCTGGACTCCCACGTAGTCGATCGCAGTTCGTGTCCCAGACCCGGTGGCTTAAAACTCACGCCGGGCGCGTGTGCGTGCGTGCCCAAGATCCTGAGAGGAGAATGGAGGAGAAGGGATTGCGGCGTGACCATTCCCCCTGGGGGTGATTTCTCGTTTTCTGTCTCTCTGTCTCTCTCTGTCTGCCTGGCGAGCGCACGCGCCCTACAGTGAAAACCTCTCAAAAAAAAAAAAAAGAAGAGAAACGCTTCATAACCTTTGATACTGTTTGGCCTGCGATCAAGAGTGATAGGACTGACCTGCTGACGTTGGGAGCAAGAGAGGACGGAGGGCGTCCGGAGCTGTGCAGTACCATTGACTTGCTGGATTCGCCAGCCTAGACCCCCTCCATCCGGCCTCCTTCAGCTATGAAATAATATATTTTCCTTTTTGCTTAGGTCGCTGAAAGTTTTGCAACCCCAACTATTATTTTTCCAGGTATCAATGTCATGTCCTTTCAAAAGAACCAAGATCGGTTAGGAATAAAACAAAACTGTTGCCTGGGAGAGTTTATGGGTGAGCTGAAATTGTCCAAGGCATGGGATAAAAAAAAGTATCTCAGAGAAAACAGCAAAGGACCTCGGCTGAGGACGGGGAAGAGCAGGTCTGCGGTGACCGCGCTAGACCGAAGGCTCAGTCCCAGCTGCGCCTTCCCCCAGCAAGGACACTTGCCCTCCGAGAAGCTGAAGGGACTTAGGGCAGAGAGAGCCCTTTGCTGGGGTGGGTCAGGATGAGCGTATTCTCCTTGGTTAGTTCTCATTGCAGAGGTTAGCAGCCTTTTGGAAGGAATTCAACATGCAGGAAGGACAACAGATTGGCCAAGCTGGAAACACGTCTTGCCACCCCTTCCTGTCTGCGGTCTGTGGGCTCAGTCCACTGTCCAGATCATAGCGCAGGTAAAGTTACCGCTTTTTACAATTGCTTCCTGGAGAGCCGGTCTCGCGGGCCCCTGATGGCAAGACTGTCCAGTTTTCACAACTCTTTTGAGTCAAGTCTTGGGCGCTGCTACTGCGATGCTCTGGGCATGAAAGAAATTAGGACTATTAGCACTGGGTCCCGCAGTTGGCGTAATGGCTATGTTGCTGGACTCCCATGCAGTCAACCGTGGTTCAAATCCTGGACCCGGTGGCTTAAACTCACACTGGGCACGTGCGCGTGCATGTCCAAGATCTCGAGAGGAGAATGGAGGAGAAGGGATTGCGGCGTGACCGTCCCCTCTAGGGGGTGATTTCTCGCTTTCTGTCTCTCTCTGTCTTTCTGGCAAGCACATACGCCCTATAGCAAAAACCTCTTAAAAAAAAAAAAAGGGATATTAGCATTACCTGGAGTTATTGATCCTTATGGGTGTAGACCTTATTCTGGGAAATAAGGCTATGTGTAAATATTAACACATTACATGTGAAGAAGCCACCTTAAAAATAAAATCACTGAGTGTGGAGTAGAATTAATGGAAAAGGAGAGACTGCATGGCCGTCGCACGTGGGCATGAGCCCTGACTGGCCATCCTTAGCTCTGTGACCTGGGGAACTTCTCCGGAGCGCCTCACGATCATTTTCCCCATGTGTCAGTTGGAAGGAACAGCATCGCTGTCACGGGAGTGTTCTGAGGTTTGGCGGGTCGCTAGCCGCCTTCGGAACGTTGGCATCACGGCCACCCCGCTTTAAGCACCATCCGGGCACTTGACATGGATCATCACAGCTCATTCTCAGTCATGGGACGTATGTATCTTCTCCCACGTCGCTAACATGGATACGGAAGCCTGAAAAGAACAAACAACTTTCTGGAAGCCACACCGCTAGAAAGAGAGGACAACGCTGGTGGAACACAAGCTCGCTGCGTGCATGTCCAAGATCTCGAGAGGAGAATGGAGGAGAAGGGATTGCGGCGTGACCGTCCCCTCTAGGGGGTGATTTCTCGCTTTCTGTCTCTCTCTGTCTTTCTGGCAAGCACATACGCCCTATAGCAAAAACCTCTTAAAAAAAAAAAAAGGGATATTAGCATTACCTGGAGTTATTGATCCTTATGGGTGTAGACCTTATTCTGGGAAATAAGGCTATGTGTAAATATTAACACATTACATGTGAAGAAGCCACCTTAAAAATAAAATCACTGAGTGTGGAGTAGAATTAATGGAAAAGGAGAGACTGCATGGCCGTCGCACGTGGGCATGAGCCCTGACTGGCCATCCTTAGCTCTGTGACCTGGGGAACTTCTCCGGAGCGCCTCACGATCATTTTCCCCATGTGTCAGTTGGAAGGAACAGCATCGCTGTCACGGGAGTGTTCTGAGGTTTGGCGGGTCGCTAGCCGCCTTCGGAACGTTGGCATCACGGCCACCCCGCTTTAAGCACCATCCGGGCACTTGACATGGATCATCACAGCTCATTCTCAGTCATGGGACGTATGTATCTTCTCCCACGTCGCTAACATGGATACGGAAGCCTGAAAAGAACAAACAACTTTCTGGAAGCCACACCGCTAGAAAGAGAGGACAACGCTGGTGGAACACAAGCTCGCTGACTCTGAAGGCCCGCTGGGGCCCTGGAAATGCCCGGGGGAACATCCTGCAGCCCCCCGGAAAAGCTCTCCTTTCCTTAGGTCTCCCCAACCCATCTGCAGGACTTCTGAGCACTGAGTCAATTCTACGCGTAACTCACTCGCTCGTTCCTGCAGGAAAATGTTTTCCCTCCGTCATCTGGCCCCAGACCGAATGTGATGGCAGCGGGTAAACTTGTGCATCCAAATTCAAGCCTCCTCTGATTTTAAAAGGATTTTTTCTGCTGGTGAGGTCATCGGTTATTTTCAGAACTTATGTTGAAACCTCTTCTAGAAGCAGCCATTGAGACAAGGTTTCTGCCCAAATCGAAATTTTCCAACCAGAGGTCATCAGTGTGCTGGGATGGGTGTGCCGTTTTGCTTTCTGGGTGGCCCCACGCCCCACCTGCCACGTCACGGTCTGGGCTGGGCTTGCTCCTTCCCCCGCTGCCCACGTCTCCCGTTGGCGGCTGCTGGAGAAAAAGCCTGAAGCCGTGCGTCGCCACTCCCTTACCGCCCCTGTCCCGCCCGAGGGCTGATGAACTCTTCAGTGGCCACTCTGTGGCTGGGGACCCCGGGGGGAGAAGCCAGAGGAGGATGGCCTGCTGTCCTCAGCTCAGTGACATCCGCCTCACTCAGGAGCGGGGCTCTTCCGTCTCTGGGCACTTTGAGACCAGAGTGGGAGTTTTCGGTCAAGAGTGACCTGTGAGACAGGGTGAGGCTGGGCAGTATGTAGGCCTTTCTCTCCCTCTTGTGTGGGGCCAGGTCGGACAGGATCGATGGGGAAATCCCTTCCCTGAGGCTTGCCTTCTGAGCTCCCTCTGTGGGCTGCAGACCCAGCCAGGGGGAAGGTTCCCACACTGCAGCTGATGGTGCTCTCATGAGAACGGCTGCGAGGTGCTGGTTCTGCAAAATCCTCTCTGTAACCGACCACACATTGCCAGTGTTACCGTGCACGCTGTCTGCGTGCCCTGAGCTGTGTCAGGCACTAGTAATGTCTCCAAGCTCTCGCTGTCTTCCGTGCCGGCTCTCCTAAGACGGCGGAGGCTCTGGCGAGGGCGTTGTTAGGCCTAGCACCAGCATACAGCCAGGCAGTGAGTGCCCAGCAGCGTACTGGATCAGTGGAGGCAGGTGAGTCTGCAAACTCCCTTTGGAAAATTTCTTCTGGAAAAGTTCCAATGTCACTTCACTCTTTTTCAGAAGAAATGCCTTGGCTGTATCATTATGTAATTGATAAAAACGACGGAGAAAGCACATTACAAAGATGAACATAGAATTAATTAGCTTAAAATATCCTGAGACACTTTATTTGAAAACTCGTAAAGGGATAGATGCCAAATAGACCCTGAAAATGAGAATCGTAGGATTCGTTGCTATTGTTGGATAGATGGAACTCGTTATGAATCTCAAGTTCTGTGCTGCTTGAGGGAGCATAAATGATGCCCTAGATGCCATAGAATTACAAGAAATTTGGGACCAGCAGTTAACATAATGGCTATGTTGCTGGACTCCCATGTAGTCAACTGCAGTTCGATTCCTGGACCTGGTGGCTTAAACTCATGCCAGGCGTGTGTGTGTGTGTGGGCCCAAGATCCCAAGAGCAGAATGGAGGAGAAGGGATTGTGGTGTGGCCATCCTCCCTGGGGGGTGATTTCTCGCTTTCTGTCTCTCTGTCTCTCTGTGTGTTTCTGGCGAGTGCATGTGCCCTATAGCAAAAACCTCTAAAAAAAAAAAAATTACAGGAAATTTAAGGCATAGCCATTAAAACCTCTGCAAATGTAAATAAAGCATATCTCCTTCCAAATCATGCTTCCTTTTCCTGTGTGGCCTTTTTTGGAGTCAGTTGTTTTCGCCTTCAGACTTCTGCACAAATCTGTAATCTGCGTCTCCTCCTACCTTCCAGCTTTGCCTGGCCTCTTCTGTAGTACCTTTGCAACGGGTGTCCTGGAGGGGTGAATTATGGGGTGGCTCTTACGGCTCAGACAGCAAGTGCCCTGACCCTTCACACGCCTGCCTACTTGCGCCAAGCTGCCAGACATGAGGTCTCTCAACCAAACACAGGACATGCCGGCCTTTCCCCAAGAACAGCCCTCGAACTTGCTGCAGGAACATCCAGAGGCCACCTTCGGAGGCTCGGGAACGGGCAGCGACCAGCTGCCAGCACTATGTGGGTTTCCATGAGAGAGAGTGATCGGGCGCCTAGTGCAGACGTGCAAGGGAAGCTCCCTTTCTGATGGCGCGCCGGCCAAAGTCAAGGCCTCTGGGATTGGCCCGTGAAAGAGGAGAGGGCTAGGATGAGAGCTGATCATTTATTGTGGCTTTCGAGAATAAATAGGTGCCAGGTTCGTGTTCCTTTGGGGGTCCAAGCAACAGAGTGCATGAGTATTTGCTTGAGCTGAACTCACCTTGCCAGTCACTCAGCCCTCGGCCAGCTGACAAAAAGATTTTAAGAGAGAAACTGGACTATTTAGCCTTCATTAATCATTCCCACTGTTCAAACACATCGTCCAGTAACTGAAGAGGGGTTAATGGTAGCCAAGCTTGGGTCTGTTGTCAAAAGTAGGTTTAACTTTCTATGAACTCACTGGCCACAAAGAATGCTGCCTGCTTACTATTCCAAATGTCACCAGCTAGGAGCGAACGGATGACTACTAATGGTAATTAAATACCTCTGAAGCCATTTGTGCCAATTACAAAGAGTTACTGTCAGAACTTGAATGAGGTCCATCTGCCCATTTTAAAAGAATGTTAACATTATATAAGTGATAAAGCAGACAGCAACAACTGAATAAACAGACCAGCAAATAAGTTTGGCGATAACGTTTCTCTAGATGAATACTCAATTTCCTTCGTCTTGCCTTTGGAAACGAGAGATGAATGGAATATCCTATAGGCCTTCATTGTTCCAGGCCCACTTTGGCCCACGAAGTAACTGTTGGTAGAAGGAAGATTTTAGTAAAAGTCCTTCTGTCTATAATCCCAAAACTATGAGAGAAGTGAAATTCCCGTTGACTTTTTTTCTTTCTGCCTTGCAGACGTACTGGGTTCAGATTTGCCTATTGATGTTTTAATTTCATTCGCTCTCATGTCAAGAGAAGGGGGAGAAGGGTGGGTGGGTTTTTCTGCTTTCTGTCTGTAGAGCACAGAGGCCCACGACTGCCGCTCTGTGTGCAGGCGTGTTGGCAGGCCAGGATTTTCCTTTAGTGGGTTCCTCTGTTCAGCTGCCCCCAAGGCCCTGTAAGGGCAGTCTGGTTCTGTTGGACATCTACCTGCTTTCCTCTGCATCTTCATCTTTTTCTACTGTGACATGATAAAATATGAAAAGAGATTGCTTGAAAGAACCAAATGGTGGAGAATATCTAAATGCTTTGAAATGCACCTAAAATTCTAGGGCAGCAAGAATAAAAGGGCACAGAAGGTTCCGAGAGGGAGCTACCACATTCATCGAGCCTTTGGAAAGGCAGTTTTTGTACAGATATGGACTTCATTAAATCAGTCAAAGGGGCTTAATAGCTCTCTTTTAGCAGGAGGGAGAACTACTTATGTATCTGATGGTTCAGTTCTAGCGAGAAGAGAAAGCGGCAGGTGAAGAAGAGGAATAGAAGGGCATTAGTAGCAATTGCAAGGCAGAAGTGAATGAGTACTAAGAACTTCGACATTATCTATGCCCTCCCGTAATGCATATGCCCCTTTACATATTAAAGAAGAAATGGCAAAACAACATCCGGAAGAGGCAGAGAGTAAAAGCTAAGGGAGAAAAATGGATGTACAAAATCTAAAACAGCAGCCTGTATGCGTTAGGTCTTTTTATGTTCCAAATAGCAGAAAACATGAACTGTTTGAAACAACGGGAGAATGCATTGACTTACATAGCTGGGAGTCTGGAGCTAGGGCAGGCGGCAAGTCGGTTTGATCTAGCCCAACAGTGCCCTCAGGACCCTGGGTCTCCCTTCGCTCTGCTGTTTGTCAGTTCAATCCCCGCCGGATTTCTTGCACGGATTCAAGATGGCTGCCGGCAGCTCCTGGGACCGTATTCTCTCTCAGATGTGGCCAGAAAGGGAGAGAGAGTCTTTCTCCCGACCAAACAAAAGCCCTGGATTTTACTCTTACAGGACCAGCTTCGGTCATGTTGGCCATAGGTGTGGGCCCGAGCGGAGTAGCGATTAAGTGTTCAGTTCTGAAATGGGGCGGGGTAAGGCGGTAGGGCTCAGTGACTTCCGAACTGTGAAATGGTGGTGAGGAGTGTGTTTGCACCGACGGAGCAAGTCTGTCCACGAAGTCCGCTTGCCCTGAGCTCTGAGAAACGAGGCATTCCAGCGAGCTAGTCCTTTCCCTCCTCCTTGAGTAGAGTAGGAGGATTTCCTGTATTTCTACAGTGGACTAAAATGACCATGGTTGTATAAATACAGATTCTTGGGCCCTTCCCATGACCTTGTGAATCAGAATCTCAGTGAGTGGTGATGGGCAATTTGCATTTTCAGCAAGATTCCTGGGTGGTTTTTATGCCTATTAAAATTTGGAAATCACTGACTTAATAGAAACTTGACCATAGGTAAAAATTTTAGGATATTGGGGGCCAGCAGGTGGTGTGGTGGTTAAAAGCACTGGATTCCCACATGGCCGACAGCGGTTCGAGTCCTGGACCTGGTGGATTGCTTTTCGCTTTCCCTTTCTCTCTCAGTCTGTCCTCTGTGGTCAAATTAAACAAACAAACAAAAAACTAATCATAATAAATGGAATTAACTAAATAAATAATTTTTAAAAATTAGGATACTATCTTCTTGCTTTAGGAAGATTTGATAACATTTTTTACAGTACCCTTTTAAATTGTCTTGAAGAAAACAGTTATCAATAGTCAGTATCTCAGTACCATCCCTAATTACTGTGGGCCTCGTTTAATATTAATAAAATGTACAGGTATTAAATTAAAGCTGTCTACCCATGGGGGAAGAATCTAGCTCTTTTGGCATCATGGAGGCAAAGAAGTTGTGCATTGTATTTTTCTCTTTTTAAAAGATGCTTTAGGAATTCTCCATCTGCACTTAAACCATAGCTTAGCTTTCTGTGGTTCCAGGGATGGCTATTGCCATATGAATGAACATGTAGCAAAAGAAATGGCTCTCCATTACATTTCCATAAGAGGGAAACAGTTTTTGATTCTCTTGCCTTCTTTTGATCAGGTAAAAATTTATTTTCTCATACCAAGAAGAATGAAACAGTTTTGTTCTCTGGTTGGCCAATAGTCCACAGGTAAAATTTTCTTTATAAAACTGGCTAATTTTTTTTTTTTTGGAGAGGTTTTTGCTATAGGGCAATGTGTGCTCACCAGAAAGAGAGAGACAGAAAGCAAGAAATCACCCCAGGGGGGATGGCCATGCTGCAATCCCTTCTCCTCGATTTTCCTTTCGGGATCTTGGGCACGTACGCACATATGCCCAGTGTGAGTTTAAACCACCAGGTCTGGGACTCGAACCACAGTCGACCACATGGGAGTCCAGTGACATAGCCATTACAGTAACTGCTGGTCCCTAAAACTGACTCATTTTGATTATATTTTCTTCATATACTGATGTTATTGTCTTGGTAGTGGTGGTGAATGTCAAAGCAGGAAGAAACTGAGTGAATTTTCCAAGGAGTGGGTATTTTAGGGAGAAGATGTCTGCATGAATTATGTCCATAGATTTTAAACTTATTTAGTCATTCAAAAAGATTGTCAGTTAACGTATAGATACTAGAATGCTAAGAATATAGGCATCAGCAAAACACCCGTGGGGTCCACAGTCCCGCACAGCGCTGATACGGTAGCCCCCAGCCACATGTGGCTATGGGTATTTAAATGAGTGAAATTAAAATCAGGATCCAGCTACCACGCTCCAGGTGGGAAGGCACCACTGCATGTTGGCTGAGGCTCCATCTGCCTGTGGTCCTAGCTACCTGGGATGCTGGGGCAGGAGGGTGGTGATGTCGGGAGACCCTGTCAAAAATTCCTTTCTCTCTCTTTCCTGCATGCTTTCCCTCTAAAAAATGGAAAATAATAAAGAAAATTACTAGTTGCATTTGCCACACTGTAAGTACTTACGAGCCACATGCGGCTAGTAGCCACTGCATCAGACAGCCCTGGACACAGGGTACTTTTCTCATCAGAGCAGATTCTGATGCGATGCGCAGCACTGAGAGCGGACTCCAACAGAGTGCGGCCCCACCCTGAATAGTTACATGGCCTTGGGAAAGTTCCTTGATGTCACTGAGGCTCAGTTTCCTGGTTTTAAGTTAGGGGTCTATTACTGCATCGCTGAGTTAACAGTGCGTTGCACGGGGCAGTGCTGGAAGTCTGCAGGTGAGTGGAGTGCGCAGTACGCATGCGGTCACCCTTGACCATCATCGCCTTCCGCACGGAGCATCCTGTTGCCCCGGGATGCATGTCATGCTTCTCTACTCGCCACTCAGCGGACCCTGGAAGGGCAAGAGGACACGAATCTTTGCTTCGGTCCCCTTGTCACTCACACTGCATTCTAGAGAACTTTCCATGGAGGTGCTTTTAGATTTCTTGTGTCTGATTGTGAACTGCACAGGTATCAAAAATCACTCCTACAATACATGATACTGCATCTAAGGATAAGAGGATTTGGGAACCACTCAACTTTTTCTTCCAGTGTTAAATGATAAACTGAGAGACATAAACATACTGTATCTTAAAGATATTGAGACCAGGGACCAGTAGGTGGCGTAATGGCTATGTCACTGGACTCCCACGTAGTCAACCACAGTTCAAGTCCCGGACCCAGTGGCTTAAACTCACGCCAGGCGTGTGTGTGTGTGT
The DNA here is from genome assembly GCF_000334495.1 of Tupaia belangeri chinensis. Classification (NCBI taxonomy): domain Eukaryota; kingdom Metazoa; phylum Chordata; class Mammalia; order Scandentia; family Tupaiidae; genus Tupaia; species Tupaia belangeri. The sequence goes on along the minus strand of NW_006159687.1, from coordinate 2,183,790 downwards.
GTGCCCAAGATCCCGAGAGGAGAATGGAAGAGAAGGGATTGCGGCGTGACCATCCCCCCTGGGGGGTGATTTCTCGCTTTCTGTCTCTCTGTCTCTTTCTGGCTCTCTGTCTCTCGCTGGCTGGCGAGCTCACACTCCCTATAGCAAAAATCTCTCAAAAAAAAAAAAAAAAAAAATATTGGGCCCACAAAAAAAAAAGATATTGGGACCAGCAGTTGTCGTAGTGGCTATGTCGCTGGACTCCCATGTAGTTGACCACAGTTCAAGTCCTGGACCCGGTGTCTTAAATTCATGCCAGGCCCGTGTGCGTGCGTGCCCAAGATCCTGAGAGGAGAATGGAGGAGAAGGGATTGGAGCATGCCCATTCCCCCTGGGGGGGGGGGGATTTCTTGCTTTCTGTCTCTCTGTCTCTGTCTCTTTGACAAGCACACATACCCTATAGCTAAAATCTTTCAAAAACCCAAAGATACTATAGTTAGTAGACCTACCTAGTGGCTTGGACCTACTAACGTTATTTTAGGCACCGTTACCTGCTAGTACAGCATAACAAACAACTGTTATGTCCAGGGCCAACTCCGACCAGTTGGTAGAAGCTTCCTGCGAACTTTGGAGAGAGACATTGTGAGTGAAGTCGATCAGAACACAGCAAGAAAATAGGACGTGATCAATTAGTGATGCCTGACATGGGCTTGGGCGTTAGGGAGCATTGCTGCAAATTTTACATATTTATTGCCCTTTTAAAAGGAGCAGGTTGATTACAGAAACAAGCAGGTCTCTCGTTTGGGGCTGCTATCACTAATTGCAGTTGTCTTCAGTAGATTAAAGCTTATTTGTCTGAGGTCTGAAATCACCACAGGCCTGTTTTATTCGACTTTAATCCCACGAGCCACCGGCTTCGCCAACTGCAAATGAGTCTAAGGTATAAACTCCTGCACTACTTGAAGGCGAGGAGCAAAGACCGTGTTTTACATTTCACAGTCCATTAGTTAGATCAAATGACAATTTCCGAGACCCCTAATTTCTATTATTACTTAGCTCCCAGATGAGTCAGAGGTGGAAGGAAATAATTAAAGACCCCAAAATCTTCCTAAAGTGCAATTTCACTGTGTCACTCCACACTCAGGAACCCGCGGCGGATCCCTCCTCTAATAAGCACCTCTTTGAAACTTTCAGGATAATCCGGCTCCAGCTCTGATGTTTCTAGCCACAGTTTTTACAAGTCACCAACAGCAACCGTCCATTCCGGAGTGCCCAAAAGCCACACGGCGTTCAGCTTAGCTTTCTCTCATAGCGTTGTGCGTGTTTGTTTGATCTTCGCACCAGGTTATCTGCCTCTCAAACACAGGGCTCGGTCCTATTTGTCTTCCAAACCTCCCAATGTGCTTGTTACCACGCTCAGAAGGAGCCGAACGGTAATATTCTTGAAGATGGGGACTTTCCAACAGTTACTGGGCTCGATGACTGTTGGTCGAGAATTTTTCATTGTCCTCCGCGGGCGAGTGCGCGCACAGGGGAGAGCGCGGACGCAGCCTTGCAGGGCGGGTCATGCTCTCCAGGCCAAGCGAGCCTGGGCCGCCAGCTGCAGTGGCATGTCACTTCCAGCACGTCTGATTTGCTGCCTGCTGTGCCACCAGGTCGTGCTCATCTCGTGTCCTGATTGCAGCATTTCTGTAAATGTGTCATTGATCCTATGATTGAAAAGAAAACCCAAAGCGACACACGACTACCATTGTCTATGAGAAGCTCGAGGCAGCAAGGATTGTCTGATCCACAGGAAGGAAGTAACACGGTGTTGTCTGCAGTAGAGACCAATGGACGCTGGAAGGAAGTATAATCCATCCTACTGCCAGCTTCCTTGAGGCGCGTTCTGGGGAAGACCTGACTCTCTGACTATAATTTCTTTCTTCTTTCTTTCTTTCTTTCTTTTCTTTTTTTTTTTTTTTTTTTGTAGAGGTTTTTGCCTTTGCTCTTCAGAAAGACAGAGAGAGAAAGAAAGCGAGAAATCATTCCCTAGGGGGGATGGCTACGCCGCAATCCCTTCTCTTCCGTTCTCCTCTCGGGATCTTGGGCATGCACACGCGCCCGGCATGAGTTTAAGCCACCGGGGCCAGGACCAAACCACAGTCGACTACATGGGAGTCCAGCGACATAGCCATTACTCCAACTGCTGGTCCCTCTGACTCTAATTTCTGATGGGCTATTGATGGCATATTACATACAGTGGAGAACAGGGAACTCTAGACAGATATCCCTAGATAAACCTAACAGCTGTGAGTTATGGTAAATAATCACAGGTTTAAAATTCTACATCCTTAATAGGTTAGAACATATAATTGATAAACATTTGTACTCCAGTATGATAAAATACATTACCTAGATATGCTGTGAAACAGTAGATTAATTATAATGAAATTTGATCTTTTTCACAATGTTTTTGGACTATGGACTGGGATGATATTAGACCTATTTCCAGCCCAAACATTTATTCTTTTCCTTTGTTGTAACTAAAATCACGAATGTTTTAAGGGAAAACATCGGGAAGGGATGGACATGGGTGAATTTCAGTGAATGCTGATTTCATTAGTGTACCAAGTCTACATGGAATTGTTAAATGTAAAATAAATTCGCACAACTTTGTTTAGTAACGACTTATAGGCAGGCACAGAACGTAATCTTGAAGCTACAGATGATGTGAAGAAAATGTACTCTTAGTCCTACATTCAGATCACGGCAGTAGTAAAACAGTTGGAATTCTGGAGGCGTGAGAAGTCGAGATTTGTTCT
>NW_006159687.1:2147995-2180976 GCF_000334495.1 Tupaia belangeri chinensis | reverse complement strand
GCCCTCCCTTTGTCCCCCTCACTCCTGAAGTCACCTGATTATAATAGCTACACTTTCTTATTCAAAATAACATCTTATAATAATTAGGTTGTCGGGAAAGTCATAGAAAAATCCGTCATGACTTTCCTAACAATCTAATAAATTCTGATATGGAAAATAGAATCGAATTACAGTACACAAGCACACAAGTGTACAGATGACTTTGTTTTGTTTTTTTTTTTTTAAATAAAAGAACATTTGTTTGGGACCAGCAGTTAGCATAATGCCTATGGCACTGGACTCCCATGTAGTCGACCGCTATTTGAGTCCCGGACCCAGAGGCTTAAACTCACGCCAGGCGCATGAGCGTGTGTGCGTGCCCAAGATCCTGAGAGGAGAATGGAGGAGAAGGGACTGCGGCTTGTCCATCTCCCCTGGGGGGTGATTTCTCACTCTCTGTCTCTCTGTCTCTCTCTGTCTTACTGGTGAGCGCACGCACCCTAGAGCAAAAACCTCTCCAAAAAAAAAGAAAGAAAGGAAAAAAAAAAGAGCGTTTGCTTTGTGTTGGCCTTCTACTCGGTAGGCTAAGATCTGAAAACTAAGACGAGGTGTGCACTTGTACTTAAGGAGGAGGACTGCCGTGGCCCCGTCCCGTTCAGCCACTCGGAACCACCCAACGCACGGAGTCTCTTACTTCCACAATTTTGCATATGCCACAATTTATTTCTAGTAGCACTCTTCCAGGCCTGTCTCATCTCGGTACCTTTCATTTATCCTCTAGGCTCTGCTTAGCCCCCATGCACCCCAGGACTCACATGCATGCCCTCTGATGAGGCTGAAGCCCCCTCCCAAGGTCTCGCAGTGCTCTGGGCTTGCCTTCGCCGTTGGGGTGTTGCCACTGGCCAGCTTACTGCATTTTCTCCACCCTTGCTCCTCGAAAACAGGGGAGGTGTTTTTGTTTTCTGTAGCCTGATGCAAAATCCATATGTACCGTACCAATTTAGTGAATAGATAAGTCAATAACATTTTATTCAAGATCTTTCAGAAATATTAAAGAAATGAATTCAGTTTCATCATTAGATCATTAGCTCTTCAAGGGCAAGAACCATATCGCCTGGCGTATCAGCTGTCTGTGTGGCGGGCGCTGCGTTTGTGCACCGAGGTGTTGAGGAGACGCAGGCTTTGGGGTTTGGATTGCTGTTTTCAGGTATGGTCAGTAACTACAGTAAAGTCCTGGGTATTTCCTAACTAGTGAAGGTTGGGGTAGAGAAACGTTGGTTTTCTCAGCGGAAGGCACTGCTTTGTAATTTCCATATAAATTGTCCTTGATGTTTTTAAAGCAGGATTTCTAAAATGTATCTGATAGCGAGAGTCATCTGAAGAGCTTTACTGGCCTCTAGGCCCGCCCGTTCCCTGGACGTGCCACATGGAAATCTCCAGGAGGGGGGTTTTTACTTCCTCCTCGAGGTTTCCCGATGGCTCGGAAGGTGTAGGACTATCACAGGACTCGCGGCAGTCTTGCCTGTGCGCTTCGGTAGGTGTGTTCCTGCACGGCATCGTGAGTGTGCGTCCCCCGGGTCACACATAGCACATGCACCTATGTCCACTACGGTGATTCCAAACGCCCAGAACTCCAGATTAAAGTGCGTCCATAAGAATCAAGATTCTTTTGTAAGCCGGATTTTCAGATTTGAACAGCCCAGTTCTGTTCAAATTACACTTAAATATAATCCAAAAAAATAAAAATAAAAAACCCCAGAGAGTAAAGGGGCCAGCTGACGTCTGGCGAGCACACACACCCTACAGTAAAAACCTCTCGATAAGTAAATAAATAACCAGCTGGTAAAATTTTAAAAGCATCTTATCCTACTCCTTTTCCCCAACCCTTTCTAGATGATCACATATTAAAGGCAGGGCCTTCGGTGGCCAGTGTTGCGAGGTGTTAGTGGAGCCCATCCAGGTCTCTCCATTACTTTTGCAGTGGGTTATAGGAACTGTTTTCTGGATAACAGTTTCTATACCACTTTCCAGTTGTGTATCTATGCTTACCTGGTAAGAAGAATGTTGCATTAACAAGTTAAAAAATGAAACAAAACATAACCAAGTTAGCAAGTGAGGGTACATACCTCCCACTCCCAAGATTTTTCCTCAGAAATTGCTTTGAGATTCTGCCTTACATAGGAGTACTTAAGAGGCCAAGGAGAAAGGTGAGAATTTCCTTTTTCCCAAGGATTTGGCCATCCTACGATTTCGTCATCCCCGCCAGGTAACTCTTTAATCCTCTGTCATGTGCACCAAACATGTCCACATGTGTCCAACAGCTCCTTGCCGCCAAGGGAAAGCAGACTACGAGGAACAAAGGACATTAGCCTTCCGGCGCAGAGGAGCGGGGTAGCCTGCAGAACACACAGGGGACACGGGACAAACAGGAAGGCTAACCGACTCACCAACAGGACAGGAAACCAAACCAGAAAAACAAACAGGCGAAGAAAGCAACTGATGATCAAACAAAGGAGCAGAATACTCTGCCGAACCCAGGAGTCTGGCGCTCACCTGGGGCCACCTGCCGAACAGGTGAAGGCGAGACAGCAGAGTTGAAGCCTTGTGTGGGTTCCAGCTCCTTCTCCTCCACACCCCGAAACAGGCAGGGTGGTGGAACAACCGGAAAAGCTACAAAGTGGCTTTTCTCATGGGTAGAAGACCCATACTAAGTGGCTGTGGTTACAGCAAACCAGTAGCAGGAGGACGAGGGTCAAGCTCCTCAAAGCTATGATGCTCCGTGGATTAAAAGAAAACTTTCGCTTGCTGTGTAACTAGGGTCAACCGCGTTCGAGATGAGGGTGACACTGAGTGATTATAACTGTTTGCAATGCAAAAATCCTTCTTTGGGGGCCCCAATTAAGTGGACATACATATTAAATCCACTTAAAAATTTATTGAGCACTGATTTGGAGCAAGGTACATGATCTGGACATTGTTGGAGATAAGGCTGTCTAATGTACATTTTAGACATGTTTTGTTAAAGACATTCAGGTGCTGTGTGTGAAAATGCTTAAAAAGCCTGGCTTCACTATTCATGCTTATGTCCTAATGCTTGTTTGAAGATTTTTTGGGGTAAGATAGACGTATGGGGGAGAAATTGTTGGAAAATATTTTAAAATTTGATTTTTTTTTTTTAAAAGAAAAAGGCACAACGAATTAGCCATTTTTTCTGACTCATCTATGGCTTTTCATAGTAGAAATAGCCAAATGCCATTTTCCGAGTGAAATTATTTTGTCCTGCTTAAAAATGTTCTTACACATTTTCTTAAGGAAAAACCTTCCGAGCTGAGTTAGAACGATCTTTTAACCATTTCTTCTCATGACGACAGAGCCAGCTGTCAGGTTTATGTACAACGTTTGACCGTGAAATCTTTTATCCATTTCCAAAAGCGCAGGTCTGGCTCTGCCGATTCGAGCAGCCGCTGAAACAAGGGAAACACTGACATCTACAAGACCCGGCGTAGAAATGAGCAAATATGAACTTTTCAAACAAGGAACGAAAGTGTAGGGAGCGAGTCCAGAAGAAATGCTTCTGCTAGGTACTCCTGGGAGGGATTCTGAGTAATAGGAAGAACAGTGTCCTTTTGATAAATAGTTTTGCCTATTTTCTTACTTTTGATTTCACCTGCCTTGCTGAATTGCGTGCATTATTGGATCAGTGGAGAGACAGAAAATGTACCTGTCTGAATTAGGGGATGGGGAAAACCACCTTCTGGGTGACCTGTTTTTACATAGTTTACTAAATATCTGCTCGGTCTCACTGTATTATTTTTCTAAGAAAGAACTTTGAGAGCACCTTCTTCGTTCTACAAATAAAAGTTCTTTTGAATGTCTGTGCCAGAGAAAAGCTATGGTTTCCTCAGCCCTGAGAGTTCTAAGCCCACCCTTGTGGATGTTCAAGAAAAGGGTTTAATTCGCTTTTTCTCCATTCACGTTGACCTTTCAACAGAATGAAGCTTAGAGAAGAGCTTGAAACTTGGGCTTATTAAAATAGGTTTTGTGTGTGTCGGGGGTCGGGGGTGGCAGCAGACAGCGAGGAGGTTAAGACAGCCAGACAAACTGTGGCCCAGTTCGCGTTCTGGACCTGGCGGCTTGGAAGCACCCCGTGTGTGTACGTACATGTCTAACATCTCACGAGGACGATGGAGAAGGGATTGCTGTGTCATTCATCCTGGGGAGGGAGTGCTCACTCACTTCCCTCTCCCTTTCTATCTCTGTCTATAGCAAGTGCACACACCCTGTAGCAAAAAGAGAATAAAAAAAAGATGAAAAACTTGTAAAAATTTAGGATATTTGCTACTTTCCCAAACCTGTCTTTCACTTTGCCATTTCTGCATCTTCGTCCAAGTTAGTGTCTGCCTTTGGGGTGCTTTTTCCTTCCATCTCTGTGTCTTATAGAAGTCATACTCATATTTTCTAGGTCAGTCTAAATTCTGCTCCTTTCAGAAAGCCTTGCCAAGTTATCCAAATGTGTCAGTGTCCGAATTTCCCAGACCACCCCGATTAACAAAGAGCAAGAACACATTCTATGCTGCATTGTAGATGACCATAGGTAAGCATTATTTTCCCTTTTATTAATAGGAAAGTTCTCCGAGCTTCGCTTTCTAACTTGCTGTGAATCATCTGCAGTTGTTTCACAGTTTAAAAGCCAAGTTAGAACAGTCCCCTGAAAGCATCTTAATGCGTTCTTCCCGTAAGGGTCTGGAACAGTGGCTCCCACCAAGCAGCAGCCCTGGAGAGACTGTAGAGTGAATGCCCATGGATGAACATGGAACCAGTGCATGCAAATGAGGAGAGAATGGAGTTTAAAATGAAAAAATAAGAAGTTACATCGTGTGAAGGGGAAATGAGGTAACGGATGTGTTAATGTTTCGCTAACGCGCTAGTGTTAGCTGTCACTGACTGGTGCGAGAGCAGCTGGACGTAGCCATCGGGGTGTTCGTGGTGCGAGTAGGTTGTCGCTGGCACAGTTCTATCTCTTTGTCGCACTTTTATGGCACTATAGAAACACTCTTTTTCTTCCCAACCCTCTCAGTCATTCCCCAAATGACCTATTTCATCCTTTCCAGTAAGACATAGAAGTAGTTGGAAGAACAAAAAACTGGAAAGCGTCCCATAAAGCCGTGCTTCCAGGAATTTACAACACGGCTAGCTGTTAACAGGCAAAACGTTTTCGATTCAGTTTATATTCTGAACATTGTTATCTTCGTCTGAAATACTTACACAGAGGAGGCCCCTGACTTGTACATACGAATTCATGAACGTGGTCCTGTCGTTGTAAACCGCTACAAACCTGGACAAGTTCTGGAAGGTGGTTGGGACAGGCCACCAGAGATTCCCTAAGGAGAAGAGAACAAGAAATCTTGTGGAAGAAGCTTCACAAGCAAGAGAATGAAGTTGACGCGCTGGGTCCAGTAATAACTGTATGTCATCCCATGCCTCGTTCAGATGGTCCTCTGGCTTAGGCTTCACACTGCCACTTGAACTGGAAAGGATATTAAAACGGATGACAAAAAAAAATGCAAAAAATGCAAGTCAGAACTGCTTTGTGAGCCTACTAACAGAGTAATGGAGGGAGGAGGAGATGACTTGGTGTCTTTTCCTCAATAGTTCAGAAACATCTAGAAGCAAAGGACAGCAGGGATTCGAGGTTTGTTGACCAGAAGGAGCTGATGACGTCTTTCCCTGGGTGATCTGGACTCACGTGGCCACTCTTAGAAGCTGACGATGACCATGGTGTCAGAGGAGTTCACCTGCCACCCTGGGATGTTCTCTGTCATCCTGAGACCGGGAGGAGCAGACCATCAAGGTGGCTGAGGGACTTGTATTCGAGAGCACTCAGGAAACTACCCTCAAGACACCCTGAATGTGAGAAGGAGTGAAGCTGCCACTCTTGTGAAAGTAGGGGCCCAGCCAAATATTATTTTGTTCCTGTGAATGTTTCCCTCTCAAGCCCTCTCCCAGGCTAGAGTTCCAGAAAACGGGTTATTGAGCACACACGCCCTATAGCAAAAATCTCTCGAAAGAAAGAAAGACAGAAAGAAGAAAGAAAGAGAGAGAGAGAGAAAGAGAGAGAGAGAGAAAGCGGGTTATTTCTGCATCACCAACCCCACTGAACAATTTTCCTCCATAGCCCACCAGTATCTGCCACCTGCCTTTGCCACCAGGATCGCCACGCGTGGTCCCAAAGCCACCTCACTTTTCTCCTTCCATTTTAGCTTCCGCCTCAACCGCTGTTCTTCCATCTCTGCTGCTTATACCAAGAAGGCGGTGGGAGGGCCCCTGGAGGAAGTGTCTTTCTATCCTGAGCTGAAACAAGGAATTCCCTTTCCCGTGGAAATGGTGTGGCTCCCATAGGACTCAGGGGATCCCAGATGAGCTGCAGTGGGGGCTAAGTGCTTTTGTTGTGCCCTAACCTTCGTGACAGAGTATAGCTTTCCCACGGATCTCCGTAGTTTGTATTCCAACCAGCTAAGTGACTCCGCAGTATCTGAAGAGGTAGGCTGTGAGCTCTGCGTGGGGAGACCGTGGCTCACTTAGGCCGGTTAGCGCTGGCGGGGTTAGTCATATAGTTTAGGAACCATCTATTTCAGACAAGGCAGCCTTGAGCCCCCGGCGTCTGCGCCGTCCTGATTTCCCCATGAAGCACAGGGCCCACACTGCCACGCGTGGCCACGTGTGCTCTGTCACTTGCTGATGTAACGCAGTCCGGAGGTAATTTATGTGAATTCCCTTAATTTGGTTAGGGTAAGTGATAGCACTTTTCTCTCATTTCCACTGAGCTCAAGAGCCGGATGTGATTTGCCTGGTGCTAAAAATAACGAAGGTAGTATTTGGAAGAAATCAGAATGGATGAAGTGATAAATTATTTATAGCAATTGCTAGCGCCCTGCCAATCTGTTTTGTGATGTAGTGGAATCTTAATTTTTAATGAAGGAACCTATGAAAATCTGCTGAGGTGAAAACCCTGACCTCGGAATGATACCACAAGTGTCTCATCCTTAGCCAGGCCGGGCTCTTTCCATCAGCCCTCTAGGGCGTCACCTCCAGCTGACCTCATCTCCTCCAAGTGGATGGGAGTTGTTTGCTACAAAGACTGACTAAGGCAGGAAAGGTGGAGTGAGAGAAGCCTGGCTCGAAAGGGGACAAAACAAACCACCTTGGGGGCTATTGTGTGCCATTTCTAAAGTCTGTTTTGACTAATGTACTGAGCTATTCAACTTTACATCCTTAATTGTTGTGTCTGTTTTTAACTTAAAAAAAAAATTGGGAAGGGAAATTAAGGACAATGAGAGAGTATTAGTGAGTACAAATAGGTGGAAGATGAAAGCAGCCCTGTGGAGGGAAAGCAGCTGCGGCTATGATGCTGCAACTGAACGTGAATTTGGTCAATCCCCTTCCTTCCACGTGGCTCAGTGAAAACGCAGTTTACTTAATACGATTTTGCTAATCGATTACATTCCCCAAATGGTTCAGGAACCTTTTGCTGTTCAGAGAAATCCAACAGAACATCTCATTCTCTTGTCAGTAGAAGACAAAAGGAGTGTTTCGTGGGGTTTGTAAAAATTGGCTACATTATATATGTCCTTAAAAATAATTTTCTCCAATCATTTTTGGGAAAAATTTCAATAGTTTTGAATCAATTATGTTCATAATGGTTGGGTTTTATTTTTCCCCTCTTGTATGAACTACAGTACTTGCACAGCTAATGTATTTATTATTATCTGTAACAGGTTGTAAGAGTCTTGACTATAGATATCATATTGTGTAAATATTAAGTCACTAAGTGTTAGAAGTTGTACAGTCTTGGAAGTCATTTCCTCTGAACTCCCTACCGAGCAGTTAAGGAAACTGAGACTCAGAAATGTTGAGTGACTTCCTCAAGACCATGCAACGGTTAATGCAAAAGCTAAGACAGTGTTTTGTGTCCTTTGACTACGTAGTCCTTTTCACTACACTCTGTTCCTTACTTAATTTCTCTTTTTTCTTTGGAGAGGTTTTTGCTATAGGGCTCATGTGCTTGCCAGAAAGACAGAGAGAGACAGAGAGACAGAAAGCGAGAAATCACCCCCCAGGGGGGATGGCCACGCCGCAATCCCTTCTCCTCCGTTCTCCTCTTGGAATCTTGGGCACGCACGCAAATGCACCCGGCATGAGTTTAAGTCGCCGGGTCTAGGATGCGAACTGCAGTTGACTACATGGGAGTCCAGCGACATAGCCATTATGCCAACCGCTGGTCCCTCTTATTTCATTTCTATGAGAGATCTACACAGAAACGATGAGCACTAACAAATGCCCCTGAACAAATGCTTATCTAAACCATGGTTTTCCTTCATATCCCCATTGTCTTAATCACTAGTGACTTTTTTCACCAGAAATGAATCCTGCTCTACCTAGAAAAGAGCAATATTTTTGTAGGCTGTCGGGGTTTCTTAATTAAAAAAAATAACAGAATGTGGCTAAAAAATTTTTTTAGAATACAGTGAGGGAAAGAGGGCACACCAGCTGATGAGGGAGCGGAAAGGTAGCTCTGCGTTAATATTCCTCTGAGGGAGCAAGAAAGATTTACTTTACAAATGGGGTGGAAAGTTGTGACCTGTTGTGCAAAACACCAAATCACTTTAGCCAGACTGAACAAGAGTGGAGCTACCCAACAAGACGCTATGAATCACTGGGGTGGTAGAAGGTGAAACTCTGTCTGATGCTCATAATTGGAAAATTGTGCACAGAAGTCGCTCATGTAAAATAAACTTTCTTTTGTGTTGTAACATGTCGGGGAGACAGACAGGGATATTGAAAATTCTAAATGGTTCTCATTTCTGAACATTTTGCGAAGGACTTTATGAAATGAAATCCAAATCTGGCATCCAATCCTTGTCTTAAGACTTGCTATAGTTCTCTGCATAGTGGTCTATAAGAAACTGCCAATTACATTGATAAGATTCCGAATTGAATATTCATGAAACTTACTGGAGTTTTAAATTTTATTTGTTTATTTCTTGTGCTAGAGAGCACATGTGCTTGCCAGAATGAGAGAGAGGGAGAGGAGAAAGCACTTCTCATGGGGAATAGCCATGACACAACCCTTTGTCTTCATATCATCCTCCTTTTGGGATTTTGGGCATGCACACACACACACACACACACACCTGGCATGTTTCTCAAGCTACCAGGTCTGGGATGCAAACCGTGCAGGTGAGCCGTGCTGATCCAGCTGTCTTAGCCACCATGCCACAGAGCCAGCCTTCACATGCAAAGTTATCTGAAGATGTCTCTGCAGCTCCACTGGTTCTCTATTTCGTCATCTATTGAGTTACAGTTGGAGGCACTGTAGGGCATTTTGGGGGACTCAAAAGCTTGCAAATAAAATTTTACAAAACTCTAGTTCATCAGAAATATTTTTGTCCTTTATGGAGATTTTCAAACATACAGTAAAACAGGAGGGGACCAGCAGTTAGCATAATGGCTATGTCGCTGGACTCCCACGTGGTCGACCACAGTTTGCGTCCTGGACCCGGTGGCTTAAAACTCACACTGGGCCCATGTGCGTGTGTGCCCAAGATCCCAAGAGGCGAATGGAGGAGAAGGGATTGCGGCGTGGCCATCCCCCCTGGGGGATGATTTCTCACTTTCTGTCTCTCTGTCTCTCTCTGTCTGTCTGGCGAGCACATACGCCCTATAGCAGAAACCTCTCCAAAAAAAACCCAAACATACATTAAAACAGGAGATAACTGTCCAGTAAGCACCCACGTGCTTCATCACTTAGGGTTAATCATTTTTTACACTTGCAATATTTCTTTCAGATGCCTTTCAGATGTCATGGAATTTCACCTCTAAACACTATAACACAAGTGTTTAATGAGAACATTTTGTATATAATGACAATTCCAGGATCACAACGAATGTAATTAACAAATATGTCCTACTATTGCCTGAAACCCAATTGAGACTCAATTTATAGCTGGGTTTAAACCCGGATCCAATTAAGACTACATATCTGTGACTCTTAAACTCCTGACGTACTGTGTGATTCCATTTGGAGTCCAAACCAGCACCCCCTCCCCCTCCACTCACTCCACACACATCTTTACCCCACGAGACATGGACTATTGGAAGAGAGCAGGCTGGTTTGTTCTGTAAAATGTCATACTGTTTCTGGTGTCATACAGTTTTTTTTCTTCTATTCCCTGTGTTTTCTGTAAACTGAAACTTGTGCCTATAGCTTGATAAGTCCCCCATTAAACATTTTTTGGCTGAAATAATTCTCCTACATACACCCAAGAAAACTGAGAGTACGCAGTTGCAAAAAAAAAATCTTGGTACAAGAATGTTCATGTTAACTTCATTTACAATCACTCCAAATTGGAACTGATTCAAATGACTGCCAATGGAGACTCAATAAACAAAACGCAAAATATTCATAAAATGTAACACTACTTAGCACCAAAAAGGAATTAGCTAGTGACATCAATATGGGTAGATTTTAGAAAACATTATTTTGAGAGAAGTAAGTCATTTGTGAAAGTGTACATACTTTATGACTCCATTTGTTTGAAATTTAAGAACCTGTAAAATTAATTTATGACGTTAGACTTCACGACATGCAATTCTGAGCACAGGGGTCACTGACTGACTGACCGAGGGAACTTTCTGAGGTGATAGGAACGGGCTACATCCTGACTGGGGGACAGTCACAAGGGTGCATAGGTTTTTCAGAACTCCTTGAACTGCTTTGACGTTTACAGTATAAATATTTCCCTGACAGAGGAGGAAGGAATCAGTGAGTCTGTGGAGTTCAGACTGCATTTCTCAGGAGCGCATGATTCCAAGTTATCCTGCTATCAGTAACACGAACATTGACCCCTGGAAAAGCATAAACACTTTAGACTTGTGCTTGGTCATTTGGAGAAACGTCTGCGGTAGAACGTGGTGAAGATTCCATGACTGTAGATACCTGTTGAGGACAGTCTAATTTTTTGTTCCTCAAAATTAAGTAAGCCATCTAAAAATGCAAAGATCATTTTTCTACTTTCTGAGTAAGAAAGGCAATTTGGTGAGAATGAATAAACTGAGGAAAAAAATCTCCTATAATCGTAAGAAGTAAGGAGATACTGATCCCAAACAATGAGAAGCTCAGGAAACGATGAGAGAAGGGTCCAGGGGACCCTCCTGCCCACAGAACGATGAAGCCATAATGTGGGCTGTGCTGACAGAGGCCGAGGAGCCAGTCTGCTGGAGATCTGCCCAGGAGGGAGGGTGGTCGTGCAGGCCTCTGTGGCCTCCACCTGTGGCGGTGCCCAACCACACCTGTCAGGACCTGGGCTTGTGGGCAGGAAGCTGAACCTGAGAAGGCAATAAAGCCCCGGCAGCACGACCCCATTCTAGCAGTTGGTGGCACTCAGTGCTCTGCAGGGTAACGACCTGAGCATCTCCCTTCAGCCGTCAGCATCTGCGAGCTCGCTGAAGGGTTTTGTCCTCGGAATTCTCAGAGGGATTACTGCTTCATCGGCAGTGATTTAATCATACCATGTAATGAAATAGCATCCACACAAAAAGAAATGTGGCATGGTTTAGAGAGCTGAGGCCCCTGGATTTGACTGACAACGGTAGGTCTTACTCTGAGGAAGCCTGAGGTCCAAGTCCTAGACGTGAGAGCCGGTTTCACCCAGTGGGTCGGGGGCAGTGGTGGGGGCACTCACACTCATCTCGCCAGGGGTGGTTTCACTTTGTAAAACTGGCTCATCGCAGACTTGCGTATGTGGTCCTCTTTCCAGAGAGGTCACGCGACTAACTGCCTTCTGTCCCTCCCAGCTGGTAAGAGCACAGACCTTGCGACACCAGGCACAGGTACATATCATGAGGCTGGATGGGATTTATTTTCTCTTGGTGATGTGTGCATTATTTTATGAAGTCTTTTTCTTAAGTATTTCAGTGCCTTAAAGCTATAATCTTCCCCAAAGTGCTCCTTATGGAAAGGTAAGGAAGAATGATTATTAAAACAGCTATTGAATAAAAACATGCTCTATCTTAACATTAAACTCTAAATCAAATGAAAAGAATATTGTCTCATCAGAAACTAAATTATTAAAATATGATAATTCTCTGTTGCCTCGTATGATTTGAATAATTGAATCTATTTATTTACTCACTTTCTGACTCTGCTCAAAACCTACTAGAAGAGGGTGAGAAAACACTTGAAATTCCAAAGGATAAAATAAAGAAATGGGCAATTAAAGAGAGAAGGAAGACACAGACATGGAGACAAAACCAGGGCAAAGACAGACACATCCATGGTGTCCCGTCCAGTACTGGGGCAGGCACAGATTTGGGCTAGAGGTTACTGGTGACAAAAAAGAAAAAGAAAAGGAAAATACAAGAGCACATCAAAATGTCCAAAAAATAATTAAAAAATGTTGCTCAGGAGAAATGTATCCAGTGGACCCTCATGAAGAATACAAGGCACAATGAAAAACAGCTTTTCCCTGCCTTACCTCAGAGAGTGAGTCTCATTTAACCACTTCTCACAACCTCTCTCAGGACATGGCTAAAGCCAAAGTTAAATTTAGTAAAAGCAAGCATAAAAAGAACCCTACCACTCTTTGCCAAATCTACAGCGAAAATGAAGACCATTCTCAGCAATCAGACTGTCAACATCTCAGAAAATGTCGACATCGCTCTGAAGGGAAGCGGTTATTGTGAAGGGCCCAGGGGAACCCTGTGGAGGGACTTCAATCACACCAACGGAGAGCTCGGTCTTCTCGGAAAGAAAAGAGAAGAGGCTCTGGGTTGACAAACGGGGAAACAGAAAGGAATGGCTACAGTTCGCACTATCTGTAGTCATGCCGTGTACAGAACCTGATCAAGGCTGTTACACCGGGCTTCCATTACTAGATGAGGGCCTAGTACCCTCATTTCCCCATTCAACATCGTTATCCAGAATGGATCTCTTGTTGAAATCCAAAATTCCCTGGTTGAAAAACCCATATGGAGGATTTTTTTAAAAAGTATTTAACTTGATTTATTCATTCATTTATTTTAATTAGACCACACACACACACACACACAGAGAGAGAGAGAGAGAAAGTAAAACAAGCCACCAGGTCCAGGACTCAAACCACAGCCAGCCATGTGGGAGTCCTGTGCTTCCACAACCATGCCACCTGCCAGCCCGATCCAGAGGATTTCAATAAGACCTGGTGTTACTTGTTTAGTTTCTCAAGCCCAGAAAGATGAGCTTATCCTAGAAGTCCATGGCATTGAATTTGTTTCAACTTCAGTCGCTTTGATTCAGCAAGCCACAATAGTTCAAAATAAGGATATCGGAATTTTTTTGGATAGTATCTATAATATATCTCATAAGATCTCAGAGTTCGCCAGATACAGAAACAAAGCTGGATGTTCTAAGAACATTACGTTAAAGATACAATAAAGGACAATCATTCATTGGGAGGGAAAAAAAGAAAAAGAAAGAAAGGAAAGAAGCTAGAAGAAAAAGAAAGAAAGAGAGAAAGAAAGAAAGAAAAAGGAAGAACGAAAGGAGGAAAGAAAGAAAGAAAGAAAGAAAGAAAGAAAGAAAGAAAGAAAGAAAGAAAGAAAGAAAGAAAGAAGAGAGAAAAGAAAGAAAAAGAAAAAGAACCCTACCCCCCAAAACAGAGTGGCCTAAGCACATAGAGTTTGTGCTGATGGTTTGGTTTTGATTTAGAGAAATGAGTGGGCAACACATCCTTCACGCTGCTCTCCTTGAATTTTTCCTTAAATATTTCCCTGAATATTTTATACTTATACATTTGCTACGAGATAAAGGTTTGTTCTCTGCCAAGGAATGAAATAAAATGTTGGCTTTTATCAGGCACTTCCTATGTGCCAGACAGTCTAAGCACTTGATGTACGTAATCCTCAAGACAACAGGAAGAGGCTGTCATCCCCGGTTTTTGCAGATGAGATCAAGAACTGCAGGGTGCTGGAGGCTGAAGAGCTGTTAGGCACTCACGAACGGGCTCCAGGCGGCCTAACTGCACTGGTTACACTGACTTTAGAAACGTGTCTTTGGGGGATTCTGGTGGCGGTCAAAGACGAGGTTTGGTTTATGTCTCTCCAAGCTCAGAAGCCCGATGGGGCCAGTGCAGGAGGAACCACTTTCTACTTTTGCACAAATGCGATTTTGTCCATTTCGTAAGTCTCAGAAATGCCTAGGAAAGTAGATCCAGAAAGGAGCAAGAGGTGGTATGGTGATGAAGGTACTGGACTCCCACATGGCCAACTGTGGTTCAAGCCCTGAACCTGGCAGCCTGAAATCACTCCAGGCACATGTGCATGTATGTTCAAAATCCCAAGAGGAGAATGTAGGAGAAGGGATTCTGTGTGACCATCCCCCTGGAGGGCAATTTCTCACTTTCCTTCTCACTGTCTCTCTTTGTCTCTCTCTAGTAAGCACATCAGACGATGGCATGGTGGTTAAGGTGCTGGACTTCCACATGGTCAGCTGCATAACTGCAGTTTGAGTCCCAGACTTGAAGAGATTGTGGTGTGCCCATCCCCCCTGGGGGTCATTTCTCACTTTCCCTCTCACTGTCTCTCCCCGTCTATCTCTGGCATGTGCCTGTGCCCAATGACAAACACTTATAAAAAAATAAAATAAAAAGTTTAGAAAGATACACAGAAGGACAGGGAGCCACTCACCTTCTCCAGGATCGCTTTCTAAAGTGTGGGGAGATATGTTCCTTCCTAGCTAAGAGTCACCCCTGGTTCTGCGTTCCAGTCTGATATGTTGGAGGGTATTTCAGATTAACCTAAAAACGCAGTCAGTGGCAGGCTGACATGACTGGACCTTGAGAGGTGCCTACATGTCCCTTTAATCCGCTGACATCCTTCAAGCCCTAAACCAATGGTCCTCCAACTGTGGTCCCTAGACCACAGCTTCCACATCCATATCAACCTGAGAACGTATTAGAAATACAGACTCTGGACCCCTCTCCAGACCTGCTGTTTCAGAAACTCTGGGGCTGGACCCAGCAATCTGGAAGTTTAAACATGTTGAGTTTCAACACATCTTCCAGGTGACTCTGGGCTATCCTTGCGACCTAAACAGAAGCAGGATGTGGCTCTTCCTCTCAAAATACATAGTATGTTTGAAGTGGAAGGGGCTTGGCAAGGGCCTCCTAGAGCCCAATTCCCTTCACTATCTATGAAGAAATGAAGGCTCAGAGGAGCAAAGTGATTTGTGGAGATCGCACAGCAAGCCAATAGTGGAGACGGCTCACACCCAATAGTTCTGATTCCGATTCTGAGATTTTCTTCTACTTGTCCTCTGACAGTTTTGTCTTGGTCAGTGGCAATTTTGTTTTCCGCACTCTTTTCTGTAGAGTCTCATGGATAGAAGGCATCTCTGTAAACGGTGGCTGCATCCCCCGGTTCCTTTTTCGTACATCAGCCCCACTTGAGAAGATGAACTGGCAGGTTCTGTTGTGGGACTCATTCTTCCATATGTTCCTGTTCTGCACACACTGGAAATGCACCAAGCCAGCGGACACAGTTTAGAACTCCTGACACTCAATTTTTTAAGAGGCTTCTAAAAGGACTTGCATTCTAGTCTCTGAAAAAGTGTGAGTTTCCAAACCTTTAGTTATAAGGATCACTAGAGAATGAAAAAGCCTAAATGATGACTTTTAACATTCCTAGGGACCAGCAGTTGGCTATGTTGCTAGACTCCCACGTAGTCGACCGCGGTTTGAGTCCCGGACTCGGTGGCTTAAAACTCACGCCAGGCACCTGTGCGTGCCCAAGACCCTGAGAGGAGAATGGAGGAGAAGGGATTGCGGTGTGGCCATCCCCCCGGGGGGGTGATTTCTTGCTTTCTGTCTCTCTGTGTCTCTCTGTCTTTCTGGCGAGTGCACGCGCCCTATAGAAAAAAACTCTCAAAAAAAAATAAAAGAATTTGTAGCTTTTGAGTTTTCCAAAACTTTTAACATTATGTGAGCCTAAGAAGACAAATACTTGTCTAAGATAACACCTCCCTTAGAGAGATGTTATACAGATTAAGTAAAATGATATATTAAAACCCAGTGCGGCCCATAAAAAAGATACTGAGAACTATGAACGCCTTCTCCCTCCCTCTTTCCTGGTCTTGGTGTTAATGTCTGATAGGCGGCCAGAGTAAAATGTAATTAATTATCAATCACTCCTTGAAAACTAACCTACGAGCAGCTCGCCTGTTCTGTGAGGAGCTGCTGCTCCCCCTCATTTCTCCTCTCTGTTCTTCTGAGGCATTGGCTGTCCTGTGTCATACACCCTAACGTCCTTCATCCTCTTCCTTCACGGAACAGGCCAGGCCAGAGCACAGGCCCATCGAAGAAGAGTCATCTCCGTGGCTTCAGGAGGGCAGATATCAAGGGGCTCGTTGTTTGTTATGCTCTTGGGAAGGTCAATAATCTATAGGCCAGTAATTCAAGTGCACACTGACGAGAAGACATTTTATCACATCGTGTTCCCAATGGCACCCTTTTGGTAAGCACAAGTGAAATACAAGATATAAATAATCCCTTGAATTTTCTCATGGCTGTTCAAAATCTACAAAGTTCAAACATGAATTGCATTTTTCAAAAATACATATTGTTAAAGAATTATTTTAAAAATTGTATTGATTATTATTACTTAATTTGCTCTAGGACATGTGCTTTCACCAGAGAGAGACAGAGAGTGAGAGTGAGAGAGCAAGAGAGATAGAGGGAAAGTGAGAAAGCAAGCTGCCAGGTCTGGGACTTGAACCGTAGTCAGCCATGGGAGTTCAGCGCCCTTAACCACCACACCACTGGCTGGTCCCACCATACGTGTTTTAAAACCATAAAAATTGGGCTTTTTGCTACGTTGGGTGCCAAGCTTACCTTTCCTAAAGTCTATGAATCCTCACCTAACATTTTGCTCACTTTCTGAAATTTTCATCTACTGTCATAGACATCATTTTTCTATAAAGTAACATTACCTAGTGTTGTATTTATAACCACCAGGGCAGGCTGCCTGACCTGCAAACCCCATGTTTCAGTCATCCTAAGTATTTAGTACTCACTCTTAAAATCTCCAGAAACAGGGAATGAGAATAGTATGACAGCGAACTTGACTTCGTGGTAACATCCTCTGACTCCACGCTGGGTGTCCTAGAATGCTTTCCTGGGGGCTAGTCCCCCTTGTAACAGCTCACGAGGCAGCTGATTTGAGGTGTCATTTTGTTGTGCGTGCATGTGTTTTAAAGAACAACGACCCTAAGCATGGTTCTAAGCGCTTCCTCCTTGCTATGCACTAATTCGGTTATTTCCAAGTCCGTGTTCTCTTTTCAAACACGAGGTCAGACTCTGAAAGTTAGTTTTGTCACAGTACAGAGGAAACATACTTCTCAAACAAAAATATAATTGACAAAAAGGTATTCGAAAGGAGTGCTATTCGACGCCAGGAGACCCAGGGAAAAGAAAACCGCCTTTGCGAAGGTTCACTTTCTCAGAATCAGATACTGGTCCAGGCTATGGTTTCATGTCCCCCGCCCGGCTGCCAGAGGCCAGCGAGTGAGGGAAGGGCGATGCTAGAGATTGGTGGTGGTTTCTCATGCAGTTCTGTTTACCCGGGAGAAGGGCTCGGATTCATGGGGTGGCTCATCTGTTTGTTTCCCAGGAGTGTCCTCCTCATCGGGTACAAATGACTTGTTGTTCCCCGTCCCGTCTGCCTCCTTGCTGACGGACAGACGAGAACTGTTCCCTGTGCTCTGGGACTCTAATGTGATCTGGGTCGTGCTGGTGGCAGGAGGGGAGGGGGGCTGGGGGCGACAGTGAGGGGAACGAGGGGAAGTTAACACTCAGGGAACGGCCGTCTTTCTTGGAAAAGAAAGTGTGTTTGTGTTCTAGGGCTAGTGGCCTTCTCTCACCGTGGTTATAATATTGATCTAGCCGCGATTCAGGATTTGGTGTTAACATCACCCTCGTCAGTGGGAAAGCGAGCCAGGGAAATGGAGAACTCTGTATTTCTTCTGATGCAGCAACTCAAGGAAACTAAATATTGCAAGAAGGCTGCCGGAGGAACTCCAGTGCTTTGAGTCTCACGGCAGACACAGGAACCTTGAAACAAATAGTCATACTTGTGGCTTTTATAGCTCCACTCTAACCAAGGAGCTTGAAGCTGGACTGTACATTAGTCCGAATCGCCTTATCAGGGGAGGTGATCTCGGGATACATATTAGACAAAAGGAAATCGCGACAAGAAGACTAGCAACTTACTCAGTTTCCATGCTAATACCACTGGCGGAGCTGGGAGCTCACAATCCCCCATTCATCCCACGACCTGGGGGTAGGCTGGATGTGGCCACCTCATGTGTGCCGTGGGACACTCAGAGCTCAGAGCTCACGGTTCCCAGCCCTCAAACATTTCCATGATTTGCTCGTCACCGTGACTTGAATTTCCACAACTAACAAGACAAGTGTTTGAATAAGTTATTCTATCTGTGCAAGAGCTCCTTACAAGAATCTTTAATAACCATCATGCTTTGTGTGCCTACTATATGTGGCCTAAGCACTATATATATGTGTGTGTGTGTGTGTGTATATATATATATATATATATAAAGATTTCTAATCCTTAGCCCTACCAGGTAAGTGTTAATATTTTAATTTATAGAAGAAACTATAGAACTATAGAGCTCAAGAAACTTGTCTAAAGAGGAAAATAATTTCCCTAAGTAGAAGAGTTAAAGTAATTTTTTCCAGGTCACTCAGATAAGGAATGAGGTAGCCCCAAACTGAGGGAATGACAGGTTCTGAATCTGTATTCTTTCTACTGAACCTTGTTCCCTTCTGTAACCTTTCCCTGGGGAAAGTTAAGTCAGCGCAACCTGGCTTGGTAAGTTTTTCAAGGCTTAGCAGACTAATCACCTTGCAAATTAGAAAAGAGAGAGAAAGAGAGAGAGAGCTTTAGGGAGCTGGGGTAGAGGGGGAGTGAGGAGCTCGCGATTGTCCAAGGTGGACTCTGTCTTGCGCGTGATCTTGCTTGGCCCTGCCGTGTTTACTTCGAGCTGAGAACTTTGGCCCAATGCTGCAACTCAGCTTCTTAGGCATCTGCCGGTTTAGGAGAGAAGCCCCTGACCACAGCCTTTCCTTGAAGACAGGACCGTAGCAAGTGTTTGAATAAGTTATTCTATCTGTGCAAGAGCTCCTTACAAGAATCTTTAATAACCATCATGCTTTGTGTGCCTACTATATGTGGCCTAAGCACTATATATATGTGTGTGTGTGTGTGTGTATATATATATATATATATATAAAGATTTCTAATCCTTAGTGCTACCAGGTAAGTGTTAATATTTTAATTTATAGAAGAAACTATAGAACTATAGAGCTCAAGAAACTTGTCTAAAGAGGAAAATAATTTCCCTAAGTAGAAGAGTTAAAGTAATTTTTTCCAGGTCACTCAGATAAGGAATGAGGTAGCCCCAAACTGAGGGAATGACAGGTTCTGAATCTGTATTCTTTCTACTGAACCTTGTTCCCTTCTGTAACCTTTCCCTGGGGAAAGTTAAGTCAGCGCAACCTGGCTTGGTAAGTTTTTCAAGGCTTAGCAGACTAATCACCTTGCAAATTAGAAAAGAGAGAGAAAGAGAGAGAGAGCTTTAGGGAGCTGGGGTAGAGGGGGAGTGAGGAGCTCGCGATTGTCCAAGGTGGACTCTGTCTTGCGCGTGATCTTGCTTGGCCCTGCCGTGTTTACTTCGAGCTGAGAACTTTGGCCCAATGCTGCAACTCAGCTTCTTAGGCATCTGCCGGTTTAGGAGAGAAGCCCCTGACCACAGCCTTTCCTTGAAGACAGGACAGTAGCAAATTTCATCATAGAGAGATGCTGCCTAAGTCTTAGCCACCACTACAGCACCATCTAGGCCGCACGATGGTCCAGGGCAAGGGCTGTCTTCCACTCATGTCTGTGCGGCTAATAAAACGTCTTGACACACAGAGGTAGTTGAAAGTTATTCAATGACTATGTAAAAGAACAATTGGAGGGGTGTTGATAATGACTTTATTTTAGTTAGTATCTTCGTCACTGTGGCTTAAAGGAGACAGAAAACTTGATTTAAAGCAGGGAAGAACAGTGAAAACGTACCCCTGACTTTTACTCATTTAGAAAATTATCCGGAGCTACTGCGCGTGACCTTGTGAGCAACACAGAGGCTTGGAACTCGTGTGGCATTTACAACATAGTCGAGGAATAGAAAGGGGAAGAGGAGATGGTGATAGAAATGAAGGTGCCTACGAGCAGGACTGAGTGACTTCTGCAAGACGAAGTCAGAGGTTGCGTGGTTGAGTAATTGGTTAATATGAAGAATGGTTAATGAAGATACTGTGTATGACCTTGACTTTGAAGGACAAGGACAAATAGGATAGAAGGCAGAGATTGGGGAAAGGAGCCCCCCCACACGTACTGCACTTTATTGAATCCCACTGTAGACAGACACGCGGGTACAAACTGCTGGGCCAAAGGGGGTGGGCGGTGAGACACAGCCTGGCACAGGCCAGCAGAGGATGGCGGGACCGGGAACAGCTACTGGAAGCCTTCCAAGTATTTCTTCATCTCTGCAGTGGCTGGTTCCATAACAAAACTAATGAGGATGGCAATGACCAGAAGGGTGCTAAAAACCAGGGCACGGATGTTCAGGCACTTGGTGGTGGACTGGGGCCCAATCACGTCTCCACCATCTTCCTGTCCCTAGATTCCGATGAAGCCCAGGCAGAAGTTCCTGAAGACCACGTCGAATGGGGACCAGACCACATGGCTGGGCACCGAGGACGCGCAGAGGTTGATCACAGTGGCCGCCATTGGACGCCATTGGGGGCACCCTGGGCACATGCACCTCATGCTCTTCCTTGAGCATCTCATCATCTTCTGGGAGAGGGCCAGTGTTGGCGCGAGTGAGGATGGTGTAGGAAGTGTGGTTTATGGCGCAGACGGCACTGGTGGCGGGGTTCCGGTGTTGGGGCAGGGCTGGGGGCTGCTTGCTGCTCTATAGTCGGGGAAGGGAGCTGTTCTGACCCTTACACAGGATGAGTAAGGGCAGCCAGTGGTGACTGTTTAGAATAATGGCAAATAAAAAAAAATACGTTCAGAGTGTGTCGAGATGTACTGAAAGAGGAGATGGAGAAGTGACCTATGGAGAGCCTTCAACCTTATTTTCGAGAAAGAAGGGAATCCGTGAAGACTCTGAGGAGGCGAGCAGCATGATCAGACTTGTGGGTTTCAGAACCACCCTATGGGTGTTCTGGAAAGAAAATTGCTCTGTGAAAGCGGGCAGACTAAGTGATTTCTTGACTCTTTTCTTTGATCCTAGGGTAAGAGACCTTTGCCACATTTACTTTGCAGAGGCCATAAAACCACATCAAAACGAATCACGCACGATCATCCTCTAAGTTTTTGCTTCCAGTGGGTCTGATGCAATGCTAAGGTTTACTGAAATTTCAGGTAATCAGAGCAGAAGGAAAATCGTCTTAGCAAACACAAGCCATTTGTGTGAAATATCAGATCAACCTACAATCAAAGTTTGTGTCCAGAAAGTATGAGCTTCATCCCTGGGCCACGGTGGAGAGTCCTCCTATGTCCAGCACATGGAGACAGCGGAGGAGGGGTCCATTTTGTCTCATCTGGGGACACTTAGGACTCAGAGCCTCAGCCCCAGGAGCACGTTGCCTGGTGTGGGGAGTGTGTGTCTTTGTTCCATCAGACACAGTGCTGCCGAGCTCTTAGAGGCCCATTTTCCGCACAGTGTGTAAGGATTTAGTGGTACAACTCCCGCTCACGTTAATGGAAATCCCACCAGGAACGCTCCACGCTGGGCCACACTGAAAATCCACCCCTGAGTGTTCTGTTTGATTTGTTTCACCTGTGTCTTCCTTCCTTCTGCTCTGAGGATGTTTGTGGGTCTGTCCGTGCTGGCCTGAACTCAGCCCTGAGTCTTAATCCCATGCGCAAGTAGGGAGGCTCAGAGGCATCTTGAAAGCAGAGGGGAAGGGAGTGCCTGGTTGGATTTTGTGCAGTTTTATTTGAAGCTCTATTAGTGCTGAGGAAGCCAAGGGTCCCCTGGATGCTGCTCTGGGGACAGAAATATGCTCATATTTAAAGCTCAATTTCATCGTGCTCGGTTCAGACATGAGAAGAGGGAAGTGAGTTCCAAAGTGGCTGGGAAGAGTCCAGGGCCATTC
Source organism: Tupaia belangeri chinensis (assembly GCF_000334495.1). Classification (NCBI taxonomy): domain Eukaryota; kingdom Metazoa; phylum Chordata; class Mammalia; order Scandentia; family Tupaiidae; genus Tupaia; species Tupaia belangeri. The sequence goes on along the minus strand of NW_006159687.1, from coordinate 2,158,741 downwards.
ACAAGTGTTGTCAGAGCACAGGGAAGCCAGGTGCCGGGAAGCAGGCTGGCCACGTGCCCGCACACGGGAAGGGCCTGCGAGCAGGAACAAGCTGCTCACTCCCTGCACGGCTCCATACCGTTTGCATCTATGGACTTTAAAGGCTAGGAAGATTATTGCTAAAGGTCCTGAGCTATTCTATATCTTTTCACCCCTCTGATTCAATAGATTCCTTTCATTGATATGCTCTTGCCCGTGTAGCTACCATGACATGCTGATTACTGGATGTTTCTCTTCATGGCGTTGGAACGTGGTTGACAGGTGTGACCCAGTAATTGGCTGTCAAGTGCTTTCTGTCTCTGACCACTGCGGCATGTTCTGTCTGCTGCTCACACTCGCCCAGCACTGCTTGTCTTTACGCCCTTTCCATGCCCTCTCGTGGGCTGGTGGGACACTGTCCCTAGATAAGGGAGAGTGAAAGATGCAAACTCTGACACTTCCCTGATGACCTCAATGTCTTACACTGAGAGTGTGGAGACTGGACTTGGGATTTCTGATGAAAACTTCGCCTTCCAAAGTTCTCCTCACTACCAAAAATAAGATTAAGAGCATGAGCCCTGGAGTCCAACTGTCAGGGCTGACACCCACTGTGTTCTCATGCACAAATATTCTATAAAATATCGATAACAGTGCTATGAAACGGGCACCGAGGTAAAACATAAGTGAGATAATGCCTGAAAAGAACTTAGTTTTGTGTGCTTTTACAATAAAAGCTCAAAAAAAAGGTATCTGTTATTAACTATCATTACTTCTGCAACTCCAAACAATGATACAGCTCTGTCGAAGCAGAAACAATGGGAAGAGTCTTTGAGTATTCTATTTTTCATTTTGTATTGTCTGCTTCTTTATATAATGTGTTCTCTAAAAAATAATTTTCAAACTGTAGCTCCAAAACATGAGCCATTGCACATGTCTGCTATTTTTTGTTTTTTTCTTGGAGAGGTTTGTGCTATAGGGCACGTGTGTTGACCAGAAAGACAGAGAGAGACAGAGAGATAGAAAGTGAGAAATCATCCCTCAGGACAGATGGCCATGCCACAATCCTTTCTCCTCCATTCTCTCGGGATCTTGGGCATGCACACAGACGCGCCCGGCGTGAGTTTAAGCCACTGGGTCTGGGACTCGAACCATGGTTGACTACATGGGAGTCCAGCGACATAGCTGTTACGCTAACTGCTGGTCCTCACGTCTGCTATTTTATGGCTTACTTCCAGCAATTGTGAAGACAGGCAGTCATGGTATACCCCCTTGACCTCACAGGTTTGGAAACAGAGTCTCAGAATAGTAAATGACTTCCTTAAAATACGCAGCTGGTATGTGATGTGATTGAGACTTAATCTCAATTTTCTTTTCTCCAAATGTAGTGTCTTTTATACTCACAGGGGAAACACAAAAAGAAAGAAGGAAAAATAGGATTTTCTAAGCAAAAGAAATAGAAAAAAAAGAGAGAGAGAGAAAAACCTAGAAGAGCTGATAAAACTCATTATCAGAAGAAGCCCACTAGCACCCTTCTGACGCCCTCATAAAGCCAAGCTCTTGAACTTGTAGATGTTTCATAGGAAATGACTGGAGAAAACACAGTTCTCATTCTGTAGCCACGTGTGTTGACCAGAAAGACAGAGAGAGACAGAGAGATAGAAAGTGAGAAATCATCCCTCAGGACAGATGGCCATGCCACAATCCTTTCTCCTCCATTCTCTCGGGATCTTGGGCATGCACACAGACGCGCCCGGCGTGAGTTTAAGCCACTGGGTCTGGGACTCGAACCATGGTTGACTACATGGGAGTCCAGCGACATAGCTGTTACGCTAACTGCTGGTCCTCACGTCTGCTATTTTATGGCTTACTTCCAGCAATTGTGAAGACAGGCAGTCATGGTATACCCCCTTGACCTCACAGGTTTGGAAACAGAGTCTCAGAATAGTAAATGACTTCCTTAAAATACGCAGCTGGTATGTGATGTGATTGAGACTTAATCTCAATTTTCTTTTCTCCAAATGTAGTGTCTTTTATACTCACAGGGGAAACACAAAAAGAAAGAAGGAAAAATAGGATTTTCTAAGCAAAAGAAATAGAAAAAAAAGAGAGAGAGAGAAAAACCTAGAAGAGCTGATAAAACTCATTATCAGAAGAAGCCCACTAGCACCCTTCTGACGCCCTCATAAAGCCAAGCTCTTGAACTTGTAGATGTTTCATAGGAAATGACTGGAGAAAACACAGTTCTCATTCTGTAGCCGTACTTACTGGCTTAGGAATCATTTCATTTGCAAGTGATCTCAAGTTCTACCAAAAAGATATAAGTAGTATTCTACTCATTCTCCCCGAGGAGCAACATCTCATCTGCAATTTTATCATCATCTTAATTATTAGGAAACAAATTACAGGCAGGAAGGGGTACGCTAAACAAAAAACTCTCTAAGCAGATGTTGACAACCCTAGAACTCACCTTTGTCTCTGCAAGTTAGTAATCCAATGCAATTCTACAAAAGTAAAAATACACACAAGCAAATAAAATAACATGAAGCTAAATGGGTTAACAGTATATGAGCTATGCTATGAAACTGAGAACATCTGCATCTCTGTCAGGTATTTCATTTTTATATCAAGTTTGGGTCTGATTGACTTTCTGGATTGTAGGAGAAGTAGCGATTGGTGTGGAGACTGCTTGTCTTTTGTTTCTCGACTGGTCTGAACTCTTCCCTTTCTTTGTACCTCAAACACTTTTCATAGAGTTGCCACATAGCAAGCACCTAGTAGATGGTAGGTAAGTGAAATGAGAAAGAAAAAAAAAAAATTAGTAGGATGTATATTGGGGAAGGTAAATCTTTTAAATTATCCTGAGCAACTTCATGGAAGCAGAGACGGTTTAAGCAGAGGAGCTTATGTAAGAGTGATCAGGTGACTCCTCGTGAAGCTCCACAGAAGCCTAGCCACAAGGTCTTAACTACTGAGGGAAAAAAAGCAAGAGTGTCCCTAATACTCACTTTCCCAAAAAAAAAAAAAGAGTGTGGATTTTAAAAACTTACACTAAAAGCCTGACCCCAAAGCATGCAAATTAAGCTCTTTGTGTAAGGAACTGACTGATCACAGTTTGAATCCCAACCCCAGCAGTTTGAAAACCACTCTGGGTGCATGTGCCTGTGTGCCCCAAATCCTAAAGAGACGGAGAGAAGGAGGAAAGGAATTGCAGACTGACCCGCCCCACTGGGGGTGCTTTCTTTCTCTCCCTCTTTCTCTCTCTAATGAGCACATGCGTCCTCTGGCAATTAAAAAAAATTGCACTAAAAATGCAATCACTCTTTTCAATTAGGGTTATTAGCATTATTTAGTGAAATGAGATGTGGAACGCGCACTTGAGTTTGTTATGTCTAGTACAGCATATGATAAAAAGTTCAGTTAGAAGATTAATTTACCAACAAATTTCTACTCACTGAGAGAGAAAGAAGGAGGGTACTATAGGCTAATCCCTAAAAAGGGAAGCCAAGATGGACTTCTCTTGCAAAGACTATTCACTTCATTTAACTCTTGGTTAGAGGTCTTCCTGGTTTAGAGGTCCAGTCAATTGAAAAATTTATATAAAGTATGCAAAAGACAAACTGTCTCCTCAAAAGTTCCACTAATGTAGAGTCTGAGAGCTTCTTAATGTTCCAGAAGCCCAAGTTCCCTTAACTTTTCTGAAAGAGTATGATTCACTCTTAACAAACAGTATCTCCTTTCTTCTGAAGAATGTCTGTATTTCCTTTCTTCTAAAGAATGTCTACATTTCACGCCTTTACTTTGGACATCTTTATACTCAAAGGGGAAACACAAAATGAAAGAAAGAAAAATAGGATTTTCTGTCTACATTCAGAGCTAGCTGGGTCAAGTTGGTTGATGTAGTTGTTACCAGGCAGAAAAATCTCCTTAGCTTGCCTACCAGCTCATAGCCAACAGGGAGTTGGCCATTGGGGTCTTAGTGGCTCCTGGTAAGAGGTGGGGTTGTGTAAGCAATATCTGGTGTGGAACTAGAATTTCCTTGAAGACCGATCAGCTCTAGATGTTCTTTTGTTGGATCTTGATCTTATTTTAAAAGGCTCTCTAAAAAGGGGAATGTGTTTGCTAACAAATGTGTATATTTTCCCTTTCCTGTACAGTGTATTCTATTGAATAGGGATAATTTGCCAAATTTATCATTTTGTACTAACACATGTACTACAAGCATATCAACCCTTGTCCTCTTTGTGCCAAAGACTTTTCAGTGTTCCTCCAGGTAGGAGAAATAATCTCCAAGGAAAGGTGCTATTCATTCAGCTTCTCTGGTTTGTTTAATGAAAACTGAATTTAAATAGGTGGATGAGGTTCATAACAAATAATCAACCCGAGTTCAATGCAAAGTAACACAAAACACAGTTATGGGCTAACATGTCCATCTATCATCTAGTTTAATAATGGGTTTTAATATTTGTATTACTTTGTGGTGCTTTGGGAGGTTGTGTGTGTGTGTATGTGTGTGTGTGTGTGTTATGGTAACAATTTTGCAACTGTGGAGATAATTTGTGTTCTTCCTTTTCTTTTATTCAATTGCTAATGGTTCAGGGACCTTGTGCATCCATGCCAACTCTTGAATTGCATTAGATGCTTTTGTTTCATAATTTTTTTTTTATCACCAATCAGAACCAATTTAGAAAAGCAAGGTTGATATAAATTTCTCTGTTATGTCTATGTCTAATGGTTCTTGTTTCTTCAGTTCATGGCATTACTGTTCCTTTACCTCTCTGAATAATGTGTAAAGTAAATCTTCTTTTTTGGGGGGAGAGGCTTTTGCTATAGGGTGCATGCGCTCGCCAGAAAGAGAGAGACAAGAGAGACAGAGAGGCAGAAAGCGAAAAATCACCCCCCAGGGGGGATGGCCATGCCACAATCCTTTCTCCTCCATTCTTTTCTCGGGATCTTGGACATGCATGCACACGCGCCCAGCGTGAGTTTAAGCCACCTGGTCCGGGACTCGAACCATGGTCGACTACATGGGAGTCCAGAGACATAGCCATTATGCCAACTGCTGGTCCTAAAGTGAATCTTAATATTAATCTTAGCTAAGGAGATATGAAACTGAAAGATTGAAAACATATTCACCAGCTAATAATAATGTTGCTTCCCTCAAGACTTAAAATTTGAGCACTTAACCTCTACTAAATGACATTGCTTTAGGTTATTTATTTAATACTGACAGAAATCCTAGGAAGAGATACTATTAGTTTGCTTTTTAAAACAATCCAGAGAAATTAAGTAGTTTTCCCAAGGCCACACATATCGTAAGTGGCAAGTCCAGCATTTCAGTGAAATGATCCCGTGTTGCTCATGCCGTTGGCTCTGTTGCTCCTTTGCTCTCCCCCATCTACCACATACCCGTCTTTGATAAAGTTAGGAGTTCGTAGATTGTGCCATCTACGGGAGTTATATTCTAAGAACTATGTCCTGATAAATGCGTAATCCTCACAGCACTTCAAATACAGGTGTGCTCAGTACACGGTTATGAAGTTGAATTCGGCCCTTATCTACGTCCACCCAGGTTGATGTAACAGACCCGTAAACTGGGTGGCTGAGAGACAACAGAAATGCATTTCTCAGAGTCATGAAGGTTAGAAAGGTAAGACTGATGTGCCTGCCAGCAGGTGAAGGCCACGTCCTGATTTACTGGTGGCACTTTTCTCGGTGGCCTTCCATAGTAGAAGAGGCTAATGAGCTCCCTTTGGCCTCCTTTGTAAGGATGCTAATCCCTTTCTCTCTCTTTCTCGCTCTCTCTCTTGAACTTTATTTATTTATTTTAAATTGACCAGAGTGAGAGAGAGAAAGCAAGAGAGAAAGAGGAAAAGTGAGAAAGCAAGCCACCAGGTCCGAGAATCAAACCATGGTCGGCCCTGTGGGAGTCTAGCGCTCTTCACCATGACACCTGCCGGCCCTAGGCACTAATCTCTTTCATGGGGGCTCTGCCTTCATGATCTAGTCACCTCCCCAAAGGTCCGTCTTGATACCATCACTCTGGGGGTTAGGATTTCAACATATGGATTTGGGAGTGAGAGATAAAATTCAGCGCACAGCAGTCCTGAAGTTCTGACGTTACTCTTTGTAATCCACATGCTCTGCTGTCCACATACTGCTGAATTAGCTCCAGCTTCTCTTTTCAGCTCTCAACCAGTTCTTTAAAGTACCGAGTAGAGGTTCCTAGCTAACTGTTCTGCAGTGGATGACTCCGATGCAACTTGCCCAAATCCAGCTCAGCATCTGCCCCGTCCCTTCCCCAGGTTTCTTCTCATCTCTGTTCTCTATCTCTGTTTATAGCATTCCTACCATATGCACAATTAAAAATTTGGGAGTCATTTTCCACATCTCCATTTCCAACATTCTTCCCCATTATCTAAGAAAAACAAAGCCTTTTAGAAATATCATTACTCATTGGGGCCAGCAGGTGGCATGATGGTTAAGGTGCTGGATTTCCAACATAGCTGACCATCCTTCAAGTCCCAGACCTGGAGGTTTGCTTTCTCAATTTCTCTCTCTCTCTCTCTCTCTCTCTCTCTCTCACACCCACACACACACACACATGCCCTGTAGCAAATTAAAATCAATAATAGTAAAAAATTTAATAATTCTTTAAAAATAGCATGATTACTCACAACATATTTTAACATTTATTCCTTTCTTTAAAATACACCTATTGAACCCAATAATATCTATGAAAAAAATTCCTGGAAATAATGCATGAATACAGTAAAGTTGCAGGATACAAAATCAACATACAGAAATCTATAGCATTTCTATTTACTAACAGCAGGAAGACTGAGTTAGAACTGAAAAAAGTAATTCCATTTACCATAGCCACAAAAAGTATAAGATACATAGGAATAAATCTAACCAAAGAAGTTAATGACTTCCACAAGGAAAACTATAAGAAGCTAAAAAAAGATATTGAGAATGACATAAAAAAGTGGAAAGACATCCCGTGTTCCTGGATTGGAAGAATTAATATAATCAAAATGGCAATCTCACCCAAATTAATTTACATTTTAATGCAATCCCAATCAAAGTACCAGAGACGGTCTTCACAGATCTAGAAAAAACAATCATACAATTGTCTGGAATCATAAAAGACTTCGTATTGCCAAAGCAATCCTGCACAAGAAGAGTAGAGTGGGCAGCTCTCACTCCCTAAACCAAAAATACACTACAAAGCTGTGTTAATCAAAACAGCATGGTATTGGCACAGAAACAGACAGGTGGACCAATGGAACAGAATAGCGTTCCAGAAATAAACTCCCAAACATACAATCAACTAATTTTTTTTTTTAGAGGTTTTTGCTATGGGGCATGTGCACTCGCAAGAAAGACAGAGAGACAGAGAGATAGAAAGTGAGAAATCACCCCCCCAGGGGCAATGGCCATGCCACAATCCCTTCTCCTTCATTCTCCTCTCGGGATCTTGGGCACGCACGCACACATGCCCAGCGTGAGTTTAAGCCACCAGGTCTGGGACTCGAACCACGGTCGACTACATGGGAGTTCAGCGACATAGCCATTATGCTAACTGCTGGTCCCCAGTCAACTGATTTTTGACAAAAGTTACCATTCAATCCAGTGGGGAAAAGAAAAACTCTTTAGCAAACGATGCTGGAAAAACTGGATATCCACCTGCAGAAAGATCAGTCTGAACCTCTCCCTCTCACCATTGACAAAAATCAACTCAAAGTGGATCAAAGATCTAAACCTAAGACCTCAAACTATAAAACTGGTGCTGGAAAACTCTGGGGAAACTCTGAGAGACACTGGGGTAGGCAAAGACTTCTTAAGTAAGACCCCCAGAGCACGGTCAATAATCCCAAAAATAGACAAATGGGATTACATCAGATTAAGAAGTTTCTGCATGGCAAAAGACACAGTAATTAGTGTGAGTTGATGGCCCTCAGAATGGGAAAATTTTTGTAAACTATGCAGCAGACAAGGGACTGATAACCAGAATACACAAGGGACTCAAGCAGTTGTCCTGAAAAGAAATGATCCACCTTATTAAAAGATGGAAGAATGAGTTGAAAAACCACTCTCTAAGGATGACATATAAATAGCCAAAAGGCATATGAAAAATGCTCAACATCCCTCATTGTAAGGGAGATACAGATCAAAATCACAATGAGATACCACCTAACCCCAGTCAGAATGACTAAGATTGAAAAAAACAAAAGATGGTAAGTGCTGGCGGGGGTGTGGTGAAAGGGGAACTCTCTTACACTGCTCGTGGGAATGTAAATTGGTCTGACCACTGTGGAGAACAATTTGGAGATTCATCAAAGATCAACAAATAGAACTACCATGTGATCCAACAATCCCACTCCTTGGTATGGACCCAAAGGACAGAAGAATCCTTAGTCAGAAAAGTGCTAGCACATTGTTATTTTTTGTAGCATTATTCACAATTGCTAAGACATGGAACCAACCCAAATGCCCACGAACAGATAAGTGGATTGAAAAAGTGTGGCACGTATACTCTACAGAATACTATTAAAAAAACAACCCTGGCTTTTGACAGAAAGTGGAGGGAATATGGTAGAATTACTGCTGAGTGAAGCAAGCCAGGCTATGAAAGAGCAACATTGTATGTCCCCACTTAATACATACCGAGTGTCTGCACTCTATGGTCCAAACTGCATGATTAAAGGATATAGAAACACAGTAAATGATTCTGAATACCAGATACAGTGTGGGAAGAGGGAGGGTAAAGGAGTAGAGTCTGAGGAAGGACATTAAAGAGAAAACTAGAGAGGCAAGGCATTTGTGGGTCAAAGAAATGGGTTAGTATCTGTTGAGACAAAACCTTATAGTATTGTCAACCTGACTGGTGCAAAATGTACACATGTTGGAATTTCCACTTTACAAGCTAAGTAATGTCATTGAATGTATAGAAGACACTGGAATGATAATAATAAAAAATAATTTAAAATTTTTAAAATAAAAGAATACAAGTGAACCAAATAAGTAAATTAATAAAAAAAAAAAAAAAAAAACACCTATTGAGCACCCGCTTTGTGCCAGGTGCTCTTCTGGGGACACCAAGATGAACAAGACAAAGTTACCCTGTGAGAAGACATAATATAGTGAGAAGGTGGGAGGTAAAGATGGATTAAAGTTACTTATTCCTATCCCCCTAGAAAGAGCATCACTCCACAAAGGCAAGATTTTAAAAATTATCCAGTGTTTAGTACTGTGTCTTACGTATAGTAGATCACATTTATAAAGGCTTAGATAATAAATGAATTAAGCTTCTACCTCTAGTTTCTTCCTTTGTGTTTCCCATGCCATACTACTGATGTTTGCCCCCACTGGATTCTTCTTCGACTCCGGTTTATTCCATTATGGGTCGTTGGATATCGTCTCTCTACATTATGGACTCGGAGTCCAGGGGTTGAATCTGTAAACCCACACAGTTCAGTACATGCTTTAGGGTCAAAAGACACCCAACATTTATTGAACTGAGTGGGTATAGGGGCCCCAGTGATAGGAAATGTGGGAGTCACTGGATGCTTTGAACAATTTTACTTTACCCTCTAGTTTGTGTTGTGATGGGTCATTAACGGTAGGTTAGCCTTCAGGGTTTCCACCTGGATTATTTTATAGGCTCGAGGATAGGAAACAACCAATTTAGGCCAAGATCATTCACTGATTCAAGAGAGGCCACAGAGTTCTTTCAAGTTGGTATTGGAGCCCCATTCAGCTCAACGGTTGGTAAACACTAGGAGGAACACAGGGAGAAGCTTGATGGCGTCTGCTAAACTCGTCCTGTTTGCAACTCACATTTGCTGCCACCTCACTCACGTATGGAAGAGTAAAGAGACAACCGGTCAAGGTATTTATTTATTTAGCACCAGAGTCAGAAAGATTTTTTTTCCTCTTAAGCAGTTAAAATGAATAGCACATCGGAGAGAGAATTGCAAACACGCGTCCCCATAAAAGCAATGTGAACCGGTTCTGACAACGCCAGCGGTTACCTGACACACATTCTCCCTATAGTGTTTTAACAAGCGGGACTATTTTTAGGGAAATTCTTTGCCTTGAACTAAATTTATGGCCTTAAAGTCTTCTCGTCTATTTTTCGTGTGTGCGTGCTCCAATGGTCCAATTTATAACTGACACCTTTACTACCTACCAGCATATCAGTTTCATCTCTCAGAGGAAGAGAAAACCAGACCCTGTGACTAGTGAACTGGATTGAAAATCTAGTCTAATGCTGACAGATAAATGCACTAATTTTCTTCTGTGACCGGTTCTGCATTGCAGGGTGAGCCTGCTTCTAACAACTCCCTCAAAAGGCTCTGTAACCCGTCCAAAAGATGATGTCAAGTGCTACAAGGACCCAGGTCAGCCCTGCATCAGAGGTAACAGTTACCCCAGTGATAAAGTTACCAGGCAGGTTTTGAATGAGATTGTGTTTTTAAATGAAAGACCGGCTGGAAACGTAGACTTGGACCAAGCATTAATAGGGGAAAATTTGAGACAAACAGAGGTTAGCATTTGGTTTCTTTGTGGTGTTCAGCGAAGGTCAGGGAAGGTTCTAGTACAGAAGGAACCCAAAGTTTCAATGAGGAGTCGTGGTGTTCCATTAGTACGCACACGTAGCTTAGACAAAGTGAATCCAGGTTCAGGCACCAGCGGTTCTGTGACGTGGAGCCCCCCTCATTCAGC
>NW_006159687.1:2085677-2147964 GCF_000334495.1 Tupaia belangeri chinensis | reverse complement strand
CAGGAGCTAAGTCACTTATCTTGGATAACTCCCCCAGTAGCTGAAGACCTGCTGCGTGTCTGGGTAGCCCTGTCCTGAGGAAGAAAGAGCACCCCACCATCTCCATGCCAACTGCCCAGGGCCCCGGGGGTGGGAGGACATGAGCAGCAGGCATGGGACCTGTTCGATGGCCCTTCTGCACGGGCAGTCAGGGCTATGGAGGCAGCTCGGGCATTGACCAGAGCCCAAATGGCAACCAGGTCCCCATTATCCATCTGCTGTGCTTCCTCACAAAGGTTGAAGACAAGATTGATTATGCGTGTCTGACAATGTGAAGCACCTCTGAGTAGAGAAACTAGGAACAGTTTCTCACTCTGCACAAAAGAAAGACGTACATCCGAAAGATAAATGGCAAGAATCCAGGCAATGAGTATGTAGGAGATACCTGTGTTGTTTAGAAAGGAGAATAATGGAAAGAGCTGCACCTTGAAATCCACGCTTAAAGGGCCCCAACGCACTTCTTTTAAAAATAAATATGTAAAGCTCTCTTCAAAGCAAACATAACTAATGTCCCACTAAAAACAGGCTTTGTGTGGGGAAAAAAGTAGGGAATTTAAACAGCACAAATCTAAAATAAAACTCACTGCCACGAAAAAGGAAAACCCAGACTGTTCGCTCAAGTGAAGAGTTTATTACTCTTGGCATAAACAAAACTAAAATATTTGCGATTTTCAAAAGACAACAGAAACCGGGAAGTGTTTTGTGTGGATGGTAATCAAGGAGGAGGTTGAAAACACAGCCGCTCCAGCACGCTGCTGTTGGGCTCCCGGCGCGGGGCAGAGCCGGCTCGCAAACTTGCGGCTGCAAACCCTCCGAGGCGGCCGGCTCCGACTCCCCGCCCGCTGCCGCCCAGGCCCCGGGCCCTCTCCGCGGGGGCCGGCCCAGCCCGAGAGCCCTCGTCCCTCCTCGGGCGCCACCTGTTTCTCTGTGACCCTCTCGGGTCGGAAGAAAGCTGTTTTGTCAGGGTCTTCTTTATCCTGAAAGGGAACTTTGCTTGAAACCCGGGCAATGAGCACAGAGAAGACACCCACTGGAAAACGGGAAGGGAGAACAAGAGCGCCTTGGCGGTGAAGCCTTTGCGTGGAAGCCCTGTCGCTCATTTCATCCCCATACTTCTCTGCAGAGGTTCAGGCCAGGTTCCTAGGCCCCATTTTGCAGATGATAACCCTGAGGCTCAGAGAGGTTACCTGTTTTGTCCAAGCCCCGGCAGCTGGTAAGTGAAGTCCAGGCCCTGAACTTACTCTGGGTCTGGAACTTCTTCCAGAACTAGTTCAATTTGATCGCAATGAGCATCTGCTGCTTTCTGCAAAGAGATTTGGAACAACAGAGGATAACAGAGGACAAGATGCGTTTTCCAGTTCTTGTTTACTCCAGTGGGTTGCTACTGCTGCTTTCCTGTCCCCTTTCAAAGTGATTTATGTCTTGTCGTTCCCTTGGTAAGTAGGTAATGACGCTTTTATGTAAGTTTCCATTTGGGCAACCCTAGCCTTAGTGTGGGCTATGTGCTACTCATGTGTTCCCCTACTCTCCCTTATTAGTTAGGTAGGGAGCGCCGTAGAGAGATAGGGAGATAAAGGACAAAGATGCAGAGACACGTACTATTTGAACTCGACAGTAATATCGTCATTTCCATTTGTTTCTTAAAGAAATCATTTCACTTAACGGTATTTTGTGTTTTTCTCTTATACACATTTGTTAATGCCCAGAGATTTTCGAAACAAGAATTGAGGGCAAAACCGTTCTGCGCGTTACGCCCAGTGTCTTCCAGTGATTTTAAAGTTTCACTAGAGGGCACTCCCACTTCATGGCCAGGAGACAGTGAGGACAAAGGACAGGGTGGTCTGGTGCTTAACTTGCTCACTTACTATTTTGTTTTCTCTTTCTTGCCCTCTCTCCTCTTTCTCACCCATTGTACATGTTTTAAAAAGTGCAATTAGACAGGTCTGCCTTTAAACATACGAATAGGAGTGGACCACATTGAAAACTAGCACCCGTCTACGACTGTGGATTATGGCCCACCTTGTGACATAGAGTACACATTTGAAATCCCGGGCAGTGGGTTTCTGGTTGTCAACATAAACAAGAGCACAGAATAAAGGGTGAGATGCTAGCTTAGCACCTCAAGAAATATGTCTCCATTTGGGCAACCCGAGAAGCAAAGCCAAAGTACCCTGCACTCATTTCCAACTTCTAGGGTCTTCATGGTCACCCTTTCTGGTAAATCTGTGGGTAAATCTAAATTGCATTGCTATGTAGGGTCAAGAAGTAGAATTAAAGAAAAACCGAAAGGGACAATCAAATGAAATTGCCTGAGACGATATTAAATATTACTTCCTGTTTTCATACATACACTATTATGTACAAAAGAATGTGAAGGTAGTTTTAAATACATATTTTAGCAAAATGACAAATAGAGTATTTCTTGTGGTAGAAAAATAAGGTATTTCAAAGTTAGAAGGAGAGTAGCCAGTTTGCCAATTGTGGAACCCCACAGAACCCTCAGGCTTGAAGTTTCAAATGGATCTTGACCCTTTGGGGGTTTGAATTTCTTTACTGTTGGCAAAACACATCTTCTGCTTCAAAGAGAAATGGCAGTAAGAATGCCTGTTATAGAAAGACTTAAAGACTTCTTGGACACCAAATCACTCTTACGAAACACCATTTTGATGAGTTCAGTAAAAATTAATCAGCAACATACGGATTAGATTAGTCTTTAAAATTACATCGGTTTATAAAATAAGAAAAACGGGCCATAGTAAAGTTTGTTTCAGGCTTTGCAAAGCTCCAAAACATTTGAAAAGCGGGTTAAAATGCCAATGAACCCAAGGAAGCAGCCAGGGTCTCCCTGTCACGTGAACTGTTCTTATTTGATTTAAATTTATATCAAAGGTGGAATAAACAATACGTCTTTCTGCCATTATTATCCACAAAGGGAAACAGACATTAGCTTCTCCTCCATGGACTTACAAACCTTAACAGAAATGTAAGATTTTTCATTTTTCATCTATTTTACACTTTATTTTATTTGTGTTTATTTCACAACAATATAAAACTTAATTGTTCATACGACTCAAAAGATGGACTAGGAAGCAATGCCATCAAACAGTCTAAGCTGAGTACTCCTTGAGAAACTTATATCAAATAATTGATTACTGGAATGAAATTCTTCTCTGACAGTTCCAGAAATAACATACACCTGATATGAGAGACCTACACTTTCCCCATGTGGGGCAAAGTCCCACTTCAGTGGGTGAAACTTAGGAGAATTTTCCACCAACCACCAGGCCAACCAAGAGTGAATAGCTTTAAACAAATCGAGTTTTAAAGGGATTTAAGGTGAGCAGCAAAGTATCCAGAGGCAATTAGGGATCAATGACAGAAATCAGTAGAAACTGATAGATCTTAGTGAGTTTCCCTTCTAATTTAAGTAATCATTTAGAAATGAGCACAATAGTTAAAAAAGAAAAATGAAAGTTGGGATGCAACTAATGATTTTTATATCAGGAAATATAAGTTTTTCCCTTCTGTAGATTAGTCAAGGGATTTTATAAGTTTCCTTTATTTTTAGGCTTATGTGTACATATTTTAATTTTTACCTTAATAAATGCTAAATAATCACTTGTAATAGGATTATGCAAATTTAGGAGGCCTCATCTTCACTAATATTTCTAATAAATGTTACCCTTTCATACAACCAAATAAAAATGTTTTCCCCAGGGAGTGTGCTGATGAACAGTTGGCCTGTAATCAAAAGGTTCTTGCTAGAAAGCATGTCTGGCTTTGCTTTTAAACATGTACATGGAAAATAATACCGCCTTCCACCAAGCGTTGGATTTAGCCCGTTACCATGTGCAAATGTACCTGCCTATTAACTTCCAGATTGGGCAGGTGTTTTACAAGGTGCGTATTTCTGTCCCAGGTCATAGCTTGAGTTATTCTCCCTTCAAGGTCCCCGATGCTTCATCTGTCACTCTTATTGTCAAATGTTCTATTTTTCCTGTCCCTGCCCGCAGTGATTTCAATTTGGGCTTGACTTCAAGACAGGCCACATTGTATCTGTGATGTCAATGGAAAGGGGATGAAAGTCATTAAAGATATTTGTTATTTTGAAAGGTTAAAAGAGTTTTTCTTGGTGGGTAACACTTTCTCTGGAAGGAAACTCAACTAATTGTCTGGCCAGGGAATGGGCACCTAAGTGAGAAAAAAACATACTTAATAAAGCATTGGTGTCTATTATTTTTCCCCTTTTATTGTCCAGTGCCTCTGGGCCTGGTGGGCTTTCTGGAGGCATCTGAGCTCAATATTCCTTCAAACAGCAGAGCAATGATTACACTGCTGGGCTGATTCTCTTTCTGTCTGCCCTAGGTAAGGGATTCTTGCTTCAAACACCATTTATTGTAGAAATTGTTGCTAGGGTTCTAGAAACTCTGTGTGTGTGTGTGTGTGTGTGTGTGTGTGTGTGTGTGTCCTTAAAAGGGTCCCATAAGAGACAGAACTGGAGGTTCACATAAAATGCTATTTTGTTGTGCTTAATATCTGCCTCAGCAAACATCCATTGCTCCATAGCAATGAAGTAAGAAATTAAGAATGGAATGCTCTATAAAAGGCTTACGGTACCCAAGTAATCTGAATTCCCCAAAGAGAGGTAATGTTTATAAAAAGCAATGAACTCAAGAATAGACCAAACTCACACCAACACCTTGTCCATTTGTGTAATACTTTGAAAAGGAGAAAGAAGAGCCAATTTGTGTCATTTACTTTGGTCAGATTGTGGGAGGGAAAATACGAAATAGAAAGAGAGTACTTTTAGCTATCTTTGATCTGGCATTTGTTTTACAGAACCTCACAGGTTAGTAGCAATCAAAATGGAATAGGCTCATCCTTTAGTAGGAGAAGGAAGATTTCTCTCTTGATATTCCTAGGTAGATGGTAATGATCCTCTGGCAGTCACCGTTTTGTAAAGTGCAGTTACCCGCACACATCTGAATACCACAAAAGAGAAGGGAACATCGTGATGTGTTGAGAAAGTTGTTTTGACAAACGTCAACGCCTGGGCCTTGCTGGCTGGGGCCTGCTGTTAACTTCCCAAGGCTGGCTGTGTGCAGTGGGTGATGCCACTTCTGTCAGAGGAAATTGGACACACACAACACCATTTCATTTCCATTTCTCTACAACATCACAAGCTTCCTTGGCAGCAAAATCACATATTCTTATCACAAAAATAAATGAGAGAAAAGAAGACATACGTTTCTGTCAAGTTATGTCAAGACATATTTGGTGTGTGTTTCACTTCACTATCACTGACAGCAAAGATGTCACGTAGTCTTAATACAAAGTAAAGAAGTATTTTCCTTTTTTCCCTCTGCAAGGTATCAATTTCATTTTATTCACTTACAAGCACCAGTGACAGGAAAGTGTCTTTTTAAAAACAAAGCTTTAAAAAAAAGGCAGGGGAAAAAAAGAATACTTTTTGTGTTTTGCTAGATTGCTGAATGGACATATTGTGCATGAATTTAATTGACAATATCATAACAACCACAATAATAGTCATTTATCACCATTTTATTATCCATTTTCACAACACGTGTTCATTACTCCTTGTCATGAAGTGATGGAATGGGTTCAAATAAGTCAGGGAGATGTTTGGTTTTTTTTTTTTTTAAAGTGCAAAAGGAGAAAAGGAAGAAAGAAAAGGAAGGAAGGAAAGAAAAAGGAAAGGAAGACAAGAAAAAAGAAAAGGAGGAAAGGGAAGAGAAATTAATTAGTTCACTTGAACAGAGAAACAATTTCTTAACAAAATTAAAACAAAAACCTTGAAAGGGCTAAACATGGTCTCCTGAGGACAGTTAACATTAAGTTATTATTTGAGCAGTTCATATTGAGTGAGTGATGATGGCCTCACTGTGTCCTACCTAATGACGCCATTCTGATAAATGTGTGTCAGAGTTCAGTCCAGTAGGAGAACGCCCCCTCTGGCTACCTCACTGCGAGTGGGTGGTGTCTTGCTCCCAAGGGTTGACCCTAAACCTCACTGATAGCTCTCGAGGGAAGATGCCCCAACTCAGACCACCTCTTGTCCTTGGTAGAGCCTTTTCTTCTTATTATTTATTTATTTATTTTTTTGGAGAGGTTTTCACTATAGGGCACGTGCACTCGCCAGACAGACAGAGACAGAGAGACAGAAAGCGAGAAATCACCCCCCAGGGGGGATGGTCATGCTGCAATCCCTTCTCCTCCATTCTCCTCTTGGGATCTTGGGCAGGCACGCACACGCACCCGGCATGAGTTTTAAGCCACCGGGTCCAGGACCGGAACCGCGGTCGACTACGTGGGAGTCCAGCGACATAGCCATTACGCTAACTGCTGGTTCCCCTTTGGTGGAGCCTTTTCTAAGGACACTTTTGTTTTATGTTCTTTGAATGGCACAGAACTCAGATCTATGACACTTCTAATTCCATAGAATGTGAAAGTCAAGAGTTATTTTAGATACTATTTTGTCCAACAATCTTGTTTCACAGCTTCAAATTGAAAACCAAGAGCAGTTAAGGTCAAATAGTTTGTAATCAAGTTACACTTGGGAATTATTACTTAATCTGGTAGAAATGAAGGGCCATTAGAGATTTCTACTTGGGGAAGCAATATGGTAAATGTAATAAATGTATATCCCTATTTTCTAGGTTTTTGAGTTATGTGAAAAATCTAAAAAAGTGCTGAGAAATCCTTAGACACCTAGATGCACACAACTGGGGAAACCGATTGCAACTTTTTCTTTTATCAGTTGGAGAATGAAAACAGGCACATTATTGTCTCTGAGTAAATATTTATTCAAATCTTATGAACAAATGTTAATCCTTTTTTTTTAATTCTCAAGGGTTTTTAAAACTGAGTTTAAATTATCCTCAAGATTCTCAGTCCACAGTTTTGGATGAGGCCAGGCAGCAGGAACCACTGGTTTATTCCACTTTGTCCTAAAGCAGGAAGCTTTCCCTTAATTTCTGAGAGACAATGGCACAGGCTCCTACTCTACTGGGGACACTACTTCCATCTTATCTCTCTTTTATGTTTGTTTGTTTTTTGTAAAGAATGATTTTATTTTTATTATTATTATTTTTTAAAATTTTACCATAGAGAGACAGAGAGAGGGGGATGGGAGGGAGAGGGAAAGCAAGAAAGCAAGCACAAGGTGCAGAACTTGGACCAGTTGGCCGGCCAAGTGGGAGTCCAGCACCTTAGCCAGCATGCCATCTGTGGGCATCGGCCCTTCCTTCTTGAAAGGGATTTTGAAATAAGTGTTGCAAAGAGCTGGAGATGTGAAGTACCGAGATGGGCCTCACAGGTTCAGTTTCGTTTCCTCACATCCAAAAAGGGAAATAGAAAAAGAAATTCCTGTTCCATGGAACTGTCAAGACTAAGCAGGAATATAATGTGAACATCTCTGTGTAAACCGTAACCCTCTACAACGGTTAGTTCCAGAACAGTGTTCAGCAGCTGGTGTTTGATTGGTCACTCCTCTCAATAGTTTAATTCGAAACAAAACAATGTTCTCTCCACCTCTATCCCATACATGAGTACAAAAGTTCTCAACGTAGAACACGTTAAACCAGAGATATTTTGTCCTAGAAGAAACGTGAGGCGATTATTTGTGGTTTGCTCATTTCAACATAAAATAACTGAAGACCAGAGGGACGTCTTTGAATCACAGCTAGTTCCTGGAAGCCTCACCAACAAGAAATGCCATGACTGCCCCGCTCCTCTGACTCATGTTTCTATCACAGAATTAGAGGGCATTCTTTTTCTAAGAAAACTCAGAGTGTAAAAGAACAAGACAGCACTCACTGGCACCTACGTTAATGGTATGACATTAGGAGCAATGACCTTTTGCAATGAAAAGGAGCGATTTGACCAGCGTACTGCAGATCTTCTAAACTATGTCCTTCCTGAGACACCGTAACCATGGAAGGTGTATCCTGCTGTTCTTACGCCACCTGGAAACGTGCTGCAACTCTGGAGCACACACAAACAGCACATGTGGAGTCACATGTTCCCGTATTGGGCATACGAAGCTGGTAAGAGGGCACAGAGGCTGCTGCCTCCCTTCTGTCCCTACCTCGCCAGGGCCTGGACGTATTCACGTGGTGTCCTTTCCTTTGTTGAGCTCTCACAGAGTCAGTCACTCATCCAGCAGTCAAGTGGTCCTCAGGTAGTCAATGAACATCTACGACATGTAGGACACCCAGCTCAGAAAGTCAAAGAATAGGAAAGGCAACGGCAGTGTGAAAGACTTCCTCACACGTGTGGAAAATACTCCATTGCTAGAAGTATAAAGGTCCAGTGTGAAACGCATTTCAATAACCTGAAGAACCATGTAGATGAACAAAGAGTAAATTTATAGCAGCTCAGAAAGAAAAGCTTGGTGAGAAATGTAGAAAGCCAGCCTTCCCCCCCAAAAAATAATTAACAAAGGACTTGGCAAAATGTGAGTCTCACAAAATAAAACTCCTGTCTATGCACTGGTATAGCGTGCAGTGGGTATTCACTGAGTATCTGTGGGCTGAGTGATGGAAGCGTAGGATGGTTCTAGAGTCTAAGCCTTTAGTTTCTATTCTGGGGTAGGAATTTTAGCCTAAAATTAAGTGTACCTAAAATGACACTTGTTAAATGTTTGACCAAGAGCTTCGGACCTTTATAGCATGGCTGGTTTTGAGAAAATGACTGAATTTGAAGAACAATTCTTGTATGATTTTCATTCCTTTAAAAATGAAGACATACTAGGGGCCGGCAGGTGATGGATGTGGTGGTTAAGGGTGCTGGACTCCCACATGGCTGACCATGGTTCAAGCCCAGGACCTGACAGCTTGCTTTCTTACTTTTTCTTTCTTTCTCATTCTGCCTTCCCTGATCAAATTGAAATATATAAATGAGTAAACAAATAAATAAATTAAAAAAAAGTTAAATTAAAAAAAATTTAAAAATGAAGACATACCAATTTCTCAATGTTCCAGTACTATAATCACTTCTTAATGTTCAGGAAAAAACTGACCACTAAGAAAAGTACAGAAAGCATGTTTATAGGGCATACTTTTCCCCCTTTTACCCTAGGCTCCAATGTGGCTTTTAATGGCATGGGTCTTTATTCAAAATTTTGATATTTGGGTATCATGAATTTTTTCATTTAATTTTGCTTTTTAAAAATGCTACATTAAGACAACATTGGGGCCTGCCCCAGCATGTTTGAGTGGGTAAAGCACTGGATTTATGACAGCGTCAATCTCCATGGTAAGTTTTTGCCTGTCTTCCTCCCTCTAAATTTAGTGTCCAAAACTAGTGCCTCACTCTCTTCAGATTGTGTCAAGAACAACCTCTTCCACATTGCATCCCTGCAGCTTCTTTGTGTCCAGGAGGCACAGTCTAAGGAGAACCTGAAGACTGACGAGACGGAGAACAAATGGGCCCCAAGCTGGGGAAACTCACTTTAAATGCATTACAGTTGATTTCTAAAAGTGAACTTATTAATGTCAGTTACTTATAACACAAGGGGTAATTTTGTTTTACCATTGTTATGTATTGTTTTTACTCCAAACAAGGAACATTCATACCTTTCATTCAATGTAACAACTTATTGTCTTTATTTTCCCCTCCTCATTAATGTGAGAAATAAGATGGGTATTAGACAGAAATTCACTAGTGAATTGAAAAGAAAAAAGAACGGAATGGGGGTGCAATTCGTGAACAGCCTTAGAAAATTCTGTCATAAAAAAAGCTTGGGGACAGGGAGAATAGGGGTGGGAGTGGAAAGCATTTAAAACTCCTGTTTTAAATCTTCCCATAATAGCATTAAGTGGAATTTATTATGAGCAGAAATAATTAGCTCCTTTCACAAGGACTAAAACAACTATAACTGTGCAGGGTCACTTTATTTTGTTTTTAACCAATTACAAAAGTATCACATGTGTACAGTTTGTAAAGTTAGAAAATATTTACAACAGAGAAGAAAATAAAAATCACCTATAATCTTACTATGCACAGATAACCATTATTAAACACCTTAGTAATTTCCTTCCAGTCTTATTACTGTACGTCTGATATTTGATATCATGCTTCGTCTGTAGTTCTTTCTGTATCCTCTTTTATTTACCATTATATCTTGAGAATTTTTCTTGTGTCTTTAAGACCATGAACCTATATCGTTTCTAATAACTGCATAATATTCTATTATATAGGTTTAATATGTTCTCTGTGGTGCATGACGTTTATTTTCAGTTACTGCCATTATAAAAATTCTGTAATAAATATCTTTGTATGCAATTAATTGGCTAATTTCTAAAAATAGAAATGATTTTTAAATACATGTGAAATTTGTAGCCATTCCTTCATTGTTCGAGGTATAATTAAAATAGCATTCCACATCCTATTATATGCTCTTTACTGCTCTCTGCTGATTAACCGTCTATGAGAAATACCAGGATTTTTACTAACTGGGAAAAATGTATCAGTGAAAATGTTAGTAGTAGATATTTCAATCAAAATTTTTTCTGGAAAATTCAAGCACTATGTTTTCTCTTGAATAAAAGTTCTTGAGGTTATTAAGAGTCAATAAGAGTTTCCTGTTTTTTTCTCATTTTTCTAGTGCTTTACCTACTTTTGCGCACTATGGCCCTGAGTAGGATTACTGGGAGGAACATGGACTCCTTTGTACTGTGACTCCGCAGATTTTTCTGGGTCACAGTGAGAAATGGTGCTCCGAGTAGTCTGCAGTGGAAGACATGACCGGACTTCCTTCTCTGCCCAATTTTAGGTAGTCTGGTATGTTCTGAGAAGTGATTATACAGACAAATTTCTAAACACTCCCTCGCTTGCCGGGCCTCGCCTGCCTGTGCGGCCACCCCAGGGTCCCCTGGCGCAGTCTCCTATTGGCAGTGCTCACTCGTTCAGTCAGAGCTTCCTCTTCCACCACTGCGGGTGTCTGTGCTTGGCACCAAGGAACCAGATTCCTCAGACCCATGAGGAGCTGACTGGACATGAAGAAGGGCCATCTGGTTGCTGAGTATGAAGGTTGACATGGTCTGTGAGAGTGAAAGGCATCTTCGGGACCAATTATTGGTTCCATTATCTTTCTACACCCCCAGCTCCTGACAATAAGCAATACGAATCTTTCTTCAGTACCTTCCTTGTGTCAGACACTTGCACTAAATTCTTCACAAACATCATTTAGTAAACCCTTGAGCAACTTCATGCATTGGGTATTATTTTTATTCCGTTTTACAGATGAAGAACCTGAGGACCAAATGCTCAGAGCTCAGATTCCAGAGCCGGTCAAGCCACTGTTCCATGCTGCCGCACTCACATTCCCACACCACACGTCTAGTCTCTGGGTGAACAGGTTCTAGCAGATGAAGAGCAAAAGGCCAAAAGGTCAAAAGTTCCTCTCTGTCTTGGGGATGGAGGCATCGGTGAGGAGGGAGCAGACCAGCTATGGCATGTCATCCCGGGGCTCCCATCTCCTTTCTCAGTCTTCTCTCTCCTCAAAATTTCTGTCGTCCCCCTTCTTCTATCTCAAGGACTTATTGACCACTTTCTGATACTGCAGTGCCCCAAGTCCCCCCCTCAGTAATCTCATGTCTGCACTTTCAAAGTGCGTCCCACACTAACAGCCTTCTGGGATGGAAGGGGACGCTCCCTCTTTCACCTCCTCAGAGCCTCTCTCTCCACTTGAGACTGCTCAGTTCAGTATTTACAAAGTATCTAAGGGGGCCAGTGTCTACTCTGTAAAACTGCCACCGCAACCTTTAATCATTTCTGAACTTGAATTCCCTGGAAGGAACACTATGTGCTTGTAGAAAAGCTCTAGGTCAGAGCACTGAAAGCCCAGGTACTCTGCTAAGGCCCGCCATTGATTGAGCAGACACTTGTGAGTGCCTGCTATGAACTAGGCAACTATCGAGACAAAGGAAACCACGCCAAATAGAAACATGGGTCTCCTCAGGAAACTCCAGTGGGGAGCCATGCAGGTCCAGTCACTCAGACTAACCAGAGTCTCAATTTTATCATCTGTAGAATGCTAACTAACAAGAATGGCTTTCAGAAAGTTCATGGAAAATGAGTACTACGCATGAACTGTACATGGATTTCAAAACTTTTCTGCACCAAAATAAACTCGTACGAAGTTGTTATAATACGTATGAATAGGATCTTGTTTGAGGCACCAGAAGGTTAACACATGAGTTTGAAAAGAGCTCCTATCAAAACAACAGTTGAAGCAAGAACAGACATCAACTACGTGGTGAAGCTTGGGTGGAAAAGTGGTGAAATCATTGGTGCTTCACGACAAGGGTACGGGGACAGTGGTCCAAAGACACTGTAAGCAGCAGTTTACAACTGGATAAGTGGTTTTTTTTTTTTTTTTTTTGGAGAGGTTTTCGCTATAGGGCACGTGCGCTCGCCAGACAGACAGAGACATAGAGACAGAAAGTGAGAAATCACCCCCCAGTGGGGATGGTCACGCCGCAATCCCTTCTCCTCCATTCTCCTCTCGGGATCTTGGGCACGCACACACACGTGCCCGGCGTGAGATTTAAGCCACCGGGTCCGAGACGCGAACCGTGGTCAACTACGTGGGAGTCCAGCGACATAGCCATTACGCTAACTGCTGGTTCCCTGGATAACTGGTTTTAAGAAGGAACAAGATGGTGTTGAAGAGGATGCTCAGAATGGCAGACCATTGGCTTTAATTTGTGAGGAAAATATCGATCTTGTTTGTGCCTTAATTGAAGTGGACTGATGATTAACAGCAGAAACCACAGCCACCACCATAGACATCTCAACTGCTTCACCTTAAACAGTTCAGACTGAAAAATAAGAGTTGCGTGGACTTTCTGCTCAATGAGTGCCAAAACTGTTTTGTCCTTATCAGCTACAGACAAGAGCCAAATTTGCTGTGAAAGTTTTCAACAAGTAGGATCAAGATCCTAAAGCATTTGGGAAGCAGCAGTTAGCGTAATGGCTATGTCGCCGGACTCCCACGTAGTCGACCGCGGTTCGTGTCCCAGACCCGGTGGCTTAAAACTCACGCTGGGCGCGTGTGCGTGCGTGCCCAAAATCCCGAGAGGAGAATGGAGGAGAAGGGATTGCGGCGTGACCATGCCCCCTGGGGAGTGATTTCTTGCTTTCTGTCTCTATGTCTCTCTCTGTCTGTCTGGCAAGCGCATGCGCCCTATAGTGAAAATCTCTCCCCCCCCGAAAAAAAAAAGATCATAAAGCATTTCTTGGAAGAATTGGACCAGGAGATGACACATGGTTTTACCTGTATAATCCCAGAGTCAAAGCAACAGCTACTGAAAGAGAAATGGTCTAGTCGGATCAAAGGGGGACCAGTCAAGAACAAAGTTCATGACAACAGTTTCTGGACTACTCAGGGCATTTTGCATGTTGACTTTCTAAAGGACCAAAAAAAAAATAATAATAATAGCATCTTCTTATTATGAAAATATTTTGAGAAAGTTAGTCAAAACTTTAGCAGAAAAACACCTGTGAAACCTTTACCAGAAAGTTCTTCCCTACCACAACAATGCTCAATGCTTCTGTTCATTTTTCTCATCAAACAAGGGCAGTTTTGCAAGAGTTTCTGTGGGAAATCATTAGGCATGCACTTTATAGTCCTGGTTTGAGCCTTTCTGACTCCTTGTTTCCTAATCTTAAAAAATCTATAAAGGGAACCTACTTTTTTTCGATTCATAATGTGAAAAAGACTGCACTGAGGTGGTTAAATTCTCAGGACTCAGTCCTTCGTGAATGGGCTGGTATCATGACTTTCAAAGTGTCTTAAACTCAATGGAGTTTATGTTGAGAAATAAAGTTAATTTTTTTGTTTTTACTTTTTATCTTTTAACTCCATTTTCCATGAACTTTAAAGTCTGCTTATAGTAGTTTAATTGTGTGCCTCACAGACTTACAGTATCTTCCTGCTTCAATTCTCTCTCTTATGGCGTTCCTCTTGGGTGCTGAAGATTGTGCTTCAATACGGATTGTGCCATCCTTGCTGACGACCTTCAGTGATACACTAACATATCTTCAAGATAGAACTCTATGTCAATGGCTTGATGTACAAGACCCTTCATAGCCTAACACCCGCCCACCCACTCTGTTTCAGCTCTCTGTCCCTGTGTTCCCCCGCATTTAACCATGTCAGTTATTCCATGTTGTCTTCTGTCTCCTCTGCCAGGAAACCTTTTCTGACCCTGAGACTCATTCCTTTGGCCCCCGTCAGTGTCCCATGCTTGTCTCTATCAGCACTTCTTACTCTGCTAGTCTTCTCCACCTAGCTGTGAACTGCCAAGGACAAAAGCCGTGCCTAGCATAACGTTTAGCTCATAAAAGATTCTTAGTACATTTTTGCTCAGTGAAAGAAGGAAGAAAAACAACTCCAAATAAATTTTAGACTATATGGAGTGGGTATATTTTAACTGTTCACTCTTTCTAGCACCACGTAAGCACTCACAGAGCATAACTACCAGTTCCTGTGGTGAAAGTAAGATGTCTCCGGGTCTCTTGCCACAAAGGGAAGAAACTCACGATTGCTTGTACTTCTTTCTCTTCAAAGGAGAATCTTTCTCTAGCACTGAAGAACCTCCTGAACCACCATGGTCCAAAGGCTGTCATCAATAAATTTGGATAATTTTGAGACAGAGCTTTAAATGACCCAGTCAAGAATGATCAACACCCTTCCTCTTCTGGCTCTGGCATACAGGGCAGACAGCTACCCTATCTGGGATAGAATGAGAAGGGACTTTCTGGGAATCAGGTTGTGATTTAGGGGTCTTCAGAGAGCCTGGAAGCAGTGTCTAATACTAGTTCCTTTCAGCTAACTCCAGAAATTCTTTCTCTATCTCAGTTTCCATAGCCCCTGCCCTCCTGGCTCAGGCCCAGTGCCTGGCCAGTTGATTCTCCTAGAACTTTGCTTTCCTGGCTAATGTTCAGAGAAAGCATTGATTAGACAACCAGCTCAGAAAACCACTCCTGGTTCCAGCCCTACTCTGGTCAATTCCACCAGCCTATAAAGTTTTTTTTTTTTTTTATAGGGAAATAGCAACAGTTCCAAATATGAATAAACTTATAGCTCAACTCAGCCTATCAGGTCACCCAGAAATCCTTGGCCTTCATAACCTACCAATCATGGACCATGCTGGTGTCATAGTGTCATTATTTGCACTATTATTTGTCTGTAAAAAGAAATAGAAATAACAATTTAGAATAGGTTCCTCTGTAAGTCTTGGATCTAATTTCAGATCTATTTTCTGCTAGCACCTCTCTCTCTCACACGCACACGCACACACGCATGCATGCATGCACACAAGCACTTGCTTGTCCCTCAGTGTTTTGTCTTTGGTCTTATTTATAGCAATCCACGGCCTAGGATTCGCTCAAAGCACACATAAGCCCTCTTGTTTCTGTGCTCTTACACACTTCTCAAAACCCATGCTTCATACTCACTGCCCCATTTTGAAGTTGTGTGTTAACGTGTCTTTCTCCGTGGGGCTCCAAGCTCCTCTGGGCAAAGGCTGCACCTTTAGGCCGTGTCTCCGCATGTGGTTCGTAGTGGACACTCAGTAAGTATGGACATGCCCATGGAGCTTTCCCTGACCATGCAGCACATGCTGATCCCTGCCTTCTCTCAGCGCCCAGCGCACGCACCCAGTATGTGCAGTCGGATGCCCAAACTGCTCTCCACAGTGGTGGGGGTGGGGGTGGGGGCCCAGGCTCTACGATGCTATCCTGGCAGTCAGGCCCTCAGGCCACAGATCACGGCCTATACCCGCCTGTCACCTCCACAGTGCCTGGAAGTACTCAGAGGAGACAGGCACGAAAGTACTTACAGGGTATTTTCTTAGAAAGGAAGGGGTAGTCAAAGACTGATTATGAACCTCGCAGAGTAGAGGGACTCGAAGAACAGCACAGGCCCTGGCTTTCTCGGGAGCGGTGCCACTGCGGTCAACATGAAGAGCTTCGTTTTGTGTAGTTAACTCCTACTTATGTGAAGGCCATCTGTAAGCCAGGCTGTTTATTGAGCACGTTACGTACATGACATCATTTTGATTTTCATAAAAACTGCAGGGCAGGTATCTTTGTTGTCACTGTAAAACGAAGAAATTGAAGTTTACTAGGGTGTAGTGATTTCCCAGGCTCGTCCAGCTTGCTAGAGAAGACCAAAGAGCCAGATCCAGTTCTGTGAGACTCCACAGCCTCCTCTCTCCATGCGCTGCACTCCATCCCGGCTGAGTGCTTTCTGAGCCTTCTTTCCGACTGTGAGAAGGCTCCCACCACGAGGGTCCCCCTCTGACTCAGAGAACCTGAAGGAGCCATATTGGTTTGGGCTCCCAAGAGGGACTGAATTTCTGTCGGTGAGTCAGGATGTCTGGTTCTTCTTGGACTATAGAGAGCGTGGAAGCTCCTAAAGCAATCTGGTTTACCCAGAGTCCTAGAGGTTGGGAGTGACCTAGGGCCAGCAAGGAGGCCCCCAAGGGTCAGTGCTAATTGGGGCAGTTGCCCCAGGGGTACATAGCCCAGACTGTTCCCAAGGAGTTCAGCTGGAACCAGATTGCCTGAGGAATGTGAGTGAGCCAAACAACTACTTGATTGTTTGAGCCCCTACACTTGGTACGGTGCTGCTTCCCAGCTAAATGTAGGCCAACAAGATTTCTGAAAACTGTTTGCAAAGCTGAACGCAACACTTCCTTCATTTGCATTTAAAAACTAAACTCAGCCTTGAAATGGGCATTAGGCAAGCCCTTCCTGAAAACTGAGAAAGTGTAATGGGATGGATCTCTGCTCCCCAAATGCTCCTCTCCCCAATTCATATGCAAGCAGAGGATTTTTTTTTTTTCTGTAAGCCTCTCTTTCCATTAAACCCTAGATCAAGGCCTTGAATAATGAGCTACATCTTTTCTTCTTTTAAGGTGAAATTGTCTTTTTGAGGGCCTTGCAGGTAATGCTAGAACTTCTCCCCAGCTTTACTGTTCAGACCCTTCATCATGAATGTCCTCCTTTTAAGCAAATGTCCATCATTGGTGCCAGACCCCAATGGCCATCGTCTGTAAATTAAAGACAGCTTCTTGAATGCCTCCTTGGTATCACAGTGGGGAGATTCAGCAGCAGTGGAAAGGGGCTCGTGCTCTCTGCTGTGCAGCTCATCTGCTACAGCCAAGTCGTTCCCAGCCCACCGGAGACACGAGTCAAACGGGGTGACGCGCAACGTGGACAGGCTTTTGAGCAAGTGATCACAGCTCGACGCTAGGCCTCTGTCTGTATCTCTTGCATGAGATCTTGTCTGAAAAATGATAATAATAGGAGAATAATAAAATACAAGTCTAGGAAATTTAATCCCATCCTAAGAGACCCACTTTTCCAAAATCGAACTCATTAGAAAAGTACCATGATACCATGGTACTTAGGCCTCGCTGGTTTGCTCTTACAGAAAAGCCTATCTGTGTATGGAGTGAGTTCACGCCTGCTAATTAAGGTTACTAGGTACATTTGTTTTGTTTTGTTTTTTTTGAGAGGTTTTCGCTATAGGGCGCGTGTGATCGCCAGACAGAGAGAGACATAGAGACAGAAAGTGAGAAATCACCCCCCAGGGGGGATGGTCACACCACAATCCCTTCTCCTCCATTCTCCTCTCGGGATCTTGGGCACGCACGCACATGCACCCGGCGTGAGTTTTAAGCCACCAGGTCCGGGACGCGAACCGCGGTCGACTACGCGGGAGTCCAGCGACATAGCCATTACGCTAACTGCTGGTCCCCACTAGGTACATTTGGAAGCTGACTCTCATGGTTTCTTATCTTCCTCTGGACTTCATCCACGTAGGCATTTCCTTAAGTGGTGAAGAGGGCACCACCGACCTGCCTGTGCCCACTCGCTGTGGGCACATGTGGACAACATGTACGATCTCTGATAAACGTGTGTGGCCCGTGTCCTCGTAAATTAAATGATAGGATGATTTTCAGCATACGTCTTTTTCCCTCCAAACGCAAAACATTTTCCTTCCTTTTAAAGCTTACACTTCTCGTTCTATTGGAAGGAATGTTTTAAGAAAGCAGTAGGCACAGTCAGCCGCTGGAAGCGCTTTTCTTAGATGACGAAACTAAACTGCTATTGCTCCCTGGTTGGAGTGCGCCATGAGTTGGGTTTGCATGCTTCCTTGGTGGTGTTATTTTAAAAACTGTGAATCCTTTGGAATAAAGCAGAAGTGGGGAGCAGTAGACCTCCTACCCGAAGAGCTTTGATTTGTTTTCTGTGCCTGTAATCAAATTAGCTATCATTGATGTGACGTTGCGTAATGTTTGAAAATGTGCTGTCAGAAACACATATATATATGCCCTGTGGCTGAATTCACCCAGGCTTCATTTTAAATCATGTAGGTCTCTGAGCCATTTCCACCAAAATGTGGTAAAATGCAGAAGTTGGCAATTCAATTTTATTCAGCCTTTCAAGAAGGAAGGCCCAGATAAGCTTTGCTTGTTCATGTCAGTGATAATATTCATCAGTGAGGCCTAAATCTAATTCTGTAGGCTTGCTTCTGCTTTGTTGTCCTGTCATTTCTGAACCTCAATCTCCGCTCGCTCTCTCTCACTCTCCCTCTCGTTTTTAATCACAGCAAAAAGTTTCTTAAGAGCTTAACTTACAGCCA
Organism: Tupaia belangeri chinensis; assembly: GCF_000334495.1. NCBI lineage: Eukaryota > Metazoa > Chordata > Mammalia > Scandentia > Tupaiidae > Tupaia > Tupaia belangeri. The sequence goes on along the minus strand of NW_006159687.1, from coordinate 2,129,243 downwards.
AGTGCCAGCTCCCCCGTCTAATTTGTCCCGCTTCCCCTCAGCACTCGCACTTTATGTGCAGGCAGAGGTGAGGTCAGTTCTCAGGCCCGGCTCTCTGGACACCCTCAGTGATGACCTCATTAGAGGCACAGATGTTTGCTGCACTTTGGGAGATGTGGAAAAAACAGAGCAGTAAACTAGGCCAGCTTGCGGTAAGGCTGTTACCCACAATTCAAGATAAAATGCTGGATAGTTCCCACTAGGTTCTGGTCGGCTAGGAAACGGCAACTTATTAATCTTGTGTCAGCGGGCCAGCTGCAGCCGTGGCAGTTACCATATTTCACCACCAACTCCATGTCTGGACAGCCATTGTCTTTTTTTTATGAAAAAACTCTACAAATCAGCTGCGTTCTCTCTCTCCCTCTCCCTCGTCTTCCCTCTTTAGCTCGGCAAAGCCCCCTGCTTGTCCTCCTCGGAGAAATTGCGCTTGGGCACTGAGAGTCCGGTGCGTCGCCCGTCCTGTGGTGGTTTACTAATTCAGAGAGACTGCTTACTTTCCAACTTTAATGATATTCCCTCAGCATATCACTTTGGTTGCCTGGCGACCGGATTTGAGCTAGGCCTCTCATTTGATTCCCACACATCAGACCCTGAAAAGCACTTTTTTTCCCGTCCCTCAGCTTTTGATTCTTTCTGCTCTGAAACCCTTCCCCCTGCGGTGTCAGTATGGGTGGGCAGAGCAGTGGTAGGAGGAGGGCAAGGGTGAAGGGCGGCCTATAGCGCACTGGTCACACATCAAGGCCTGAAAACAAAGCCTCCAGGAACCCTTCCTGACGAACACAAATTCCCCTCAGAAAAAGCAAATTTGGCTTTCCCTTCAGAGTGTGGGTGTCATTTTAAGACTTTCCTTAGATACTTTATTAAATGTGATGCTTTTCATTGTTTTTCATGCCGTTTCTCACAAAAGACTTGCCATCATCAACAAGTTGCTAGAGGAGTAAGCAAACAGATTATGAAGAACTAAAATCGTCTAATAAACACCAGGCTCCCACCCACCCCCATAAGGGGTTCGTGTTAGAATGTATACATTAGTCTAGGAATTATCTTAATTTTTACTAGAAAGTGCCATTTTCCCCTCACGATGAAGGGATGTTTTATGCTAAAATGCACCTGTGAAAATCCACAGTCTTACTGATAAAATAAAATGGAAATTTTGCCTTTTTTGATCTTTTAAAAGAAAAATAGATGCTTTAATTGCTATAAAGGCTCAACTGAAAAAAAAAAGTATGATAAACATATTCTTATGTGTTTTATGGCCGGGGCTACTGAAAAAAAAGAAGAAACTAAAGAAAAATTTACACGAAGTGTATTTGAGGTTTTCCACAGTCTTATTTCAGTTGTTCAAATAAATTTTACATGCTGTAATCATGACTTCAAAACAGCACCTTCCCACACCCTCACCCCCCGAAAGGTTGGAGCACTTGGAACAAGCTGTTTTACTGGTCAGAGTTAGTGATAACCACATTGATCCATGTAGCTTTCAAATACATACTTGTACGTTTTATATGTGCTTAGATATCAGTGTCTATACATTTAGATATCTATTTATAGATGGTTCTTAAAATATTAAAATTTTCATATTTATGTCTTTTATGACGACTCATCTCCTATAAAAATGTAGTTAAAGTATTCTCGTGAGAGCTTATTTTCTCACAGATCTGTGGAGGATTTGCTCATGTAACTCTCATTCTCATGAGCAAATCCCCTGTGTATTGATGGGAGAGTGGACTTCTAATTCCACACTAGAACTGAAAGTAGGATTCTTAACCTTTACTCTCTTGCTGTTGAACTTATATAAGGCTAACAAAAGTTATTTACCCTTTTCTCAGCAATGATTAAAAGTGTGTACAAAGTTACTGCTTTTTCACTAACCCTTTTTGAATTTCTCCCGACATGCTCACCCCCACACCTCCCTCCATTTTGTTGTACTTACAAGACCTGTTACCTGCTATGCTAATACTTACTTAGTTATTAAGTGGTTGAGAAGATACTTTCACACTGTATATTCGTACATGCAAAGAATATTTTCAGAATAGCATTTAAGCTTAATTTTTCTTTCTGTTCAAAGTTGTAATGAACACATTATTTGCATTTTTACTGCACAGATAGAATGTATCTATTTATACATTCTATTGGTTCAGTTACTGTACTATTTGGTAGTTTTGTATATCATATATGCCAAGAACATCCTGATTTTTGAAAATTCATGTGTGTGTGTGTGTGTGTGTGTGCGCGCGTGCACGCGCGTGTGTGTATACTAGTAGATATTGAATGAGTTAAACTGTTTCAATGATAAGAACTATTAATAAAACAAACAAAGTAAATTCCCTTTGATTTCACTTTTTTAAAATTTTGGATGGAGTAGTTGGTAGATGAAACCAAGACATTTGAAAAAATTTGGTGTTAATTCCAGCCTTTCATACTTTGGCCTGTTTTGGAGGCAGATAGTCAAGTGAAAAAGAAAATTCAGATGAGGGGAGAAAAACAAAAAACTATCTGGATACTCATTGCAGAGTTAACGGAATGGATTAAACTACCCGAGAAGGGTATTTCTAGGATTTTAAGAAGGAAAAAAAAAAAAAAAAAAGGATACCATCAATAAAGAATTGACCTGAGTTTCTACGACTTTTCATTAATAAAATGTTAGAAAATAATTCTATAAAATCAATGCTAATTTCAATTTAATGCAAAGTGCAATTCTTTTTCTATTTGCCTTTCCTTTAGTTTCTTTAATTTGATCTCAACTAGAAATGAAAAAGAACAACATATCAGAACCACTTTTAAAAAAAGGTTTCCATAACGTATTTTCAATCTTACAGGACCAAGTTTCTAAAAAGCTTGTGCCAGAAGCCTGACAGTTGCAGTTCCTTTTCAGCATGCAGACCACTGCTCAGATAAGGACTTTGGAGCATTCGCCTAAACTGCTCTGTGCACATTCCCACCACTAATGGCAAGTCACCTAGGCTGCTGCCAGTCCTGATTCCAGGGCCTCATCCGAACAGCAGACCTAAAGTTCATGGGCAAGGAACAGCTGCTGTTTCATCTGTACTTCTATTCAGAATAAAAACCGGTCAAGCCTCCATTTGGAAAAATACCGATTTATTGAGCATATTAATAACTGGATGGCCATATTCATCACGTCAGGGTGTGTGGTACTGCAAGCTAAAGTAGCGGGGAGAAATAACATACCTTTGAGTCGTCATCGTTGACCTAAATATCAACATTTGTTAATAATTAATCATGATAATGATTATCATTATCATCAGTAGTGTATATAACATGGCTCCTATATTAAAAATAGAAAATATGTCACATTTTTGAATAGTGTCCAGCTCTTATTTACATGCTATTCTTAGAAACAATATCTATAAATGATGAACTGTGTAATAAAGAAAAGAACAGGACCAGGGAGAAACCTGGAGTTATGTTTTCAACCTCGTTGTAGCACCTTGAACCTCAGTTTCCTTAGCTGTAAAACCAGGGAACTTGGGGCTGGACAGTGGCTCGGCAGGAAAACTTGAAGATGATCCACAAGGGACGTTTCCAGGTTCGTGTGTGCCCTGGACCCACCAAGCTCACGGGTGTGCATGATCGATGCTGGCTGAAGCTGCTAGTGGGTGAGGGCGTCGAAAACCTGGTGAGGCTGCTTTCTCGCTCTCTTGCACATGGAATGAATTCATGCATGAAGACGACAAAACAGAGAACTGGGTCACAAGAGTATCTCGAACAGTCTTTACTGTTTGATTCTTACTATATGTGTCTCTAAGAAGAAGAATCTTAATTATACTTCTTATTTACATACCAGGGAGAAAAAAAACAATGCGTGTGTGAGTGTGTGTGTGGGAACCAGCAGATGGCATAATGGTTATATCATGGACTCCCACGTAGGTGACACAGTTCGAGTCCTGGATCTGGCAGCTTAAAACTCACACCCGGTGTATGTGCACATGTGCCCAAAATCCCAAGAGGAGAATGGAGGAGAAGGGATTGTGGCGTGGCCATTCCCCTTGGGGGGAGGGGTGATTTCTCACTTTCTTTCTCTGTCTCTCTTTGTCTCTCTGATGAATGCATACACCCTATAGCAAAAATCTAACAAACAATTAAAAACAAACATGAATAACTCAGCCTTTCTAGAAGGACACTACTCAAGAGGGTGTATGTGGTGAATATCTGTGTGGCCACAGCTTTAAAAACAAAGGCTCATGAAGAGAGGGAAAGAAATAGAAAAAGAAACCACTATCTAGTATAGTCTCCCAGAAGAAATTGGAAACCCCTCAATTTACTGCTTTTGTGCATCTAAAAGCTTTTAAAAGTCAAAACAGACTTCTTTTTGAACATTTCTAGCAGGTCTCACTGTTCCTGTTGTTGCATGCACCGAGTTTAAATTCTCAGCACAGACGAACACAGCGCAGCGGAAGTTCTAATCCTCGAGAAGCAGACAAATAACAGGGAGACTGCCACGGCCCCTTAATACAGCTGAGCTCTCAGGCCTCCCTGGGACGCAGGGTTCCCGAGTGGTGGTGGAGTCCGGGTTCTGTTTTGTTTGTCCCCATGAGCCCCACCTCCGCATGCCGATGCACTGATGTAAGAATTCCAAATGAGCTCGCTCAGAAGGGCCCAGATTAGCTGGGTTGCTAGGATCTGGCCATTCCAACCCCGTTTCCACTTCAGTGGACTGAGCTTTTGACACTATGAAAAGCACCATTTAAAATTAATTAAAGCTTCTTATTTGGTACCAAATCTCATCACTGCTGACTACATTTAATATGTTTTATGTGTGGCTTTAAGTCCCTGTCGCATCATGTGTTGTATGATCCTGCAATGAAGCAGCTGCAAGTTAGAAAACACAGCAACAACCTGAATTTAGCTCTGTAGTGTTTTATCGAGTGTGTGCGTTAAACCTCAAAGCTAGCCTCTAGTCTTCTGGGTCAAGCAAATTTTGTTAAATGATAGAATGGTGTTCTGTCTCGAGTGAAAGGCGGGAGACCTGAGTTCTAGGATCACTCAGTCACTAATTTGTTGTTAGGATGATGGACAAGACCTACTTCCTTTTTAAAACTTTCGCTTCCTCATGTGTATAAGAAATTCGGGGCTGCACTGCAAGCTGAGAAGTTGAGTTCGGTGTGGACGTTTTAGAATTCGGAGTATAAGATGCAAGGTTATGTTGTAGGTTAGACTCACAGCTTCGGGTGTCAAACAGATTCAGGCTTAAATCTGTCTAACAATTTACTCTGTATCACTGAGCAATGACTTGATCTCTCTAAGCCTCAGTTTCACCACCTATAAAATGGGATCAATAATAGTACCTCTGTGGGACCAGTAGTTAGCATAATGGCTGTGTCGCTGGACTCCCATGTAGCGTACCACAGTTCGAGTCCCGGATCCAATGGCTTAAACTCACGTCGGGTGTGTGTGCGTGCATGCCCAAGATCCCGAGAGGAGAATGGAGAAGGGACTGTGGGGTGGCCATTCCCCCTGGGGGGGTGATTTCTCGCTTTTTTTGTCTCTCTGTCTCTCTCTGACTTTCTGGTGAGTGTATGTGCTCTATAGCAAAATAAAAAAAGAAAAAGAAAAAGAAATCCTCTCCAAAGAAAATAATAATAATACCTCTGTGTGGGGATCATTGTGAAGATGAACTGAGATAAAGCGTGTAAACACCTACAACGGCGTTTTGTGTACAATAAGCCTTTGAGAAATGTGAACTAGGATCATTATAGTAACTGTTTAAGTACTTACTACCACTGCGCCTAGATTCAATATCATCAAGGATTAGTCCTATGAGTTCCCAACTCCCAACACAGTCTTGTGCTGTAAACACAGTCTTCGAATTAAGGATCTTTTGTTACTTCGATGGGCCACAAATGACCTCCTAGTCTATTAGCTTTAGGTAATTCAATAACATCTCCCAAAGTCAGCGACCCACTTGCTCACCTTATTATTATTTCAAAAAATAACCAGTATCAATTAGAAAGAATAGAAATAAAAATAAAGTCTCTTCAAAGTACAGGAAAGGGGCTAGCAGTTGGCATGGTGGTTAAGGCACTGGATTCCCACATGTCAGACCATGGTTTGAGTCCTGGACCCGGTAGCTTGAAAATCATCCCAGGTGTGAGGACACACATGTCCAAAATCCCAGGAGGAGAATGGAGTAAAAGGGACTGTGGCATAGCAATTCCCTTGTCTGTCTTTGGTGAGCTCACACACTTGATGGCAAAAACCTAAAATAATAATGATAATAATAAAAAGACAAAAGTGCAGGAAAATCTTGGGGGCAGACACAAAGGAAATTATTTAACATGATTAAAACGGTGTCAAAAATATCAAGTAATTAAGTTTTATCTACCTCCAGGAGTCTTGACTTTTTTTTTTTTTTTTTTTGGGTGCCACATGGAACAGCAGTTTGTACTGACAGATCAAATCGTGTATTTACTTGGAGTAGTTCTCTCTTCCCTCTCTCCCAATTCTCTTTGCATTTTGGTTTAATAGTCTGGGAAGAATAATGATTATCCTCAATTGCACACCAGAAGACTTTGACAAATAAGGAATATAAGCTTGTGTAGAGCCAGTCTTCATGTATAAGTAATCCAGTACTTGAATGTTTCTTAAAGACTTAACATGTGCTAGACATGAGAAAAGAAAAAAAAAAAAAAAAACCTTGACATTTCAACAAATGGAGTGTTTCTTAAAAACACCATTGTATCTTTGTATCTTTGTATTTTTATCCCGCTCACACTCGGAGCAGTTTTCGAGGCACATGGAAATGAAAACTCTCTAGAGGGGGGAAGGGGGCTGATGTGTGCGGTAAGTGGTGAGTACATTTCTGTGCACCTGGTGCAGTCGCCGCAACCCCGGGGTGGCCACTCTGTCACTGCTCTCAGCAAGGTCGGGAGTCATGTTTTAAACAAGTGTCTTATTCAAACTGGAAATTTCTCTGGTTACAACAGTTTGTTGAGCTGTCCTTCAGAGCTTTTCACCTAGCTGGGGCTTTCATTTTAGGTATAAACTGGCAAGTTAAGCAGATCTGTGTGACGTCTTAATTCTAAATATTTTGGAAACCACTACATGCGAGTCTCAGTTTCTTCAGCTGTGAAATGGCAAGTATGATAGCAATCTCTAGCTCATGAAGTTGTGGTGTGACGTATTTGCAGTGTCCACAATGCGTGCACGGCTCCCACATAGCGGGTCTTCACCAAACTGCATTCCCCGATCCCATTACTGCAGCCGGACATGAAAAGGTAGCTATTGTTGTGTATTGCCATGAAGTCAGTCACTCTCAGCCATCCCCACCCGTGTTGGGAGGAGTCTGACTTCACTGGAAATCACGCCACAGCCATGAGAAGGGCATGGTTCTCCCAGAGAGCTCTTCTGCAGTGTGAGACTGCGGCGAACGCGAGGGGTTTTCTTGGAGGAGCAAATAAAACTATTTTCTTGCATAGAACCAGCCTCAACATTTACTAGCCAGCATAGAGCTACTTTCAAAAGAAAGCCCTACTGTTCTGGACCTTTTGTTTCCTGGGTATGACTGAGCATCTCTGTGTATGACTAAGATCAACAGCCAGATAGCCAGGAGCTGCAGATGAATTACGACCTGCCTCTCACGCCGCTGTGTGCAGCGTAGCAGAATGCAGCATGTCTGTGTGGTCCTGCACTGAGTAATCATATCAACTCATTCATAAAACAACAAAATGCAAGCAGGGAGAGGGGAGCTATGCAGTCACTAGGTATATTTAGAAAGAGGAAAGAAAGCTTACAATATTTATTCCCCCTAGCTGACAACAGACTATGGATTAGATTTAAATTTCATTTTGGGGTTTCTTGGTGCTTTCCCCCAAACTTTTATCACAAAACAGTTCATAAAATTAAAATTGCCTGGTAAATGTTTTAAAAAACAGAAGCTATGTTTCTCACTGTGTTGATTTAACAATATAATTTATTTGGCAGCAGGGGGGGACAATTGTAGACCTGAGATTTGGGGAAAAAAAATTCATGTATGTCCTCACATATCTTGTAGAACATTTTGATGCTTTTTTATCCCAACTGAAATTGTTACAAATGTCTTTCCTTTTATTCTAAACAGGTATGTGCAAACATCTTGACATATCACTCATCTAGTATTGCATAAGACAAAAAATAAACGCTAAATGCTTTTTTCTTCCATTTAGTGGGTAAAAAAAGTTTTTAATGCAGCAAGAATAATCAAGTTACTTAAGCTCTGATAGCAAGTGAACTGTGAATAAATGTTTCTGTTTCCACTGTAAGAATCTTTAATAACACGAAGATAATGACTCGGTCTATCTTTAGACCAGGAACTCCGAAGGAAGTTTATTTTATTTCTCCTAAGATGATAAGGATCAAGTCAACACACTAATACCTGTTACAGGTTGGTAAAAGTTACCACTCAAATAATCTCAGCCTGGAGTCAAGTTGTCACTAACAAATAGACATATTGCACTGACTAGAATACAAATAAGCAGAGACTTCGTAAGTAGAAACAGAACGAAGCTGTCCTTTGCGTATCATGTTATAAATGAATGTCGCTACCAGAGACTACCTCCATGAAAATGATGAGTCTGCTTTATCACTACCACACATTTTCAAACACTGACATTAAAATGAAGACTCGCTGTTGTAACTATAGCCAAATAATTGTCCACAGTGAGTCCAAAATTAAATGATAGGTTTGTTTGCTATGTAACTGGTAAGTGTATAGTTCGTGTGACCTACTTGTGTTAGTAACTTACAAGAGGACTATCTCTCCCCCTTTTGTTAGGCCCTGTTTTGAACCCAGATTAACCTCAAATAAAGCTTTAAAGAGAAAAACAATGTAAGAGCACATTCGCGTTTCCTTTCAGAATAGAATCAACACGGGAGCAACCCCACGGAGCAGTTTTGTTTTTAATTGCTCCTACCTTTTCCTTCTACTCAAAGACAAGATCGTTTGCTTCTCTTGTTGTTCTAAACAACTTCTCAAAGAAAACCTCAATCCCCCTGTAGGTTTTAGGGGTTGCTGATCGTATCAGTGGAGGAGCAGCTGCATTCACAGAAGTCCTAGTACCCAGGAGGAGTATCTCCTTTCAGAAAGCTGGATGTGGACTAGGGTCTGCGTTGTAAATTGAGTTTAGGTAACTGGATATTGGGCACTGGTAGGTCACTTACGTTCAGCCGCAAGTTGCCAGGATGAGCCCTGCCTTGTGCCAATTGCCTCTCTCCAAATACTGGCTCAAATACAGTAACCGTGGACCGAGGTGGTTCCTGGTCTCTGGGAGGCATCCCATCTCACTTTGAATTCAGCATGTGTCAGTCTTACTCTCAGAACATTCTCAGCTCAAAGCATGAGGTTGCAATTGGACATAAAGAATTCCTGTGATTTCACATTTAGAAGGTGTTGAAAGACTTTAGATCTGAAGAGACTCGCTTCCAGTGAAATTGAGTGAAATCATTAGCCATCAGGAAAAAGGCTCCCAGGTTTTCTCAGGTGGAAAGAGGAAAGGGAAGAGTCCTTTGCAATGATGATGTAAATTCCAAGGCTCTGGGAGTAATTCACCTGCACCAGGTGAGGATAAGAGGACATTTCCTTACGTGACCTGAGGAATGAAGGAGCCCACGCTTCTGCCAACTAGGCAATTCGTTTAAATAGGTAGCATGGGATAAATAGTTTCAGGCAAAAACTCTTTAGAACCACACACGAGAAGCAGGTATGCTTTGCTTACTTCATAAACGTTCCAGAAGAGGGTTAAAGGAAAAACTGAATCTTCGTGATTTTGCTCACTATGAACAATAGGTTTGTTTTCTCATAAGTAAACAGACTAGTATCTTTTAATTCCAAGAACGTAATGAGCTATAAGAAAGGGCAAAGAGTAGGACACCGCGAGGAAAACAGAGACCCTTTCTTCTGAAGTGGACCGCACACCACAGCTTCCAGTCCCCATGTCCTGTTCCTCTTCCTGGCCTAACCCTCTGACCTTTTGGAAACCAAACACGTTTTCCGTTTTCCTAGTACCTACCCCTGGAGGAGTCTTCTTTATATCACATGTAGCATCTCCTTACTTTACTACCAATCAGAAAGCTACTAAATTGTAACGCCATACACTGAGCTCTGTTTTGGTATGGATGGAACCTGATATCCACAGGGAGTTGGATTTTTACAAGTCAGGTCATTCTTATGTGAATGAAGGGGAAAACATTTTGTAAAATGTGAAATGTGTTGCCACTTAAAGGATTACTGCAATTCAATTGTTTTAAATGTCTATTTAGGGAATAAAATGAGGCCTGGAAGAAGAGGCCTTTATGTTCATTATTAGATTATGTTTTATTTTGAGGTGCAGAAAGATAGAAACCAAATCACGAATTTTTAAAAACTGTCTTTCATTGATGTCCTTTGGATTCTAAAGTCTTTGCAAGAATACTGAATTATGTGGCAGACCCGATCTTCTTTGGGTTTGCTCAATAATGAAGTAACGATAAATGGTTTTAAGTATCGATGTCCTAAATGAATTTGATTTGTAGGAAAAAGATGATTAAACTAAATAGTAACCATCTTCTGATATATCAGGAGTAGGCAGTTGGTTATATTTTTCACAATCACCATTTCAATACCCCTCCCCCATCAGTGCAGTCCCCAGTATAGAGGGGAAAGAAGTAGAGGTTTTACTTAACTCAAGTTAATTCCACATATTTTATCAAAATGTTTAATTTAGAGGTAATAATTTAGTTTAAAGATAGCTGTTGAGACAAACTAGATATGTTAAAGAAGTTGATACCAAAAATGTTGAGTGTCAGTGAGACTTAGCTGAAAGCCAATAGGATTGGCCATCTAATGGCGATTAAGTATGCTATAAATTTAAATCTTTGAAATACTTGTTAAGATTTATTCAGGCAGACAAACAAAGATAACAAAAGTCTTTTGTGTGTTTGTCAGTCATTTCTACTCCTCTGTTGTTGTAGTGTCAAATAATGTCAGTTATTTAAGGGCAATTACTGTAATTTTAAATTCTCAACAAATTAAACTATAAAGCCTAGAAGTCCAAGAAGGACCCTACTCGTTTTTCAACTGCATTTCCCCTCTTCCATTTTCAAAGGTGTTTTAATTGCTTGAATGTTTAGAAAGGAAAAGAAAAAACATTTTTTTTTTTTGTCTTCTGGGGCTTTAGAAATAAAATCAGACATGTTTGGATACTTCTTTTTCATTGAGCTATGTTTTATAAAATTTTTCCAGTGGCACATGCTTTTCATATAGGTAAGTGGGATTATTTTTAATTAGACTGCATTTAGCTTAGACTGAACTTTGCTTAGAGTCCAGGAGAAAATGTCCAGGAAAGCAAAATGGAACTCAAAATAAGTGAGAAAAATATGCCTATGCATTTAAATCACATTTGATAATAGAATGTTCTACCAATAAAAATCCTGAAAATGAAATGTTAGCATAATTAATTTGAATTGTATCATTAAAGTAGTTTTACAAAATAATTTAAAGTGATGCAGGAAAATAATTACCTCCCCATCATCTTTAAGCTATGTTGACAAAGTTTAAATGTTACATAATTTAAGAGGAAGGATTCAATACATTTTATATTTCATGAGATCTTTTTTTAAGATTTAGAGCAGCATCTAGGATTTATGCTATAAATTTAAATCTTTGAAATACTTGTTAAGATTTATTCAGGCAGACAAACAAAGATAACAAAAGTCTTTTGTGTGTTTGTCAGTCATTTCTACTCCTCTGTTGTTGTAGTGTCAAATAATGTCAGTTATTTAAGGGCAATTACTGTAATTTTAAATTCTCAACAAATTAAACTATAAAGCCTAGAAGTCCAAGAAGGACCCTACTCGTTTTTCAACTGCATTTCCCCTCTTCCATTTTCAAAGGTGTTTTAATTGCTTGAATGTTTAGAAAGGAAAAGAAAAAACATTTTTTTTTTTTTGTCTTCTGGGGCTTTAGAAATAAAATCAGACATGTTTGGATACTTCTTTTTCATTGAGCTATGTTTTATAAAATTTTTCCAGTGGCACATGCTTTTCATATAGGTAAGTGGGATTATTTTTAATTAGACTGCATTTAGCTTAGACTGAACTTTGCTTAGAGTCCAGGAGAAAATGTCCAGGAAAGCAAAATGGAACTCAAAATAAGTGAGAAAAATATGCCTATGCATTTAAATCACATTTGATAATAGAATGTTCTACCAATAAAAATCCTGAAAATGAAATGTTAGCATAATTAATTTGAATTGTATCATTAAAGTAGTTTTACAAAATAATTTAAAGTGATGCAGGAAAATAATTACCTCCCCATCATCTTTAAGCTATGTTGACAAAGTTTAAATGTTACATAATTTAAGAGGAAGGATTCAATACATTTTATATTTCATGAGATCTTTTTTTAAGATTTAGAGCAGCATCTAGGATTTCTTTGCAGTAATAAAGACAATGATCCATTATGTTCTTCTATTACTAATTATTCTGTAAAGATTGTCTGTTCCAAAAGATAATTAGAAAGGGTGAAATTTAATTCCATTAAACAGAACTCAACTGGGACATAATGAAATTTTGCTGTGAAGTTGAAGACTTTGAAGCCAAATAAAAAGCTTTTACATAGATAGAGCAAATGGGACTCTAAAACTCACACCTTATTCACGCAGGGAATGTTTTAGGCAACTAGGATAAGATGATGTTTACTCGGAATGAGTTTGAAGTCTTTGGTTAGCACAAATATTTACAGGATTTTATTTTTTTAATTTAAATGAGAAAGTTAGTGGTAGATAAGAGTTACTTTTAGATTCCAAATGCCTTCCCTCATTCATTTAACAAATAATGTTTTACACAGGTAGCATGCACCCAATTTGAAGTGAGAACTAAAGGCACTGAGACTGAGGTAGGGAAGCAGCAGCTACCGTGCTAGTCTAAGTCTAGTCCATCTATGAGGATCAATGAGTCGATTTCACCTAGCAATAGCATTTAGATATTTGAGCCTAACAGATTGTTACGAAGCTTTTCTTTCTCTGTGTGAGAAGTTCACACCAATGGAGACCATTCAGTCTTTGCACTCACAGAACTTATCGCTCAGTGGAGCAAACACGGGCACTTCGAACTGCGACAGAATTCTTGTTGAGTTATAAAAAATTCGATTCCCTTCCTATATCCTTCATTCAGCTTACCCTTTATTCCATCACCCATTTTTCCTTTCCCCACTGCACCAGGCTGACTACACGACTCTCAGACTTTCAATATGCCTCCTCCTGGACTGGACACATGAGAGAAGTGCTGAGTTGACTGCGTTCACCTCTCCATGACTGGGTACCTAGTACCCAGTCAGTGCTCAATGAGACGAAAAATGGCAATAGGCTGTTGATGGTAAGCAGCCCTCATGGGAGACAATGGCCTCTCTCACACATGAGCAGGTGAAAACGCGGACTACCAAAATATTTCATTAAAAAAATCAGGTAGCTATTAAAGAGCAGAAAAGAGATGTGCAAGTAGGTCTAGGCAGCTCCATGGATCTGTTTTCCCCAAATGCTAAGAGAGACATGGAAGGGGATAGAGGCCATAGTGAAGTGAGCCCAGTTGTTCTGTAAGAATAGAGTTCCTCTCTGTTCTGTGTGGACTGCGGTGGAGCAGGGTGAAGGAAGAACCCCTAACAGGAAGGGTATTTACAGGGGGAATGGATGGACTAAGAGAAGTGAGCATTTGCACAGCAAATTCAGAATCACAATGAAACAAAACCAGCCACTGTTATCTAATCCTGCTCAGTAACTAGCAGAGTAGAAAGGGGAATCCAGCGATGAGTGCTAACATGAGTGGGTTAAAGTTGAAAAGAAACGAGGTATTTGCATTGCCTCAAATGATCTCTAGTCCTACATACGCATTAACGAATGGGACCGTTTTAACGCATCTCCCCAAATTCTCTGATACCCCACTCTCTAAGAGATGGAGGCTAGCCCATCTCCCCTTACAGTGTGGTTTGGATCTAGGGGTGTCCTAACAACTGAGTAAGGGATGGAAAAATGGCAACTTAGAGTTGAGAAACTCAAATTCAGTGATAGTCTACAGAATACAAGCAAAGTACCCTCGCGGGGTCAAAGTCATGAAAATTAAAGAAAGATTAAAACCGTCACAAACTCTAAGAGACTAAGGCAGCATGACAACTGCATACAGTCTGGTAATCTGGATTGGATTGTGAACAGAAAAATAATATTAGTGGAAAATGTGGTCCAGTCCAAATAGTCTGTAGTTTATAGTATTGTACCAATGTTGATTTTGATCATTGTACTGTGCTTATACAAACTAACAGGGACAAGCAGAAGAGCCCAGGGAGAGCTCTCTGTACCTCCTTCGTCATTCGTCAGAAAAACTAAAACTACCTAAAAGTGAAAAATTAAAAGCAAAGAAATAAACACGATTAAAAGGCGAAGAACAAATCAAGGAAAATACTTAATATTGACCAAAAAAAAATTGATAACCTCACTACAAAGAGGATTTTAGAAACCCATTGAAAAGTGGGGGGAAAAAAATAAACAACTTACAGTGAGAAATATAAATGCAAGAACTATAGTAAGACATACAAGTAGACTTACGGGCATAAATAACCTTACTAAGCGTCAAAGATATAAAAAACTAAAATTGCATCCCTCTTTCCAGTCTAATTAATAATAATTAGAAAAATATGTCATGACTTTTCTGACGACCCAATATTTTATTTTATTTTAATTAATTAATTAATTAATTAATTGAGAGGTTTTTGCGTTAGGGCACATGCCTGGGAGAGAGACAGAGACAGTGAGAGGGAAAGCGAGAAATCACCCCCTGGGGGAAAGGTCATGTCGCAATCCCTTCTCCATTGTCCTCCTGGGGTCTCGGGCAACCACACACACACACCTGGCATGATCTTGAGGCCACCTGGTTTGGTACTCAAATTGCTCTTGGCCATGTGGGAGTCCAGCGATGTAACTGCGACGCCATCAGTTGGTCCCCTAATACTTTAGTTTTGAGGTAAGAAAAGAATAGATAGTCTTATATGTTACTGTTAGAACTATAACTCGATAAAACTTTTGAGAATAATGTATTGACACCTGAATAAACTGTAGAAATCTTTACATCTGGGCCGATTGGCAGAGCCAGATCCCACATGGCCAGTCACGCACTTTGCGTTCCACCTCAGTGGCCTGAAAGACGCGGTGGGTGCATGTGCCTGCATGCCCGGGTCCCACAGGGTGGAGAGCTGGAGGAGAGGGGATTGAGGGATGATACGCCCCATTTAGGGGCGTTTTCTCCTCTTCCTCTCTCTGTCTCTCTGTCTCTATGACAAACGCACATGCCTTTGGTGTAAACAAAAACAAAAACACCGTAAACATCTTTGAGGCAGAAATTCTACCTTCTGTAACTGCTTTTTTTTTTTTTTTTTTTTTTAACAATGAGCATGTGTTATTTTAAATTTTGTTTTAATTTGCCAGAGGGCACACGTGCTTGCCAAACAGAGACAGAGAGAGTGAGGGAAAGTGAGAAACCACCCTCCACCGATCGGTCCCACCGCAGCCTGGTCTCCATCCCTCCAGTCTTTCCAGATGTGTGCCCCGGCGCACACTAGCAGCATTTCTGAGGCCACAGGCCAAGTGCTCAGCCGCAGTCAGCCACGCGGGATGGGATGCAGCCACGTTAACCACTATCCACTTGCTGGCCCCCACAGGCTTTACTTTTAAAATTATGCCTTTAAAAGCTATTTTACAAGCATATAATTATACACAATGGGATACTACAAAGAGAAAAGAAAGTGGGGACTAGCAGTTGGTGTAATGGCTATGTCGCTGAACTCCCACGTAGTCGACCGCGGTTCGAGTCCTGGACCAGGTGGCTTAAACTCATGCCGGGCACGTGTGTGTGTGCCCAAGATCCTGAGAGGAGAATGGAGGAGAAGGGATTGCGGCATGGCCATCCCCCCTGGGGGGTGATTTCTCGCTTTCTGTCTCTCTGTCTCTTTCTGTTTTTCTGGCAATCGCAAATGCCCTGTAGTAAAAACAAAACAAAACAAATTTAATGGCATAAAAAGATGCTTACGATATTTTATAAAGTAAAAAAAAATCTCTGGATCAAAAAGCGTCACCTATCACGTGACCTATTTCACAGGAAGTCTGTGATATAGAAGCGTGTATACTAATAGGTTAACTGGGATTATTTTTCTGCGGTATGATTGTAGGCGATGTTCACATTTTTCTTTTTTGGCTCTGTTTTCCAAATTTTCTGTAAAATAACGTATTTTGATTTTTGTATTAAGGTCCTTCCATAAGTAAATAAAAAGTGGCAGTGGGTCCCTCGCAATCGGTGCTAGTTACGTCAGAACCGTTTACGGGGTCTCTCCCTACATGCCGCCCTGCCTGGCCTTGCAGTTCGTGGCACGGACAGCCGACGTACCACACAGGCTTTGGGGATCTGTTTTTGAAAAGGGCATTTTGATCCAGGCCCACAATCCATAGGGAGTGGACTTTGAGTTGATGGTGCTTATGGCTGGGGACAAATATCCATCTTTTGTTGGAGACACCATTGTTTTTACTGACATCAAGATAAACTTAAATGGATAATGAACAGAAGATTCTATCAGGCTTCGGGGGTGGGGGTGGGAAGCCTTTCTCATTGTTCACAAACAGTTTGAGAACTGCTATGTGGTCACTTAGGAAGAACGGCTGATGAAATACATCACCCGATGTGGGCCCAGGAGCACATTCCAGGAAACAGCCGATTTGCTGATGGGGTCTGAGTGCTTGTCCCAGAGTCCTGGTGGCTTCTCTGAGTTTAACTTTGGTGTCAGTATTTCTCCAGACACCGGTCCCAGAGCGGCAGAGAGGAGTGGAGGAGCACTCGCAGGCTGTCTGGCATGTAAACGGCTAATTAAGTCGTGATTGGATCCTGTTAAATCCCCTTTTCCCTTTTATTTACACCCAGCCTTTTCCTCTACCCCCTTAAAATGTTAAAGTACTGTATAAAAGACAGAAATTGCAGCCGGGGGTCTTAATTACACAACCTTCTTCTGCAGTGGCATTTGAAAACACTGGCGTTGGAAAACAGCGTGTTTACCTTTCTCTCGGAACCACTTAAATTGCCGGGCGAAACGTGCACAGATCCAGGCGCAAACCGCTGTCTCCCACAGGAAGAAGATCCCTGGGGGAGACGACGTTGATATTTGCATTTCAGAAGGGCAGCTACGCAAACTGTTCACTTAGGTGGGGAGCCAATAAAGCCCTCAGGTCAGATTCAAGAAAAGGCGTGTTCCAGAATAGAGGGGGCGCGGCCTGGGCCGAGCAAGTCCCCCACACTAGGAGGCGGCCCCAAGGCTTCCTCCTCCGGCGTCCGAGGGTAGTGCCCATGGTGCTTCCTACCTTTGGCCGACCCTCCCCTCTTTCCTAAAGGAAAACCCCAGAGCTTTCAAGTCAGTCAGGCTCATGTTTGAACCCTGTCACCTATGAGCAATACGACCTCACACAGGTGAAAGAAATCTCTTTTCCAGTCCTGTTTCCTCATCTGCAGAATGTTAACTTAATGAGATAAGACAATTGGGACCAGCAGTGAGCGTAATGGCTATGTGGCTGGACTCCCATGTAGTTGACTGCGGTTCGAGTCCTGGACCCAGTGGCTTAAACTCACAGTGGGCGTGTGTGCGTGCGTGCCCAAGATCTCAAGAGGAGAATGGAGGAGAAGGGATTGCGGCGTGGCCTTCCCCCCTGGGGGGTGATTTCTCACTTTTTGTCTCTGTCTTTCTGAAGAACACACATCAAAAAGAAAAACCTCTCCAAAAAAAAAAGATAAGAGAATTGTAGACTAAGTTCCTTGAAACGCTGCGGGTTGCACGTGGCTGCCTGGAAAACAGCAGGCACTCTTGAAGCCATGGTTGCTGTCGTCACGTCCTTCACACACACAAGGTCTGACTCCCCTCGGAGAGGGTTCCTCGTGTCCTGTCCTGACACATTTAAAAGGAGCCAGCGCAGGCCGAGGACAGGAGATCTCCCTGTCTTACGTAAGCAGAGAGAAGCACCCGGATATAGACAATGTGGGCAGCACTAACGTCATTCTCACGGCCAGGAATTGTCTGCCAAAAGACACGGAAAGTTCTTTCAGCTATACATTTTTAACATTGGAATTTGACTTAGCTGTGTGCTGTCCTGCTTAAATCCATTTTGGAAATAGGCAGAACATAAACAAACAGTCACCTCTTCCCTGGATGTTTGGGTGAAAGCAGGTGGTGACTGAGAAGACATGGGCCAACGTGTGTGTGTGCGTGTGTGTGTGTGTGTGTGTGTGTGTGTGTGTGAGGGTTACGAACAAACGCTCTATGGGGTAAATAACTTGAACAATAAGAATGCAAATCTTTCTCGAACAGGAACCTGGGTCACTTGGGTATCACTTAGGAGCCTCTTTGTGCTGTTGTCAACATCAGGGTGAGTTAAAAAGCACCGTTCTCTTGGTGTGGCTACTCTCTCTGCCCTCCCCTCATCCACTTCCCTTTCCCTTCCTTCTCCCTGTGGCAGGGCCTTCTCTGGCGTGAGCGGGCTTCTCCTATGGCTCTCCCCGGCCCCTGCCGGCCCCTGCTTCATGCTGCCTCATATCACATTGCCCCTGTTCCTCACCACTGGGACGTGTTCAATGCTATCTTCTGTCGGCAAACAGGACAGGGCATTCAATACCATCCCAGTGCCTTTCCTGCCTTTCTTTTAAAGAATTACTTTATTCCACTTTATTTATTTATTTATTTAATTTTGACCAGAGAGGGACAGAGAGAGAGAGAGGGAAAGTGAGAAAGCAAGTTACCAGGTCCGGGACTGGAACCATGGCCAGCCATGTGGGAGGTCAGTGCCCTTAACCACCATGCCACCTGCAGGCCCCATTTTTGTGTTTTTAAGGAAGGAAAAGTTTGCAGACAATGCTATCTTCTGTCGGCAAACAGGACAGGGCATTCAATACCATCCCAGTGCCTTTCCTGCCTTTCTTTTAAAGAATTACTTTATTCCACTTTATTTATTTATTTATTTAATTTTGACCAGAGAGGGACAGAGAGAGAGAGAGGGAAAGTGAGAAAGCAAGTTACCAGGTCCGGGACTGGAACCATGGCCAGCCATGTGGGAGGTCAGTGCCCTTAACCACCATGCCACCTGCAGGCCCCCTGCTGTCCACACCAGCCTCATGGATGCTTCTCCTAATTGCTTAGTTGGAAGGGAGGTTGAGGAGCCCAGGAGGACACTGCTTGTTAACTGAGTCATTTCCTCCCCACAGTACCCCTGAAGGACTCCCCACTTGGGCTCGGAACTTATTGGATGATTCTGTTGAGATGACACCTTCTCCCCATGCCACATGCTCTGCGCTCTCCGAGCTCAGAGCATCTGATATTGGACTAGCTGTGTGTGGGAGCTGTCTCCCTCCAGAGTAATGCTGAACTAGTCATAGGAAGATCAGGACATGCTCAGGGCTCAGGCGGAGCAGAGGCGCTAACCAAAACAAAATCTTAAAAGTGTCAACATGAGAAATAAACAACAAACGAAGGCAGAAATAGGCAATTAGAAGACCAAGGAAGAAGCAATTTTCATTTAGAGTACTTCACTTTTATGTCTTTAAAACGTTTCAATTGAATTTTGGATTATACACAGAAAGAGAACACTATGAACCGTCTAGAATTTAGGGCCTCCTCTATTCAACTCCATCTGGTTTGGATGAGGGCTTCTTCAGTGAGATCTCCACCAGTCCCCCGGAACCATACTGGGAAATCAAGTTCTTGCGAATATATACATTTTTCGGGGTTAAAAACCTATGCCTTTTATCAGCCTCTCAGTGGGCCCTGAGACCCTGTTCTGTGTGGGAAGCCTGCGCCAGTGAGCTGGAGAGGACCACGTTTGATCTTCGTCACGGCTAAGGCTGGGTGGTGCTCAGCAGGGGGCACACAATACTGCTTGACCCACAATGGGCCTTCCGAGCACTACAGATGATTATTTGGGGGCACTTTTCATGTATCAAAGAGATGTACGTAGTGATTCCGTGACCCTCTTCTGTCATGCTTATTTAACATTCTGGTCTAGCTTGTAATGCACACACACACACACACACACACACACGTACACACATACAATTGCATACAGTTTCTTTCTTTTCAAATTGTTAGATGATCCCTAATACTTTGGTAAGCTTAAAATAGCCCTGGAATGGGGCTTGATAAATGATTGTTTACTGTGTTTTAATATTGGGGTTCGCTACTACCAGAAATATTTTTACGTGCTCCATCTGCTCATCTGCCAGCCTGTGGCAGTTTTGTTTGTATTTTAAGAGTCACAGGTATTATCTGAAGGCAAAATTAATCCAGAGAATTGTATCCCCACTTATCAGAGGTTCTCCAATAGCAGTAAGTGTGTTAGAGTTTTCTGGGAAGCCTATTAAACAGGGGATTCCGAGGCCCCACCTTAGAGATTAAGGTAACTTGTCTGGAATCTGCTTTTTTAGCAAGGAAATCAATGGTTCTTGAGAAAGATACTATCGACCTTAGAAAAACACTATTTTCTAGCAGCTCACTCTCTTCATGAGTATTCATTGAGGTTTAGACATAAATTTAGGGGGAGGGAGAAGAAACATGTATTCCTCTTAAGGCTTCCCTTTGAATCTGCACTTCCGTGAGACAAAGGGAATGTGGAAAACTGCTTTAGGGTAGAAGCAGCCACCCCTGTTTTAGACTCGTGGTGTTTTGTTTACTTTTTAATCTGTGGGCAGTTTCTAAACTAATCAGCGAAAACCTAAGTCGCACTGTGGAAAAACTTTTCAAGTATCATGGCTTCATCTTTTGTACTAAAGCACCCGAAGTGTTAACCCACACTCGCCGGGACCCACGGCCAATGAATTTTGGGGGAAAACCGACTGCACTCTGCCATGCCGTGAACTTGTGTGTGTGTTTGTGTGTTTGCTTTTAGCTTCATGTAGCTCTGTCCTCTGTATGCTATCATTATTTACTGAGCCCTGGCCTGTTGGCACAGATAAATACGGTGATAGGACAGAGACTCTTCACATACGCTCCTGACAAGGACAGGCTGGGTGAGTCCAACACCTCGACCTCAGACCTCAGCTTCCAGAACTGTGAAAAACCAATTCCTGCAATTTCAGCTACCTAGCCTATGAAATTTTGTTATAGCAACACAAATGAACTGTCTAGTAGCAGACACTACTTATCAGTGGCGAGATGGAGGCACCGAGGGTTTAGCAACTTTCTCCGAGTCTCACAGCTGGAATTTGGAGCAGGGTCCTGTGACTGTGGGGTGATGGCTGTTGTGCTAACCTGCTTCCCTGTCCTTTGCTGTCTGAGGGCAAACTGAATCCTAAAGTGATTCCCTGTTGCAAAGGTAAGGAACAGTGTTACTTACACGTGGCGTGGAGGCTGAAGTGTAAAGGTATCGTCCATAATGCTGTGGAGTGGAGCTCACAGGCAGACCTGAAAACTAAAACTGGTCTTGATTCATAAACAGGTATTGACGCTACCAGCGTCCCATCTCCCTCTCTTATTCTCATCGGCATGTTCTTGGGATTATTGTAGAATAAGTGCTGCTTCGACAGGAACTGCTGCTTCCGAGGCCTGGACGGGAGCGCACCAAGTATTTTAGCGGCCACAGTATGTTCCCTGGTCACCATCTGCTCACAAGGAATGGATGACCAAATCACAGACTTGGAACCTACCAGCCCAAGTGCACAGTCCCTGCCCACACGCCTCATTTTATGTGGCTTCTGAAAGCCATGATGTCTACCTCAGATTGCTTCTTTTCAAAATAAGGAATAATCCTCGTGTCCTGCCTCAAGGACACAGTCCAGATCAGCACGTGAGAATGACTGAAATCTAGGTCCAGTTGCAGAGTGCCTGGGGACGCTAGAGAGTGACTAAAAGTGCTATGGGGCTGGCAGGTGGTGTGGTGGATAAGAGCGCTGGACTCCCACATGGCCCACTGCGGTTCAAGTCCCAGACCTGGCGGCTTCCTTTCTCACTTTCTTTCTCTCTCTCTCTCTCTCACTCTGTCCCTCTCTGATCAAATTAAATAAATAAATAACTGAATAAATAAATAAAGTTAAATAAAATACTTCTTTTAAAAAAAAAAAGTGCTCGGGTGAGAAAAGCCAGCCTTACACTGGGGCTCACCTCTACTCTGCCACTTCCCAGCATGCAAGCGGGCAGGCCGCCTAATCTGTAAGAGTGCTTCGGCCCGTCGCAGGTGAGAGCAATCCGAAAGCCTGCCTTCGTGTATTGTCCTGAGGATTAAATGAGATAACTTGTGTCTGCCGCTAGCAGTGCACAAATAAGCTTCACAAATGCTTTTTTTTTTTTGGTTTGTTCTTTAACTAGACAAAGATGAGTCTTCCACAGTGACATCTTTTTCTTTACAAAAATAAGAGTACATGCTTTTAACATAAACCTGCATCTAGCTTGAATATAATAATGGGCAAGATAAGACTACAGAAATATTTTAGAATCTTCTTAGGTGAGCTCTATTAGTCTGTGTTAAAGCAGCAAAAACCTTTTTACTAGAGACAGAGAAAAAAGAGAAAGAAAAAACTGGCCTCTTTAAACAATGAGGGATATATGTTTATTTTTGTGAGTGTCGTAAAGAGGCTTTTCTTACACAAACAGTATTTGCTGGTCAGTACCCGTTTTTTTTTTTTTTTCCTTCCTTTTGATGTATATTAAAAAAATTAAAAGGAATATTCTTAGAAAGACATCTGTGCCTGGGGTGACTCACATTTGATCAATCCCTGTGAACCGAGCTTTTCAGGGGATGTGCAATTATTTGCTCAGTTAGGCTTAAACTTTTTATTTATCTAATCACCCCCCTGTAATGCTTTGATCTGAACTTCCAAGGCCTATTTTTCAACCACTTTAGCGACATATTTTAAGTCTTATAGTCTAATCAACCCCAGCCATAAAACATGCAATGTCCTGTCGAATGTACCCCATTAGGAAGTCAGCTGCCACATGGACTTTGTAATCTTCCACTTTGCGACTGGGTGAGCTGTTTGGAAGTGTCATTAAGTGTTATTCTCGGGGAGCAGGGGAGAAGCCGAAGCCAAGCACATCCTCTGTACCCCGGCTGGCTTCTCCTCGCAAACGGCTGCGGAGTGACTCAGCAGTGAATCACCGGCTTCTGCAGGTGTACACTCTTGGAGTCCTGGAAGCCTCCACACCCCAGCGGGGTAAATGTTTACTTTGCTACTTCATGGATTACTCAGTATTCTCTTTTTTTTAAATCTCTTTTTAAAAGAAGTATTTATTTAATTTTATTAATTCATTCATTTATTTTAATTTGACGACACACACACACACACACACACACACACACACACACAGAGAGAACCACCATCACACACACACACAGAGAAAGCCACCAGGTCTAGGACTTGAACCATGGCTGGCCATGTGAGAGTGTCCAGCACCTTAACCACTACGTCACCTGCTGGGCCCCAGATTACTCAGTATTCTAGCCAACTTAGTTCAACTGTATGATGCACACACACACACACACACACGTATGTATATGTTTATATTCCACAAATCCATCATAACCTAGAAATTGAAAAGTAAAGCCTGTCACTGGGTAATTAGAGAATGTTATATATCGGGACCAGCAGTTAGTGTAATGGCTATGTCTCTGGACTCCCACGTAGTCGACCGCGGTTTGAATCTCGGACCCAGTGGCTTAAACTTGTTCTAGGCATGTGTGAGTGTGTGTCCAAGATCCCGAGAGGAGAATGGAGGAGAAGGGATTGTGGCGTGGCCATCTCCCCTGGGGGGTGATTTCTCGCTTTCTGTCTCTATGTCTCTCTCTGTCTTTCTGGCAATCGCATGCGCCCTATAGCAAAATCCTCTCCAGAAAAAAAGAAAAAGAGAATGTTATATTGATTTGAAATCTTTGGAGGCCGGGCCTGGGCCACAGTGATAGGATTCCACATGGCCAACCGCAGTTCGAACCCCAGCCCGGTGGCGTAAGAAGCATGCAGGTCGCATATGTGAATGTGCCCCAAATACCAGCAGGATGACAAGTGGGAGGGGAGGGACTGCAGTGTCACTGCGTCTCCCGGCGTGTGGGGTGCTTTCTCTCTCCCCCTCTGTCTCTCTATCTGTCTTTGGTGAGTACATGTGCCCTCTGGGAAATAAATGAAAAAAATCTTTGAAAAGAAAATAATGTCTTAAAAAATACGCAAAATAGTTCCCGTGTGTGTCCTTTTACCAGGAACGCACGCTTGGTCATGCCGTTTCTATTGTCTCTCTGGTTGTGCGTCTGTGGAGGGAGACAGGGGCCCAGGACAACCTGTGAACAAGCAGATGCTAATTCCTTTTCCAGTCCTGGACTTACTCATTTGAATGTCTTTAGAGGCTTTAGTACAACAAGGACGTTTTCTTTTTAAAGGACACTCAATTTTGGATTGTAATTTAAAAAAAAAAAAAAACAAGTAAATACTTGGGGCCAGCAGGCGTGTGGTGGTTAAGGTGCTGGACTCCCGCATGGCCTAGGGCGGTTCAAGCCTTAGACCCGACAGCCTGCGTGTGCGTGCGTGCCCAAAATCCCAAGAGGAGAATGGAGGAGAAGGGACTGGGGCATGGCCATCCCTCCGGGGGCGATGTCTCACTTGCTCTCTCTCTACCTCTGCCACACAGACATGTGCCCTATGGCGAAAACAAAAACAATGAAAAAACAAACAGAAATGTAAATATGTTTCTTAACATTACCAATCTCTGAACAAATCGTACGTTTACATGATAGCAGTGCCATCAATGAACGAAATAAAATGTAAGAATATCTGAATAGGGACAAACAGGTGGCGTGGTGGTTAAGGTGCTGACTCCCACATGGCCGACCGTGGTTCCAGTCCTGGTCCCGAAGGCTTGCTTTCTCACTCTCTCTCCCCTCACTCTCTTTCTCCCTCTCTCCCCTCACTCTCTCTCTCCCCCTCACTCTCTCTCTCCCCTCACTCTCTTTCCCCTTACTCTCTCTCCCCCTCACTCCCTCTCTCCCCTCACTCTCTCTCTCCCCCTCACTCTCTCTCTCCCTTCACTCTCTTTCCCCTCACTCTCTCTTTCCCCTCACTCCCTCTCTCCCCCTCACTCCCTCTCTCCCCTCACTCTCTCTCTCTCTCTCCCCCTCACTCTCTCTCTCTGATGCACATATAATTTGTGCCCTATAACAAATTTTAAAATAATAATTGAATAAAATTAAATAAATAATTTTAAAAATATATCAAAATATAACCACGACACACATTTAGTTAAGAAGTGATGGTCTTTATGACTATTTTTCTCTTCTTTCTTTTTTGGAAGTTTTTGCTACAGGGCATGTTCACTCACTGGAGAAGGTGAGACAGCACCTCAGAGGTGGATGGCCACGCCGTAATCCTTTCTGCTCTATTCTCCCCTCAGGATTTTGGGCATGCACACACATGCGCCTGGCATGTTTTTTAAGCCACTAGGTACAGGACTCAAGCCGTGTGAAATCCATGTGGAATTCAGCTGCTTTAACCACCATACCACCATCTGGCCATGAAAACTGATGGCCTTTAGTCAAGATGTGTGGCACAATCTAGTCCACAGTGGTCAGAGCTGACATTTCTTCATGCCTTCTTACGTTCCAGAGCAATTTCAGATACTACATGTACTAATTTATTTAATTATCAGAACACCCTATAACATCAGTACTATCATTGCCTCTATTGTACCAATTAGACACTGCAGGCAAAGACAGGTTAAGCAATTTGCCTAAGGTCACACAATAGATAATAAATAAGAAGCCAGGATTGACACCCGTGTAGGCAGACCCCAGAGCCTACGTCCTAAAACACTTGCTGTTATGATCTAACGACATCTTTAAACAGTCACAGCAGAACCGTGTAAAGGGTCATGCCCCCTCAACATGGCCGTGCACATTTTTATACATATGCCAAGTGTCGTTAGGGCACGGCGCTTCTTTTTTTTTTGGAGGGGGGGAGAGGTTTTCGCTATAGGGAAAATGTGCTTGCCAGACAGACAGAGAGAGACATAGAGACAGAAAGCGAGAAATTACCCCCCAGGGGGGATGGTCACGCCACAATCCCTCCTCCTCCATTCTCCTCTCGGGATCTTGGGCACGCACGCACACGCACCTGGCAAGGGCACAGCAATTCTAGAACTCGCTCCTTTTATTAAAAAAGGAAACCCTTTGAGACTATGGCTGATGGTTCTAAATAAGCTAATATAATATCAGTCAAAGCTATTCTCTTTGAGGTTGAATTTAATTTTTGAAAACAGTCTGAAGAAATTGGGAGCCCAAGTTTGTGAAGAGAGGAGGGTCAGGTGTGGTAAAGTTTGGGAGGCTGCGCACCAGCGAATATCGCCGGTTTCTCAGAGAGCAAACAATTACACAATGCCAAAGGCCATGATTGGCTCCCCTTCAAAAACCTCACCTTCAGAACCATACTCTGATTGGCTACTTCCCATAAAGGCCACAATTGGTTCCCTTCAAAAAACTTGACCTTCAAAACCATACTCTGATTGGCCACTAGAATCCCTCAGATTTGCATATCTGGCACCTCATGATTGGTCCACAAGCAACCAATCATAACTCACCTTTTACAACCAATCATAACCCACCTTTTACAACCAATCACAGCCCACCAGCATGTATATAACCATGATCCCTTGCCCACAGTCTCCAGACGACCCTGAAGAGCCTGAAGAGCTGTGACACCGCATTGTCTCCAGACGACCCTGAAGAGCTGTAACACTGAGTCCTCTCTGTGCTGCCCACAATAAACGGACGACCCTGAAGAGTTGTGACACCGCATTGTCTCCGTGCTGTAACACTGCTCCGCTTGTCCCAGCTCTCACTCCTTCCCTCAGGAAACCTGTTCGACTGTCCCCCCGGGTCGGGACAGTAAAGTTGCTGAGAACTGAAGTGTTGCTATAGGTCATTTTCAAGCAGGGTTTCTACAGTTCCAGAAACGTCTTGTGTGATGGCAGCATCATTAAAATAAACAGGTCACCCTGCAGGGCACTGGATCGAGAGCAATGTCTCAGATGTGACTGATACAGAATTCATTTTCTAAACACGAACCACACGATGGGCTCACCGTTTAATAGATGCCATTTGGCTTCCTGACCTGTGAGAAGCCCCTTCCGACTCTTTGCCCTATCTAAATGTATATAGAGGATGTAGCCATCACGATCCTGGTGAGACAGAGACGGTGAATCCACGTGGATACATAAAGGGTTACATGAAGGTCACGGTCAGGGTTTGTGGAGACCAACCACAGAAAATCCGGCCCCTGCACAAACAGAACAGACCCCGTCAGCCCTCGGCCTGAAGGAGCATGGGGAGGCGCAGGTGTGAGGACTGGGGAGAGGTTGCCGCAGAGGAGCGCTGCCTGGGGAGGGCCTTTGCGAGGGGAGGCAGCCAGACGGGAAGGGGGCCCAGCTTGGAGTAAACGCCCCTGCCTCACTCCCCTCCTGCCCACCCAGCTCTGCTGGAGCCCCATCGGCCAACCCGAAACGTGTCCATAGCAGAGGCCGTTCGTCGTCACAGGCCATAAAGGTCACCTTCCTGGGGTACCCAGCAGGGTGAGACAAGTTCTGGGAGGTCTCTTCAGGGGACCTTGTCTCCAGCACAGGGACTGTTCACATTGTCCCTGGATATGACTAGCAAAAATCTCCATTTCTGCTTTTTCATCGAGCCTGCTTTCCTTCCGGTTCATAGCTTTCCTGGAGGAGAGGAACAGGAACACAGTAAAGAGGTCTCATACACGGGCGTGTTCTGCCCACACTGGCCTGGGCGAGGAGGAGAGCCGACATGTTCCGAGTGTCTGCTGTGGGCCAGGTGTTTTACCTAATACCAAAAAGAAGACTCAGTGTGAGCAGATGTCACCTTCTGTCTGTGGTATTCCTCCCCAAGCCTGTACCTGCTTTCTAATTGCGAGAGAAAGCACCAGACCAGCCTGAGCTGTGGAGGGCATCCTATGAGCTCTCTAAGCTGAACTGTCCGGCAGTGCTGTGACCTCCAGCACAGGGCCCGCTGGAGCGCTGTCGCAGCCAAGAGGAGCCTACGGAAACATAAGCCGTAACTGTAATGTGGTGTCCTAAAAAAGAAGAAAGACAATCTGTAGAAACTACGGGAGTCTGCAGAAAGTGCGGGCTTCTGTTAGTAACAGCGTGTCAGTACTGGTTGGCTGAACGTGCCTATGGCACAAAACTAACGTGAGCTGTCACTACTTGGGGAACTGGGTTTAGGGGAGATGGGAACTCTGCACTAGCTTTGCAATTTTTCTGTAAATCTAAAACTAAAATAAAAATTTTACTAAAAAAAAAAAAAAAACCTTACTTTTTTTTTTGGAGGAAAAAAATGAGAAAGAAGAAGGCAAAGAGGAGGAGAAAAATATTCTACTTGCTGTTTCCTTCATGGCAGTGGCTCTCCATGACGCCTAGCCAGCGTGTGAGGTCCTGCCACTTTTTGACGGGGTCACTTTATGCAATCTGCTTAAATGTTCTCACCTTATGATGTGAAGTGTTAAATCAGATTACTGAGCTTCAGATTTTCTGTGGCCTCAGGGTGCCAAAGAATAATCATTTAGTATGAAAAACAATAATATTTCTCTTTAAAAAATCAGCTCCTTGGAGCCAGGTGGTTAGCAGTATTAATGCAACTGGGCCCACCTGAAAACAGTGCTGGGTTCCGTGTGTCCGGGACTCTTCTGAGCACACCAGGCGTGTGTGCTGTGATCTGGACCAGCGTCCTGTCGGAAGTACCTCTCTTTCTCTTTCTCTCATGGGAGAAATAAATAAACTTTGAAAACATTAACTTCCCCTCTTTGTAAAAAGGGAATAAATAAATAATTGGCATACACCCAGTAAAAATAAAATAAGGGCACTTAAGAAAGGATTGTAGCAATGAAAAATGAACATTATATCAATTTTTTTTGGTGGGGGAAAGTTTTTTTGCTATAGGGCATGTATGCTCACCAGACAGACATAGAGAAAGACAGAAAGCGAGACATCACCCCCCCAGGGGAGATGGCCACGCCGCAATCCCTTCTCCTCCATTCTCCTCTTGGGATCTTGGGCACGCACGCACACGCACCTGGCTTGAGTTTAAGCCACTGGGTCCAAGACTTGAACCGCGGTCGACTACATGGGAGTCCAGCGACATAGCCATTATACTAACTGCTGGTCCCCTCTCACACACTTTTTGAAGTCACCTTGAGTAGGTGTATCAAGGCACAGACCTGTATCTGTCACATCCTTCGGCCTACTCATACCGCAGTTCAACAGGCGCATTTTTCTGAAAACTGACACGGCGTACTCTGGACTCAGTAAGGTGGGCCACAGGTCCTGTGGGTTTTAAATGGCTCTTGGCACA
The DNA here is from genome assembly GCF_000334495.1 of Tupaia belangeri chinensis. Taxonomy (NCBI): domain Eukaryota; kingdom Metazoa; phylum Chordata; class Mammalia; order Scandentia; family Tupaiidae; genus Tupaia; species Tupaia belangeri. The sequence goes on along the minus strand of NW_006159687.1, from coordinate 2,099,835 downwards.
ACTTTAAATGCAGTTTTTAAATGTGCGCGTGAGCAGATGCTGGACTGGAATGATTGTGCTAGAGAGCCTCTGAAATTGGGTATTAAGGCATTCTGCAGGAAAGTGCCGGAGAGCAGCTACATCTATCCACGGACGAATTTTCAACAATACGCAGGCTTCTGAAGTTTTTAGTCACCAGACAGACATAGAGAAAGACAGAAAGCGAGACATCACCCCCCCAGGGGAGATGGCCACGCCGCAATCCCTTCTCCTCCATTCTCCTCTTGGGATCTTGGGCACGCACGCACACGCACCTGGCTTGAGTTTAAGCCACTGGGTCCAAGACTTGAACCGCGGTCGACTACATGGGAGTCCAGCGACATAGCCATTATACTAACTGCTGGTCCCCTCTCACACACTTTTTGAAGTCACCTTGAGTAGGTGTATCAAGGCACAGACCTGTATCTGTCACATCCTTCGGCCTACTCATACCGCAGTTCAACAGGCGCATTTTTCTGAAAACTGACACGGCGTACTCTGGACTCAGTAAGGTGGGCCACAGGTCCTGTGGGTTTTAAATGGCTCTTGGCACAACTTTAAATGCAGTTTTTAAATGTGCGCGTGAGCAGATGCTGGACTGGAATGATTGTGCTAGAGAGCCTCTGAAATTGGGTATTAAGGCATTCTGCAGGAAAGTGCCGGAGAGCAGCTACATCTATCCACGGACGAATTTTCAACAATACGCAGGCTTCTGAAGTTTTTAGGAGAGTATTGTTTCCAGTGCCTCCTTCAAACATGAAAGTGAGGATATGCCAAATTCTCAAGTGCTCTTCCTACTTCCATGAATGGGAATTCAATTATGTCAAGATAATGCTCTTCTAATTGCTCACCAAAAAGAATGGCCACATCGTATTTATTATTAGTCCTTTTGAATTCTAGAAAATCCATTCTGAAATGTTAAGTCCATATTACATTTCTCAGCACAGACCTGATCAGCATGTTTTTCCTCTAATTTGGAACATTTTCTCTCTGGGAGTGACAAGGACACACACGTGAAGTATGTCCCCAACACTGTACGCCCAGAAAGTTCCATAAGAAGTGTACCTGAAAAAGCATCGGCATAGAACCACTCGGTTACGGCAGGAACAGCACCACTGGGTTTGCCGCTGAAGCTCGGCTCCAGCACTTCCACCCCGTGTGGCCTTGGGAAAGGTCCTGACCTCTCAGTGCTCACTCCTCGATGCCCAGAGCCAGGAAAATACCCACCCCGCTGGGGGTTCCTGAGCACTGTGTAAGACGCCTCACAGAACGTATCTGACACACAGTAGGGACATAATGTTTGGCAACAACAACAAGAAAAACGTATAACTCAATGTGTTTTGTTTTTTTTAAAAAAAGGTCATTAAGAAAAAGCCTTTTATTCTTCGAGGAAACCTAAAGTTGCCTGCCTTCGGTGCTGTGTCCAAAGCTAGTAAAGAAGCTTCAAGGATCCTTAGCCTCGGAGTGTCCTCGCCATCCTGGGAGTCACGGGATAAAAGGTCTGACAGTGCCATGTGACCACCTTCTTCTAGGACAGGCATTTTCTTCAACAGCTTGAAAAAAGATGTTTTTTTTCCCCAAAACTAAGTTGTTAGTATATTTAGACAGAAATGTGTAACCGGCTTTATTTATAGAAAGTGACATTAGAAAATGGTCCTTTCTACCCCCTGGGTGTTTACTAGGCGCGGAAGGAAAGACTTCCAAAGCCGTGAGTGCCGGGAGGCCCATAGGGTGAAGGGTGCTGGGAGGAGGCCCGCCCCGTCCAGTGGGTGTTGGAGCAGACGCCGCTGAGTAGGGCTTGGCGATGTGGTAGCGAAGTCCTGGCGGAGGAGAAAGCGGCGCCTCGGCCTGGAAGAGGCAGGGAGGCCCGTGTGCAGCGCTCATATGTCACACTGCAACTTTGGAGGGGCCTTTGCATGTTTTTCTCAGTTTTGCTGCATGTCAGATGGAGGACGGGGGACACGGCTGACAGATGCCACGGGGTGCAAAGGCGCTAAGCTCAGGGCACTCTCCACGCTGGTTACTGAGCGAGACCGGGCTGACTGAGTAGACTGAGCCTGCCTCCCAGTCCCCGCCGAGACCGCCCTGTTGGCGTGGAGCAGTGGCCTCTGTGCAAGGCAGTCGGGCATTGCTTACTGGGAGCCAGCGTGGAGGGGAAACGGGCAGCCCTTGGTTCTGGGACGGCCTCTGTGAGACTCTGGGGGCACCTGGGAAGACTTCCAGACACTGAGCACCTCGAGTGGGCCCAGGATCACCAAGGGTCAGGGCCAGCTGCGTGGCGGAGCCTTACAGGGTAAGCAACAGCACAAGCTGAGAGCGCCTCACAGTGACGAGGCTGCCCCGGCCAGAGCTGGGCTGTGTGTCCCACGGGGACCTCTGACCCTCCCCGCGCACCCACAAGCTGAGAGCGCCTCACAGTGATGAGGCTGCACCAGGCCAGAGCTGGGCTGTGCTGTGTCCCACGGGGACCTCTGACCCTCCCCGCGCACCCACAAGGTGAGAAAAGTAAGGAGATGCTTCCCCAGCAATTCAGCCAGGGCGGGGCAGGGTCAGCATGAAGGTGCCACCCTAAACTGACTGCCCCCTTAGCCAGCAGACCGGACAATGGTAGCCATTTTTGGTGCCATGGCGTGAATCCCTTTGGTCACCTGGCAAAACTCATGAACCCTTATCAAAAGAATGCCTTTAAGTATATAAAATAAAATATGTAAGTTTACAAAAAAACCAAACTGTATTAAAATTTAATTACCAAAATATTAAAAGACAAAATTTTGATGTGGCAATAAATGTAATTTCTTTGTTAATCGCTTGAATGACAAGAGCTGGTGGCAGCTCCTGCCTTGGCAGTTGTGGCAAATGTAAATATTTTGAGACATCAACAGCGACAACTGTAATGGGATATAAAAATATCTGTGATGACAAGGTCGTAAGTACCACGACTACTACTGTTTTGTTCCATTCAAAATACAAGAACATGTAAATTCTAGTGAAAATTAAAATGTTTCTCTTCAAGTTTTTAAGCCGCCAGAATTCTCAAGTCCTTTTTCGTAAACTCAGGACTCCTGGGCCAGGCCATACTGTCCCGTATGAGGCCAGGGCCATGACTACAGGGCCCTTGAAACCTGGCCCTTCCCATGGCCTCAGCACCATGTGCATTGGAAGGCCAAGGACTCAGGGTAAGAGGGGAACCCTGGGACATAGCAGGATAACTGTGGAAAGAAGGGGACTGCCCCGATAGGCCCAGAAGTGGGATCAAGGGCTGGAAGAATAAAAAGCAAGCGGGTGACAGGGACACAGGAGGAAGAGCCCTGGTGACGGCTTAATGGATCCAGCTCATGGCTACCGAGGCAGGCTCATGAGCTCCATGCCAGAGCCCTGCACGCCATGAGTGCCTGGAAGATGGAGTGACCCAAGCTGGCCAAACCCGGTGCAGTCCTATGGCCTTAGATAAATCACATTGTCTCAGCCTCCCATGTCTCACCTGTACGGAGGAACCAAAACACGGGACTCACGGCACATTTGAAGGGTTGGCTTCCTGACTGGCACCTCCAGAGTTCCTGGCACATGGCTGATGCTTAATAAAATTGAGACTGAGCGATCTGAGATTACTGTTTTGGTGGTCAAAAATAGTTGAATATGGGTAGCTTAGTCTGTCTCAAATTTAGTTCCTGGCAAGCAGGAGCTGCTGTTGTGAGCGTACCCAGCTCCATGTGGGGGGGGGTCGGCTGTAACATGCGATTATAGGACTACAGGATCCTCCCTTGTCCTGGGAGGGAGGGAGCATTGAGAACTTCCTGCACCCCACCCCATGACCTAAAGTAACCTCTATAAAGAGATGCTTAGTGTTAGGCCAGCAGTTAGCGTAATGGCTATGTCACTTGGACTCCCATGTAGTCGACCACGGTTCGAGTCCCAGAACCGGTAGCTTAAACTCACACCAGGCGTGTGTGCGTGCGTGCCCAAGATCCTGAGAGGAGAAGGGATTGTGGCGTGGCCATCCCCCCTGGGGGGTGATTTCTCACTTTCTGTCTCTCTCTCTCTCTCTGTCTGGTGAATGTGCATGCCCAATAGTAAAAACCTCTCCAGAAAAAGAGAGATGCTTAGGGCGGCTTTCCTGGTATTCCCAGAGCGACAAGTCACAAATCATCGCTTTGCCGAGAGGACTGCTGTTCCCTCCTGGTGAGTGGAAAGGCAGGAGGAAGAGAATGAAAGGCTGTATACTCTTTGGGCGAGCACTCCTAATTTTCTGGTATGAGCAGAAAAGCAGAGAACTGGAAAAGCGTTTGAGCTCGCCATGGGCTCTCCTCATGCACTAGTATCACTTCATGACTTGGGTGACTGTGGGCCCACCATGGCTGCCCTGACTTCAGTCTCCTTCAAGTCAGAGCGTCACCCAGACCCGCCACAGGGAGCCTTGGGAACAGCGGGTCTGGCCTGCTCCCCAGCCTGCCCCGAGTCCACGCTGGGCCTCAGCGTAGCCATCAGCTCAGCAGTGTCACACAGTGTCATGGGCTTAGGGACCCAGTAGGAGTGCACCCATTGATCCGGAGTCTGCAGAACCGGACAGCCGTCTGGACCCTCGGGGAAGCCATGTGAGAGCAAACGGCAGCTGCTAGGACCAGTGGGGCCAGGCAGAGGGTTACTGCTCAGGTTTGTTTTGAAGTATAGTTTTTGTTTTGTTTTGTTTTGTTTTTGTCGAGGAGAGGTTTTTGCTATAGGGCGCATTCGCTCGTCAGAGAAACAGAAAGACAGAGAGTCAGAAAGCGAGAAATCACCCCCCAGGGGGGATGGCCACGACGCAGTCCCTTCTGCTCCACTCTCCTCTTGGGATCTTGGGCACGCACGCACATGTGTCCTGCGTGAGTTAAGCCGTCGGGTCTGGGACTTGAACTGCCAACTGCTGGTCTTGAAGTATAGTTTTTCTAGAAGCTCATCTGATATTAAATGATCAGACCCTCAAGGAAAATGTATTATAAGCTTTTTTTGAAGTACTAAAACAGCCCTTGGGGCAAAGAAGCACTAAGACTTGCTACATCTGAAAATACCTTCTTTTCCTACCACTCGATAGAAATGATGTAGGGTGCTCGGCATTTGACTTGGGGAGGTCGTGCCTTCTTTTCTTCTAATAATAATACTGTTTGGCGGCTTTTCCCTCTCTCTTACCACAGATCTTTGCCAAAACTTGAATTTACTTCCGTCAGATTAACTGTCTCCAAAAACAAACTGGCATTTCTTCTAAGGGCTCTGATGAAAAGGATAAGCTTGAGTGACACCCCCTTAAATGGCTGGATGTTCTCACAGGGCTAGGAAATCGGAAGGGAACAGTGGCGAGGGCTGCATTTAGTCGCATGGCAGACGGGCGTTGGGGCGGTGAGAGGGGCTGCTGCATGGGGCCCCGCTGAGAAATGCCGGGTGAACGACGGTCTGATACACACCCCTCACAAACTGGGAGAAGAAATCCTTTCCAGTCTCCCAGCCATCGCTTTGTTCTAGGCCCCAACCCTTCCGCTCTTTGTTTTAAATATCAACTTCAGTAATTTTACTGATCAAATCATGTTGGCTTCCCCCAAAGCTCCGAGGAAACAGAGGGCCTCTTCCCGCTGCACAGCCGAATGCATATGGAATTTGAATGAGCCAGCTACGGATGGGCCACGCAGCTTTCCTCCTTAACATTCCAGCAGACAGAGAGGAGAGTCCAGCAAAGACGGAAAGGAAGAAAATAACAGCGGAAACGTTTGCCCAGGAGTCCTCTCACTCCTATCTATAATTTGATCCCTCCAGAATAAGTGTAAGGGTCAAAATATTTTCCAAGCAAGTATTTTTGCTTTTATGGTTGTTCTTTGTTCACTAAATTTCTTTTAGATGTACATATATTGAGAAAACATCAGGAGAGGGCAGGGAGGAGAAAAACGAGATTGGTGATTTTCTTACCAGGGTACAAGCTGGAATGCCTAGCACAGAAAAACTCACATGAGAGAACATTTCAAGAATCCAGTTGCAGTGTGGCTTCTGGACATTTGCTAGCTGTGAGTTTCTGTTTCTCCCCCTTCTCTCACAATACTCTGCCTTCCTCAGCGCGACAGTACCTTGAATGAAGGGGCCCTGCTACAAGCCAGGGAAGCCCTTTTATCAAAGGTACACACTGCTAAATTCACTAATCTTGTACTGAAACCAACCATCAAATAATGGAAGACAAAATCACTATGATTGCTTATTTCAAAATCGTCTGTTACGCCACTTGAGAAGATGTAGGATCAGTAAATAACGTTTTCAATTCATTCTGAAGAAAAGTGTTTTGCACAGATTGCTGTATATGCTGACACCTTTTCCCTGACAGGATCCAGAGTCTGCATGGGACACTGCACTGGGCCTAGCTGGGCGTGATAATGTCTCTCTGTTGTGCATCCCCTGTCACCTCGGATACTGAAAGGCCAGTCCTCCTCCAGACGAGCTACGTCCAGCAGGACTCAGAATCTGACCAACCTCGATCCCACCAGGTTACTGTGGCTCCTTATCCGAGCAAAACGCAGGGTTAGCCCACGATCCCTGGTGCCCTCAGGTGTTATAGAAATACCCCACCAAGAATGCGATTGTTCACAAAGCTGGGGTAAACTCAAGTGAATGGAAAAGGTCATCTTCGTTCCTAGTCAGCTAGCTCCACGGAATGTCCTGAATGACTTAGATTGACTACTGCTGGATGTGCTACGCCCTGGGACTTCTTACAGGTTTTCACATCCAGTCCCTGAAACCAGTGGGTACTAAACTCTCGGTCACACACCCCAACGAGGTCAGTCTTGAGCATGCGCCCTCAAATGTATACATTCATTTGCTTATCGTGCACATTTTCTTCTCCACTACTGAATTGTACATTATCAAATGTGCATAGAAAAGGAGTTTTAAAAGATTCTGATGGGGGACCAGCAGTTGGCGTAATGGCTATGTCACTGGACTCCCATATAGTCGACCGTGGTTCAAGTCCCAGACCCAGTGGCTTAAAACTCACGCCAGGTGTGTGTGCGTGCGTGCCCAAGATCCCGGGAGGAGAATGGAGGAGAAGGGATTGCAGCGTGGCCATCCCACCTGGGGAGTGATTTCTCGCTTTCTATCTCTCTGTCTCTCTCTGTTTTACTGGCTAGTGCATGGGCCCTATAGCAAAAATCTCTCCAAAAAAAAAAAAATCTGATAGTATGTCTGTGTCTCTCATATGAGCTCATATAGCCTATAGAAAAAAATCTGTCTAGAAAAAGATTAGAATGGGGACCAGCAGATAGTGCAATGGCTACATCATTGTAGTAGACTGCAGTTAGAGCCCCAAACCCGGTGGCATAAACTCATGCTGGGCTTGAGTGCGTGCGTGCACAAGACCCCAAGAGGAAAATGGAGAAGGGATTGCAAGGTGGTCATCCACCCTCCGTGGTGATTTCTCACTTTCTGCCTCTCTGTCTCTCTCTGTCTTTCTGACTAGTGCATGGGCCCTATAGCAAAAATCTCTCCAAAAAAAAAAAAAATCTGATAGTATGAAACAAATTTTATGTTAAGTAATCGCCTGTAATTACTTATAATAATATTTTATCTAAAAAATATAGCTAATAACATTTCAATGAGAACAATATAATTAAATGTTTTTCATGTTTTATAAAAATCCTGAGTAGTTTATGAGGAGGTCTGGTTCTAAATGCACTGTTTCATGCTTATTATTAATGACACAAATCTGAAACAATGTGGCTCAATGTGGCTGTCACTGAGCTTCTGTTAGAGGAAAAGAAGTGCCAGCTTTGTCACCTTGTCCATCTGTATTCACATTATTATTCATTTCAATATGTGGTTTCATTGTAGGGGTCTCTTTTAGCCGTTACTTCATTTTGTGAGGACTGCTCGGCTCAAACTAGAAAATGTAACACAGTTCCGGAGCACGCAAAGACCATGATGCCTTGCAATATGCCGGAGGTGTCCTCCCAGGGGCCGCCCCGCAGCGCTGTGCTGTGGTCTTCCCCACCCCTCGGTGTCCTTCCTTAGCTGTGGAGCAGGATCTTCTGACATGTGCAATGAGCAATGGCCCCAGGGTCACTCTGCGTGTCGAGCACTGAGGCCAGCAGCGTCGGATGTAAATAAGCATTTGTGTCCGTGCGGCTCTAGTATATAACATCTATGAGGGGAACCTCAAACAGTTCATGAACAAAGAGATTAAAGTGTAAGTTCACTCTAGTGAAAACATTTTGCAATCCATACATAATTTTATCAGAATACACAGTTTCCATGAACTTTCAGAAGACCACCCCGCATGTGCACATATATACACATACACATAAATTCACCAGTATTTTCTTCTCAACCCACTAGGGTGTGCATACCTGATGCTAGGGACCACTTCTATAGGCTGCCTTGTAAAGCATTTATTATCTTCATTTTACCAACTAAGAAAATAAAGATGAGTTCCTGAGGGATACAGTCGGGACTCTCACTTCTGCAGCATGTGTTTTCCCATTAACTACTGGCAGAAAAGCAAAATAGAAACATGGGAAGTAATGACCCAGCAATTCCACTCCTGGGTATCTACCCAAAGGACAGGAGAGCACTCAGTCGGAAAAGCACTTGCGCATCTATATTCATTGCAGCCTTATTCACGTTTGCTAAGACGTGGAACCAACCCGAATGTCCATAGATGAATGGGTTGAAAAGGTGTGGCACGTATACTCCATGGAGTACTATTCAGTCATAAAAAATTAAAAAGCCCCTGGAATTTGATAGAAATTGGACGAATATGGAAGATTTGTTGCTGAGTGAAGGAAGGCAGGCTACAGAAGAGAGACCTTGTATGTCTCCACTTAACATATACCGACTGTCTGAACTCTATGGTAAAGACTGGAAAACATGAAAGTATTAAAAATTATAGTGGACACTAGAGACAAAGTGGGAAGAGAGTGTGAGATGGGAAGAGTGTAGGAAAGTTGGGGGGAAAATGGAGAGGTAAGACACTTGTGGGACACAGATAAGGTTCATTATCTATGGACAAGGCTGTGTGCAGTGGGCTCGACTGGGCTGGACTGAGGTGTATGTGATGCTGGCTGAAGTCTCTTCACAATCTCAATGATGTATAGTGATTTAATGTATGAATAATAGTAAACAATATAAATAATTAAAAAGTCAATAAATAAAAAAAAGAAACACAGGAAGTAGTTTAGTCACTGCTACGTTTGTGTTTAATCCTATTCTTGAACACTATTCTTTTAGGGAGGAAACACATTTTCATTGTCATGAGAAGATAGTTTGTGAACCAATTACTGATAATGACTATTGAAAGTCAGTGATACAAATCCTTTGGGCCTAGACTAGAATCAGTGGGTAGTGCCCCTATGCGAAAGTAAAATAATGCTCCATTTCTCCTGTTATCTGATTGTCCTAAACGGATCCCCTTTTCTTCTTCCCATATAGCAGTTGCTTCCTAGTCCGAACATCCTCACCCGCGCACCTGCCAACTAGGGATCAGCCTTCTTATTAACACAAAGTCCACATTTTCAGGACTGTGTGAAGGAACTCCAGTGAAGCAGAACAATGCTTTTAATCATTACTTAAAAATATGACTCGAGCTCACATTATTTATTTCAAATGAAGTTTTTATATTATGAAAATAACATTACATATTGTTATATATACAGTTATGTACAAGATATGAAGAATATAGGAAAAAGGAGGAATGACTTACACCTTTGTTGCCCAGTATGATTCTTTTGGTGTATTACCCTCCACTATTTTTCCTATCTTTCTTTTGCATAGCTGTAATCGTGTTGCAATGTACTTTTGTACCTTGCTTTTTATTTTCTCTTAATACAGTACAATATGTATCATCCATGTTTATAAGTTTTTGTTATAAATATTTCATCGGCGTGACTTTCTGTGCTTGCAAAACAAGCTATCAGGTGGACAGTAGCACACATGTACAAAGACCTTTGAGGAAGAAAAGATAAATGTAAAATTATGGAGCAAATATCACCTCTGTATTCCAACTCTAAAGGAAATTATGAATAGACAGAATATTTGAAAATCAACTATATTTTCACTTTGAATAAATTCCTTTCTTTTTGATGGCTAATTTAGCTTCTGAATTTTGCTTAGACTGTGTGAAAGATGTTCATTTCCCAATACTCATCTTCATATACGAAAGAAAAAGTAACCCAAGAAATAACAGTTGCTGGCAGAAGAAAACCAACCTAAAAAACTAATCTAAAAAAATTAACATAATACACAAATAGTGTTTGAAATTTGCATTATACTAAGTATTAAATAAAAAGATCAATGAGAGCTCATTATGTGTGCCGTATTTCAGTATGTATATATTTAAGTTGCAGGCTCTTAATACATCTACTAAGATCACTAGAGTTGATTTCTTTTTTTTTTTTTTTAGAGGTTTTTGCTATAGTATAGGGTGCATGTGCTCGCCACAGAGAGAGAGAGAGAGACAGAGAGATAGAAAGCGAGAAATCACCTCCCGGGGGGATGGCCACACCGCAATCCCTTCTCGCCCATTTTCCTCTCGGGATCTTGGGCACGCACACACATGCGCCCGGCGTGAGTTTAAGCCACCACTGGGACGCGAACCACAGTCGACTACGTGGGAGTCCAGCGACATAGCCATTATGCCAACTGCTGGTCCCTAGAGTTGATTTCTTGCACAAAAGGTTGGTCATTGTTTTATAAATATGTCTCTGTACCTGTGAAGATTATTTTTAAAAGAGAAGGCTAAATTTTCCATGATTTTTTTTTCAAATCTGAAGTACTATAACAATGAAAGAAGCATTTAAAAAATTACAGACTAATTCCTGAATACAAACTGCTTTATGGAAAACAAACCATGTAAGAAAATACTCAATTATTGAAGGAGTATCGCTAAAAGCATTCCTGTGTTTTGTTTCACTTTTAATAAAAGTGAGGTGTAATTATTTAAAATCCAACAAAAGGACAAAATTTGAGAGGTGTTTATGTATAATTATATATGTACATACACATACGTAATAAACAAATAGGTTACATATGTATACACACAAAAAATTATCTTTTACATTTCATTCCTACACAGCAGATGGATTACCTGCATATGTGGAAATAAAAATCCTTTCAAAAACTCTAAACGTTTAGTTCACTGCATATATAGTCCTATTTAGATCAAAACGTTTAGATAATCTCATTGCAGTTCCTTTGATTTTCTAAGAAAATAAGGCTTCAAATGGCCCTGCTCCTGAATTAACCAGTCCTCTGTCTTTCAACCACAGGACATCGTAAAACCCAAGATTTGGGGTGGCCACTAAACTAGTTAAGACATTTCAGAATATTACCCCACAGTGTCACTTCCATCAGTTGGATGAGAAAAGTAAACAATTTGGATCAACCTGGTGCCAATTTGATGGATTTCTTTTCCTTTCTTTCTTCCTTTCATTGCTTCTTTCCTCTCTATTCTCCTGCCTTCCTTATTTTTGTTTTCAACTGAGTTCATGGAATTTCTTGTATGTTCCAGGATCTTGAAGTCAAACTATAGAAAATCGAAAGCGTTCATCCCTTTGTCTTCTGGAAATTTCTGAACGCATACATAACAGAGAACTCAAGGCAAGCTTTCTGAATATTTCTCACTAGACTTGTAATAAAACAATCACTTATAAAATTAACTTTTGACCTCCAGAAAGGATAGTGGGCTTGCTGTGGAATTAGAGAGAAGAACCAGTGTTCATGCGCTCTGGTGTCTGACAGGGACGTGTGACGAGAAAACCTGCAGTAGACTTTATTTGCTGAGCCTCGGTGTCCTCGTCTACAATAGAAATGCCAGCAACGCCTCTCTCAGGGTGATGTAAAAATGAAACGAGGCGACATTGGTATGGCCCTTGGCAGAGTCCTGCCATAGAGCAAGTAGCCCGGTGGGACTGTCGCCCTCTGACGGCCCGAGTGATGTTACGTGGCTGCAGGTAACTAAAGGGCCATTATAGAATTTGTGGCAAATAATGTGCTATTTAATGTACAGATGACTTTTTAAATCTTGGTCATGATATATAAATTATGGCAACAGGCAGTCAAGCAAGTATACCTGGAAATACTAGATCTTACAATAAAGACACAGTTTAAAACTTCTTTTGGAAAATTCAATATTTTATAAACACATTGTATGTGTTACATGCGGTCAAAAACTGAAAAATAGACCTGACAAAAGATAGTAAAAATTAAAATTAAGGGTGAAAAAAATCATCTACTTACAAAGCATTTTATTAAATATTCAGGGCCCTCACCTGAGAGCATCCAAGATTTTCGAATACATTTTGAAAGCGTTTTCCTTGGCTAACAGAATTTCACTTATGCTCTTTTTAAGAAGCAAGTGTAACAGCTCCTGTATTTAGCCACTTTTGAAGTTAAAAGAGCCTCATGCAAATGACAGAACAGTTCGATATGAACTAAAAGGGTTGATAAGGAAAGTATAAAAAGCTACAAAAGTAAAGAGGCTTCTCACCCATCTTTCTGACTGTAAAAAAATAGACTTCCATTGCACAACTCCGAATTGCTATAGCGTGAACAGCCGAATTTTTTTGGTGACAATTGGGTGACAGAGAATCTGTCAACATAATTTATTAAAATATGAGCCAAGGAAGATTAGAAAGTAAAGGAAGAATTGGTGCTTGGCAAATGAAAGTCTAGATTAGAATGATTGTAGTTCCTTTAGAGCCATCCAAAACATAAACTTCATCTTACTGGAAAAGAAAATCTATTAGTCTGCTTTTCATAAGGGAAAACGATTCCCCCAACCTTCATAATTTCCACACCTTTTGTTTTATGGCAGAGCTTCATGTTTTAATATAGTAAATAAAGATGTGATTGGGGGTGAGGGGAGGTCAAGGCACACAGCTCTTTCTTTCCAGAAAGACCTTTTGGGGGTTCCAACCAATTCATTTCAAGGGCAAAATGAATTAATTAGTTGAAAGTGATATTTCAAATAAAACAATTAGCACTTTAATCCAGTTTTGTAGGGGGTGGGGACTTCACCAAGTCTCCTGCCTTTTGTTGAAATGAATTCAATCTCCAAGTTAATTTTGAAAAATTAAAAGCACGATCTTGAACCTCAACTGAAATATTTAACTGTTCGCAGTGTGTACATTTTAACCTACCCCTGATGAGTGAGAGAGATCATTTTTACAGCTTTTCTCCGGCACTTTATTTCAGAGGAGAAAAAGAGGAGGCAAACACATAAACACTGTTAGTGCTGGACTGAGGGCTGGCCTCCTCGCTGCACTTCTCAAAGGGATTCTGCCAAACCACTCCTGCGTGCTCTGGAAACACCCATGGCAAGCTAGAGAGCTAGAGTATGCAGGACCCAAATGAGGGGTCGCCTGTAATAAATACTAAGCTGAAAGAAAACAATACTTTGTATCGGGATAAACATCCTAATTTTACCCTTAAGTATTTTTGAAATTCTATACAGAATAGACAATGTTATACATTGTTTCAAAGAACATGAATAATAATGTATTAATTATACAATGATCCTGGGAGGCTTTTAAAATCCTAATCTATATTTAAAAAAATAAATACAAATTTTACCCTCTAAGAAGTTTTTGTTTTTGTTTATTAAACAGGAGAAATAAAATAGATGAAAAAAAGTATTTCTTAGACCAAAAATCATTGCATCTTTCTTGTCTGGAAAAGCTAGGTGCCACTCGTTTTTAAGAATGTATAGTATGATTTAGCAGAGCTTTTTGAAAAAGCTGAGAGAAGTTTAATGGAGGAAGTCTACTAGGTCTTATTGATCTGTCGAAGAAAATGAATGTTGTGAATACACACCAAACTGCAGAGCAGCTAACAACTACACACTTAAACTGAGTCTCTCAAGGTTAAATCTAAGGAACACCTGCTCAGGGAGAATTGCAGAAACACGGCGACATCTACACAGGAGGCAAACGGCTTCCCACGTCCTAGGCAGCCATCTTTAACCATGTTCACTTCAGAATATTAAGTCTGTTGCACCCAAACCTTAATAATATTTCTTCTACCCCTCTCCCACCAGTAATTAAGAAATGAGCAAAAGACAAGAGTAACTTTACTTAGTGAATTGAAATTGTCTTCCTAAAAAGCCATTTCTAACACTACCGGCCCTAGACACTTCCTGATT
>NW_006159687.1:2058695-2084340 GCF_000334495.1 Tupaia belangeri chinensis | reverse complement strand
CATCTCTAATTGGTCTACTCTTATTTTTTGCTTTAATTTAAAACCAAAGGGGAAAAAGTGATTTCAAAAGCACCTACAATCTGACATGTCTGAGCAGAACCGAAAGTTTTTTTTTTTTTTCAAAATTGGATTAATTAGCATTATCAGAAAAACAAAGGGAACAAAGCCACCAGTACGTAGTGCATTAATCATATTGCTAGTAATTAGTGCCACAGTAGAAATACGAGACCAAACAAAGAGGTTGGAAATAGTTCTGAAACTAGGCGTTTCGGGAGGTATCAGCAGCTACGAGATACACATACTTGGACATGCAGAGAGTCATAGCAAACGAGAATCTCAAAAACCACTCAGCTCAAAGACTCGGCCGCGTAAATCCTAAACCCGAGAAAAAGAGAAAAGTGAATATATTTAGAGTGTCTAGACTCCACAGTTGAAAAGTAGTCAGGGAGGGAAGGGAGAGAGTGGGAAGGAATCAGAGAAACAGAGTACTTCCATTTTAAAAAGAGGGAGAGCTTATGCTATTGTAACAAAGCTAATGCCGGGTCTAGCCAAACCTCAAATATGCAGGATCATTTTGAAGCACAGAAACAATGAGACTTCTCTTTGCTTTAAACATATGACTGGATACTGTCGGGGATGCAGTCTCTCTCAGGGTGCTAAGACGTAAGAAGTACAACCTTAAAGAATCCAGCAAGTCATATGGTCTTTTTGGCCCTTGATTTTTCTACGACTGGTCTATTCTGATAATCCCATATAAAAGCATTTTATGGGACCAGCAGATGTCATAATGGTTACTTCACTAGGCTCCCAGGTAGTCAACTGCAGTTCGAGTCCCGGACTCGGTAGCTTAAAACTCACACCAGGTGCATATGTGTGCATGCCCAAGATCCCAAAAAGAGAATGGAGAAGGGATTGTGGCATGGCCCCTCTCCCCCGCTACCAGGGGTAATTTCTCGCTTTCTGTCTCTCTAACCAGTGCAAATACCCAATAGCAAAAAACCTCTTAAAAATCGAAAAAGGATTTTATATAAAAATGCTGATGTGTGTTCATTCAGTTTACAATTAAGACTGATCTGGTGTGGGGCAGAAGAATATAGAGGACAGGAAGACTACAATTTTTCTTTTTGTTCTGAATAATCCTTGTCAAGTCACTCACTTTTCTGTGCTGCAGTTGTTTATTCTTGCCTAGAAAAATAAAAATAGGCAGAACAAATATTTAATGTGTTACCTTCTTGATGATGGCCTTATGGGGACATATGGGATGAAGAATTTGTTTTTCTTATTAAAAGAAAGAGATAAGTGAAATAGCTGTGCATAGCAATCTGGAGCTGACTTTCCTCTCAAGGCCTTCCAAGCAGTATAATAGAAATAAGAGACCTCTTGGCACCAGCAGATGGCATAGTGGTTACATCACTGGATTCCCATGAAGTTGGCCACAGTTCGAGCCCTAGACCCGGCCAGACACTAGACTCCCACATAGCCAAGCACAGGTCCAATCTTCAACCTGGCAGCTTGCTTTCTCACTTTCCCTCTCTGTCTCTCTTAAATTAAAATAATAATAATAATAAATAAAATTAAATAAACAATTCAAAACAAAACCAAAAAAAAACTCACTGTGGTCACGTGTGCATGAATGCCCAAGATACTGAGAAGAGAATGGAGAAGGGACTACAGTGTGGCCATCCCCTGCCCCTGGGGTGGGGGTGGTTTCTTGCTGTCTGTCTCTATGTCTCTGGGGCAAGCGCATACAGCATATAGCAAAAATCTCTCTAAAAAAAATGAAATGACGCATTTTAGAAACAAATGAAAGGGCACTGTTTGCCTAGGGCATCCCCTTTTGCACTCTATCTAGACCCCCCACTCTCTTTTCTGCAAACCTTTCATTTTCCAGCACTTGTGGCTCTCACCCTCACTGTCCCTCCCTTCTCCATTGGATTGTATTCCTCCATTCCTTAGTTATTCCTCTCATTCTTTCTCTTCATAAACTTTGTTTCTTTCATGCTTTTAGCACCTGAGTCTGGGGCCAGTCATCACCCCTCCAACCCCCACTTTTTCACACCTCGACCGACTTCTTTTTCAACTAAATGCCCTTTAATTTCCCTGTTTCATGGTGATAATAGCAGTGCTCTCATTTCTTCAGTGGCCTCAACCTTTCAGATAAAAGAAAATATATTAAGCAAAGTTCATTCTCATGTAATTTAGCCAATTAAATAGCTAATATATTATTTGAATGGTCTTTGCAATGGTACAAAAACAGGCTTTAGAAATATATCTCCTCATAAAGTCTATGCGAACAGTGTAAATATGCTATCAAACATCTAGAAATTACAAACAGAAAGACTGGTAAGTCCTACACACGAAATAACACATTACTGTACATACGGAAAGTAAGATGTAAAATACAACCACATCATGGGAAGACACATATGTCCAGTATACACACCAGAAAGAAGGACCAATTTAATAAATTCTCAGACAACCTCTCTCAGTCTGGGCTTCTGTAACAAAATACTACAAGTTGGGTAGCTTTCTAGTAACAAAACATGTTTCTCGCGGTGCTGGAGGCTGGAAGCCCAAGATCCATGGGTCAGAACTTTTGGTGTCCCATGAGAGCCCACTCCGGTTCCTAGGCAACAGTCTTCCAGTGGAAACTTCTAGCTCCACCCTCTTGAGCCATTGGCCTCCCAAGGACATCCCCTCTAAATGCCATGAAGGAACCGCTTTCAACATACACATTGTGAGGAGACAGGAACATTAGTTTGTGATATAATCCATGTAAAATGAGTAAGAAAAAAGACAAATCACTCAACAGAAAATGGACAAAGGATGCAGATAGTTTGTGTGTGTGTGTGTGTGTTTTTCAAAAAGAACAAAAAACTTTAGTAAGAACATCTAATACTGTTATCAGATACACCAAAGGAAAAAGAGTACACAGATGGGGAAAAGCTCATCTTCCCGGGCTGTTGCCACCTCAGAACAGGGTCGTGTATGATGGCTGGAATTACAGTTGGTGACAAATGCTCTGCACGTATTAATTTGGTAAGTAACACAAGTTCCCTTTCTATACAGAACAGAACTGGTTTACACTTGAAAAATCTTGGATACAGCGCAACGACTACAAAATAAGACTACCTCTTTAAGGGCTAGTTATACATCGAACACAAAGCAGTTCATACAATGGAAATTTTGTTGAATGGAAAATTCAGAAAATTCATTCTAACTTTCCTAAGTTGTTCATTTGCACTGGTGAATTTTGCTGTCTAAAGGTGTCTCAGAACCAGTTTTATGTACTTTAAAACACCAGTTGCTCATCTGCAGTGACAACTGACAACCTAGTTTTATCCTTTTAATTTTGCCAATCAAGATAGCCAGGTCACCCCAGTCTTTGCTGAGTCTGAAGGATTTCGTATAGAGAAATCCTGATTGAGTGTGCACATCAGAAAAGGTACCAAAAATAGCTCACAGATAGTTTTTAGAAAATGAAATAAAAGGCCAGTAAATAAGTTAAAAAAAAAAAAAGGCTTGCCATCCCTCTTAATTACAAAAATGCAAATAGCACACTAGGTTTTATTTGCCGGACAAAGGCTTTCCTAATTCAGCAATGGTTATTGTAGCACAGGACACGGAAAATCGGGTGCTCATTCAATCCCACGTTAAGCGGTTTCCGAATTCTACTCTGAAGCACTGATGGTGTTACACATCGATGCGATCTTTTTAGAGAGCAAGATAAAAATACCTAACACAATTGAAAATGTACACATCTTTTAGTATTCATACTCCTAAGAATTTACGTTATCAGAGGTGTATCTACAAAATAAACGCGTTGCTGTGGTGCTTGTAGGAGCAGAACAATGGAAAACAATTGAACTGATCTCCAGTAGGAGAGATTACCGAACCACATCATGGTATTTTCATATGTATCGTCCTTGAGAAAATGTGTAACATTATCCAGACGATAAAAGGGATATAACAGGTCTGTATAAACGGATGCAAAATGCTGTGTATGATATAGTAAGTGAAAAGGAAGTGCATAGATATCATACACATAGATTTTTGTATGATCCCATATTGTAAAATTAAGGAATATATTATTTTATAAGCATATATAACTGTTATAAATTTCTGGAAGGATGTAGAAAACACTGTTACCAGTTGTTACCCCTGTAGAATGATAATAAGAAGTAAAGGACACTTCATGTTTTCATTCTACATTTTACTTTTCTTCTTCTTCTTCTTTTTTTTTTTTTTTTTTGAGAGGTTTTTGCTATAGGGTGTGTGCATTCACCAGAAAGACAGAGATAGACAGAGAGACAGAAAGCAAGAAATCACTCCCCAAGGAGGATGGCCACATTACAATCCCTTCTCCTCCATTCTCCTCTTGGGTTCTTTGGCATGCACACACACGTGGCCAGCTTGAGTTTAAGCCACTGGGTCCGGGACTCGAACCGCTGTCAGCTACATCGGAGTCCAGCGATATAGCCATTATGCTAACTTCTGGTTCCATTCTACATTTTTTATCCAGTTGGATTTTTGTTTTTGCAAAGAATATATGCATTACTATCTTAATTTTAAAACTAGTTAGCAATTATGCCATAAAAATAACTTCTTTTCTTTGTAAAAATTGTATTTAAGAGGGGATAAGGGAATTTACTTGTACAGTTATTTTTTGAAAAAAAATTCAAGGAATGAAGTCAAAGAATATTTTCCCATAATTTTATATTTTATACATTGATATGAATACTACAGAAGTAATTAAGATAGTTTCTAAATGAATATTCATCAAGTTTGCATAGAGGTAGTTTTTTTTATATATATTTGAATTTGTGAATCAGAAATTAAGCTAATTGTAATAATCTTCTCAAATAAAACTAGGAAAAGAATAGTAAGTCCTACTCTTTGTAAAGCTGAGCAATATGGATCTTTTCATCATTCTTTGTCATGTGCCTTAAAAAATTTAATGGCAAAGACTACCCTTACAAATGTATTTAAATAAGACCCAAAGTTCGTATAACATTAAACCATAGACAGGCACCTTCTGTATCACCAGAACCCTCTAGGGATTTTGTGTGCATTAGAAAGATTGTGAGCTGTGGGTTTGATTGCAGCTGGGTCTCCTGAACTCAACGCTTTCTCTCTGAGCCTTGTCTTTACCCGTGTAAAACAGATATAATATCCACGCAGGAGCTTTGTATGGAGAATTGACTTAATCCTTGAAGGCACACACCCTGTGAGTTAGTTCCGATTTTCAGCCTTTACCCCACCACTGGTTAGTTGTGTGAACCTGGACAAGCTACCTATCTTCCCTGTGCTTCACTTTTCCTGTTTGAAAATTAGGTGTACAGTCACTGGGAGAAACAATACGAGGTTCCTCAAACTCTGACAGATAGCACTACTGCACAGTCCAGCAATTTCACTCCTAGGTGAAATCCTACTCCAAAGGATAGACATATACTCACTCGCACATCCATGTTTATTGCAGCATTATTCACAATTGCTAAGACATGGAATCAGCTCAGATGTCCAAGAACAGATGAATGGATTGAAAAAGTGTGGCACATACACACTATAGAATTCTACTCCACCATAAAAAGCAATGAGAGAGACCCTGGCATTTGATAGAAAGTGGATGAATATGGAAGATTTAATGCTGAGTAAAGCAAGCCAGTCTATGAAAGAGAGGCATTGTATGTCCCCTCTTACATATACTGAATGTCTGCACTTTATGTTGGAAAGTGAATAATTGAAAAGTATGAAAGGTGGAGAGCAATGTGGATACAGGCAGTGTAGGAGGACGGTGGGCAGCCAGGAGGAGAAGACTCAAGGGGCAAAGAGCAGAACATTTAACAGACACGGAAATGGAAAATTATCTGTTGATGGTAAAGTGTTTAGTGATATCTTTGACTGGACTAATATGCAGTGTATTCATGCAGGAAAATCCATTTTGTATGCTGTAAAGATGTACAGCAATTAAATGTAATTTAAAAAGTATAAAAAAGAAAAATAAATTTAAAAAAGAAGATTAAGTGTAACAAAATACATACTAGCTGTGGAGGGTAGCTTTAAAACAAGAGGTAAGTGACATAAAACACGGACAACACCCTGGCACTTAGTTAATGTTAACGAAAGTTAGGCCCCAATTCACACGGAGTATCCTCAAGAGAAGGGTCACAGGTACTCTAGGTGCACCTCAGCCAGCTGAACTGAAGTCCTTTCTTTTGTCTCCAGGGCCCATGAAAACGTAAAGGGAACAGGAAGAGAAGGAGCTGAGATGGAATCACATTCACGGTTCTGCGATGATTCCTCAAAACTTCCTTTGCAATTCTGCTTCTGACTAAGGTAGAAGAACAGAAACCAAATTTACCTTTCTGTCTGAAAGAAACAAAAAACAGAGAAAATATATTTAAGAAAGAGTTTGTGAGACAATAATAGACAGCGATCCCTGTGAGATGGAAACAAATGGCATATCCCCACTACCGTGGTCTGACTATTTGGGTCTTCACGAGGCTCATGTGTTGAAACCTTCCCTCCAGTGTCACGAGGGGGAAGCCCTCAAGAATGGGATGCGTGCCGTCTTTAAAGAAGCTGATGGAAACTTGCTTGCCCATCTGCCAGCTAGGAGGAGCCATCTATGATAAATGGGCCGTCACAAGACACAGGTCTGTTCACACCTTGATCTTTGAGCTTTCTAGCCTCCAGAATTGTGACTAGATTTCTGTTGTAATAAATTATCCAGTTTAACGTACTTTGTTATAGCAGTCCAAGCGGTCAGAGACACCGACTCTTGCACCATCTTGCTGCTTTGAGAGCATTTCTAGACTACGGTGCAAGAAGAGAGAACCCAGGTGGAGTCTAGTGTACTCCCTGGAAGTCAGTGCTGGGATTCTGGTAAGGGTCAGGTGGCTAGAATTCACAGGGTAGAGTGCAGAGAGGAGAAAGCTGCTTACAGGGAAAACCCTGGGCATCTAAAGATCTGTCTCAAATCAGGCAAAATACTGATCAAGGCACACATGTGAAGAAACTGTCAGAGGCTTGGGAAAAAAGCCCCAGAAAGATCAGAAGTACGGGTGTCCAGTACTCACGCGGGTCCAGTGTGAGTGTTGGATTCTGTTACAGGCTTGTGTTCCCACTAACCAGAACAAAAAACCTTCAGGATTTACGGGACATGGGGCAGGGTACTCCTTCCCTGTGGTTTTGGCTCTTCTTTTGACTGCGTTTAACTGAATGAAGGCTTTTCCATGTAAATTCTTTTGGTATACATTAATCATCTATTGATGAAGGAATACTGTGCTCTTATGTTTTCTATAAGTAAACATGGATTCAGAAATTGGGTTTTTCACATACATGTGTATGCATACATACACATGTACATGGGTGTACGTTTATACATACATATGTTTATATGCACACACAATATGTATTTGCTTTTCTCTCCCATGAGAAAGAGAGCATGAGACGCCCCCAGTAGAGTTCTCCTGCCACGATCCACGTCCAGCCTCAGTGGCCAGAAACACAGGTATGTCCACGTGCTTGCTGTGTATAGGGGACTTGGGTCTCAAAGCCAGGACCTACCCTGTGGCTTTAGCACACCACAGTGTCCATTACTGTGCCGTCATGGCTGGCCTCCTGCTTCTCTCTCTTTCTGTCTCTTCCTTTCTTTTCTTCTTTTTTCCCTCATTCTTTGGATTTCTAAAACCAAAATTAAATTACTGAAGTCAGATAGGCTACAAAACTAGAAAGGCCCACAGAACCAAGACTTGAGAATGTAAAAGTTACTATCTTCTATTGCGAAGAGATCATGACTACTTTTTCTTCTTCCTTTTTTTTAAAAAAGAATGATTTTATTTCATTTTAATCATCAGTATTATTTTTTAAATTTGACTAGAGAGAGGGAAAGAAAGTGAGAAACCAAGTCACCAGGTCTGGGACTCAAACTGCAGTTGGCCAGGTGGGAGTCCAGTGCCTTAACCCCCACACCACCTGTCGGCCCCACTACTTTTTCTTTAAAAGTTCTGCTTATCTTTCCCTTGAGTCTTCTTTTCTTCAATTGCAGGCAAGAAAACATCCTATCTTTCCCTGGAATCTTCTTTTCTTCAATTGCAGGCAAGAAAACAGGACCACAAAGTGAAGGACAGTAAGTAAAAGAAAGTCTGTATTAAGATAAACTTGTTCATTCAGAAAGAAGCCATCTGGGAGGCTTTGCTCTCGCTCATCTCCTGCTCGGCCTTTCTCTCTCTCTCTGAAGACTTTCTGCTTGTTCGTATTTTTAAGGAAAGGTCTACCTGGAAGCGAACCAAGGGCTTCAATGTTTGTATTTCAGATCCTAGAACTTGCTTGAACTCTCAAACTCAAACCCACTGAAGCTGCAGTTAAAAATAAAGAGTGGGTGACTCATCTCGTGTTGCCCACTAACATCTCATAAAAGCTGTCCCAGACCCATGCTCTGACCCACCGAGTTTCCCGTGAGGCTGCAGGAAGATTCCGTTTCTTTTCAGACTCACAGGTCTGGAAGGAGAGTCAATCAAACAATTCTCAAAATCTCATCTTCCTAAAAATGAGTATATGCTCCATTCCAAAATGAAGTCGGATGCTCAATGTTCTTTTTAATACAGCAAAAGTGGTAGGGGAGTTTTTAAAAGCACAGCTAAGCTCTTACTCATTGAGTATTTGCACTTAACTGAAAGACTGAAAGTATAAAATAGAGCAAGCCTGGGAACCAACAATTAGCGTAATGGCTATGTCGCTGGACTCCCACATAGTCGACTGCAGTTCGCGTCCCGGACCCAGTGACTTAAAACTCACGCCGGGCGTGTGTGTGTGCGTGCCCAAGATCCCGAGAGGAGAATGGAGGAGAGGGGATTGCAGCGTGACCATCCCCCTGGGGGGTGATTTCTCGCTTTCTGTCTCTATTTGTCTCTCTGTCTGTCTGGCGAGTGCACGCGCCCTGTAGTGAAAATCTCTCAAAAAAAAAAGTAGAGCAAGCCCGACTTTGGAATCAAGCTCACGATGCCCTCAGACTGATGCTCCAGACACACGAATTTTGCAAATAGTTGCACGTGACTCTTTTCTAATCTCATGCACATCTAATTTCTTTCACATTGAAAAACTGTTTAATGTAGGATGAAAGAGAATTGCATCCCAAGAACTGCCTCTTGGCTGGGACTTCAGACCCTAACATATTCAGAAGACAGAACTTGCATTATCAACGGTAATGCTCCAGAGACATGGCAGGCCATGTGGCGTGGCTACAAGAACACTTTGCAGCCCTGGAGCTGGGGCCCGGTTCTGACTCTATCCTGCAGCCTTCAGGAAGTTGTACCCTCTCTGGACCTCAGCGTTCTCACCGTTAAAGGGAAGGAGAGGGGGGTGGGCCAATCACGCAGCTCTGGATTATGGTGTCCACAGTCAGTATTGTAATAAATAAAGTAGGAGTGTTTGTACCAAAATGGTTCGAAAAGATATTTAACCCTGTCATTTGTACTCCTTGACCAGGGAAGGGTGAAGAAAACAGGAACGGAATTGGAGGTGCACTCATCTCGCAGTTTGGCACTTGGCTAATTTTACCTTTGCAATGTGTCACTGATCCTTACACCCAAACAGAAGACATTGACTCAAGGGACACAGCACTTGGAAGGACGAATGTCCCAGCTCGAAAGGGAGCTGGCCACTTACTGCCAGTAGGAGCAGCCTCTGATAGCGTCAGCAAAATGGGTGACTCCACACCTAGGCTTCCTCCAGCAGCAGCCTGGAGAACGGGCCTTTCTGAGGTTGTTCCGTCACGTACTGAATTTCTGTGGCGCTGACTGGAGTGACGTTGGGGCCATTTATAAGCTGGGTTAAATTTAGTTTCTCTTCCAACATTTTTAGTGTGTCACCTTGTGTGCTCTAACACTGCACTACTCATTGCTGTTGCCACCGAGTCTTATCTCGCCCCATCTCGCCTTTCCCACCTTATCTCATCTGTGGTCATTATGCTAATATTAAGACACCTTGCTAACAAAAGGCTTTTGTCCTCAACAGGACCTTCTAAGTCCTTTCCCACTCTACCTTGACATAAAACAAGTGCTTCGGTTCTTTTTACTTTATAAGTTAAGTCTTTAGGTGAAGACTTTTTTAAAAAGTAAATATCTCATTGAATGTGAGCAGACACCCACAAGCACATGCATCCAACTTCCGACCACTCAGAAAAGCATGCTGCCATGAACACCGTGGGAGGCCAGGGGCGTGCATACCTTTTGTTTAAGCAGGTGCTGGGAACAAGGAGTCACCGCCAGATCCAGGGCATCCTGGGAAGACCTGGCTTCACTCAGCAGTTGTTGTTGAGTACCGGGAACAAAAATGTAGCAAATAATGCAAAGAAAATCCTCCTAAGAAATCCAGCCCAGAAACTAATCCAGGCAAGTATGACTTCTGCCTCTATAGTTTTATAAGGGCAGATTTCTTTGGTTTTAATTAGTGAAAGGGTAGAATCCGTGCATTGAATTTAAGAAGAAAATATTTCACTTTCTAGCCCTTGAGAGGTCTTGTGTAGTCCAGAAAAAGGCATCTGGTTGAGAGTCTTCCGTTTGCAAATATACCTGAGAATTAATACCTACTGGGAATGTGCCTTGTATTGGTCATTCTAAGTCCTTGGTGGGAACTATCCATTTAACAGGTATATGGTTAGAATAAAAGCCAGCGGACTGTTATTTAGCTTCAAGAGGGTACCCTACCACTACTAGTGGTCATATTTAAACATCGAGCTGAGCCTGCTTGTGACTTTTCAGCCCTTGTGTTCCCGGCGGGAAGGAGGGGCAGGCGGGGAGGAGGCTAACACTTACCAGGCACCCGCCATTGGCAAGAGTGGGGAGAGGTGGGAAGCAGGGATGATGGAGGCTTTGACAAAACCTGTCTCTAGTTCCTTGGTCTGGAGCTATTCCTTTTCTGTCATATTTTTTCTTTCCTCTTTTTCTTTTCTGCTGGAGCTAGCTTGCTGTCACGCTCAGGCTCTGCCTTAGCTTACTCTAGATAGAAGATGAAGGCATGACAGCCCTGCCACCCTTCCCAGGGACAACCGAGACGGAGGCCAGAACGCTGGTAAACGGAAACGCTGCTCCAGGAAGCCCTGCTCTGGCAGCTGGGTCTGCCACGTACAGGCCAGGGGATCACGGGATGTTACTGCATTTTAGTTCCTTCTGCTGAACTTACAGTAATGGTTTAATGCACAGGTTCTAGAGACAGCCCACCGGGGTTAAATCCAGACTGCAACTTTCGAGCTGTGGGGCCTTGAGCAACTCAAATTCGTGCTTCATTTCTTCACCTGTAAAGTAGGGGTAATAATGCCCTCCCCTGCAGTGTCTTCGTGAGCATTCAGAGAGGGCTGCGTGCAAGCGTGCAGTGTGCTGCTGACAGATTGCACATGTACACCATGCTTCAGACAGTGTTAGGCTTGGTATCCCTACAGTGCGGGTTCTTTTTTTTTTTTTTGAGAGGTTTTTGCTATAGGGCGTGTGCACTCACCAGAAAGTCAGAGAGAGACAGAGAGATAGAAAGCCAGAAATCACCACTTCAGGGAAGATGGCCATGCCACAATCTCTTCTCCTCGATTCTCCTCCCAGGATCCTGGGCACGCACACACACGTGCCCAGCATGAGTTTAAGCCACCAGGTCAGGACTTGAACTGCGATCAACTATATGGGAGTCCAGGGACATAGCCATTATGCTAACTGCTGGTCCCCGGTGCGGGTTCTTTATATCACTCATGGAGAAAGTATTTTGAGAGCTTAACTTACCTCAGAAGCTACTGTCTTAGTAACTAGTTAAGGAATCCTTCTTTTTCCTTTTTCATTATGAGTTGCTACTGTTGATTTTTTTGTTCTCGGGTCCTGCAGACGCCATCCTGTAGAATAACATAGTTCCCTGCCTTCACAGCCACGCTGTCCCAAGTCCCTCTGGCTCGGATCAGGTGAACACAGCTGAAGCGCAGTCAGCAGCGTGCAGGGCCAGGGCTGGGTTATCATATCCATACTCCCTGTGCGAGGAACGTGACTCGGCAAGACGTGGACTGGGTGCCCAGGCCGCTCAGGGCATAGGGGCGCTCTCATTGCAGACCCTGGCTTGCTTACCCCCTCACACTGCTCCAACACTCGCCACCTCCTAAAACTGCCACAGGCTAAAACAATGATAATAATAATGACTGATTTCTATTCTGTTCTGTGAAGCACTTGGGTACTGTGGCGATAGTGCTGCACACATACCAAGTAGGATGAGGAGAAAGCTTCCAGAAGGCAGAAGGCAATTTCAAGCATGCAAAATGCGGTTACTGACATGGAAATTCAGTGATATCTAATTCCCATTGTGCTGGCATTATGTAAATATGTCAGTAGGTGGAACTTTTTTCAAAATGTCCTTAATTACTGCATGTTATCATTTTGTTTTTAAGATCAAAATTTCAGGAGGGTTTTAGGGAAGCATTGCACATTTGTGGTTGTGTTTTTCTTTTTCTTGGCTATCCCTGCTTCTTGGAGCACTCCAAGGTTTGGGAGGTGCTCTTGGACACGTGCCTTAAAATCAACAGGAGCTCAGCATTTGGATACAAACAATCTCTGATGAAATGTAGAACTGGGGTGTGTTGTCTTGAAAGAGACGTTAGACTTAATGTAGTTTGGCATCCTCCCCGTCTACTCACCCATCTTACAGATGAAGAAACGGAGGCTCAGAAAAATCGTTCACTCAAGTTTACATCGATTTTTATAATAATAAATATTCCATAATCGGGTTGCCAGGTTAGAAATCCACTGCTCTTTCCGTTTCCCTGCATTACGTTTATGAAGCCAAATAGATCAATTCGAAATAATGCTGTATGCCATGGTGTCGACAGCAGCGCCGCTTGGCAAAGTTCACCTCCACGCCACACTTTACTTCCAGGTTAAAATGTTCTCGGCTCGAGCTCAAGTTTGGATCCACACGCAATTAAACAACGCCCCACACGCCAGAACTTAAATCTCAGAGACGGGGTTTTGGACAGCCCGCACACTTTGTTTCTACTGCCGGAGCCTCCCCAAACAGCAGTCACAGGGACGGGGACTGCCTCCTCTCCGCGCTCACCCCCGGGTCACTTGTCTCCTTAGGCCCCGCGCCGTCTCAGACTTCAGCCCCAGCTCACTGCTCCACTTCCTCCTTCATACTGCATCTGACCCTTTCTCCGGGGAGTCCATTTCCATTCATCCCACACAGGCTCAGCTTCTTAGCTGATTTTTCCTAAAAGTATTTGTTTGAAAATCATGTCTGGGGGCTGGCAGGTGGCATGGTGGTTAGGGGCACTGGACTCCCACACAGCTGACTGTGGTTCAAGTCCTGGACCTGGCAGCTTGCTTTCTCACTCTCCCTCACTCAGTCACTCCGTGTCTCTCTCTGGTTAAATTTAAAATAATAATAATAAAGTTAAATAAAAAGATTTAAAAATATCACGTCAGACACTGAGAAAACAAGCCTCTGTAAAGGACGCTAAGATCTGTTTTTACAGTCATTGTGCATCTCTGTAGGACATGCTGTATTTTTCAAGCTTGGCATGAGCATCACTCTCAGCAAGAACTGCGTGGCCTTGTGTCCAGGGAGAGTTTTCCCTGAGCCCCTTTTCCCACCCCCATCCATTCCTCTTCCATACGGGCTCTGATACCTACACTGTCCTCCTTACTTTCTTCAGATCAGCTTTTTAATTAATTAACGAATTAGTTATTTTTAAGATATACACAGAAAAGTTACTCTCTCTTCATTCTTCTTTTTTTTTATTTTTTATTTTTGAAAGAATTATTTATCTGGGGCCAGCAGGTGGCATGGAGGTTAAGCTAGACTCCCACATGGCCAACCACGGTTTGAATTCCAGACCTGGTAGTTTGCTTTCTCACTTTCTTTTTCTCTCTTTAGTTATGTCCCTCTCTGGTCAAATTAAAATAAACAACAAAATAAATATTTATTTATTGAAGAAAGGGAGAAAGCAAGCCACCAGGTCCAGGACTTGAACTGTGATCAACCATGTGGGAGTGTCCAGTACCTTAACTACCATGCCACCTGCTGGCCCCTAATTTATTAATTTTTATTGTCAGGGGTACCTATGATTCCTGGAGAAGAGGAAGAGAAATAGAGAGAGACAAAGCACCTCCCAGTGGGGCCTGGTCATGCCACAACCTTCTCTCCATCTCTCCATCTCTCCATTTCTCCATCTCCTCAGGATTTGGCGAGAGTTCGCTCACGTGCGTCCAGGGCTGAGACTCCATTCAGCCATGTGGGATCCGTCTCCCCGCGCACAGTGCTTAATGGCTTTGCTACGCAACTGACCCCTAATTTAATTTTTTTGAATAATAAGTACTATCTAAAATCTCTACAAAATAATAATAATAATCAGTGAGTGGGGACCAGCAGTTAGTGTAATGGCTATGTCACTGGACTCCCATGTAGTCGACCGCGGTTCGAGTCCTGGACCCGGTGGCTTAAAACTCAAGCCGGGCGCGTGTGCGTGCGTGCCCAAGATCCCGAGAGGAGAATGGAGGAGAAGAAATTGCAGCATGGCCATCGCCCCTGGGGAGTGATTTCTCACTTTCTGTCTCTCTGTCTCTCTCTGTCTGGCGAGCGCATGTGCCCTAGAGCAAAAACCTCTCCAAGAAAAAAAAAACTGAAAAAAATAATCAGTGAGTGCTGTCATGAAGAGCAGTCACGGGGAATGATGGTCACACGTCACACCCCCTTGTGTAGCCACATTCATGAAATGCCGTTCAGCTGTTCTCACCCAGCTTACATGGATCGTGTTGTAATATTTACTTGCATGCATGTGTGTGTGTTGTGCTGTTTTTACTCGTTGACATAGGTTAAAAGAAACGATTCTATGTTTATTTTTTCCAGTTCGAACATTACTTTAACTATTTTTGAATCACATTTTTCATTCGAGTGCCATGTTCACTTTGATAACAGATCATTCTCCGGTTTTCATATCTCACTGCCAAAAGGGACTGCTGGTTATCTCTGATTGCAGGCAATTCGAACTTTAAGTCAGCCTGTCTTTATCAACCACTGTTTTAACAGCTGATTAATTAGCGCTGCCGAGATCCAGGGAGGCCTTTATCTGAAGAGCGGCTGGACCATTAGCAAAGGAAACTTCCTTGTGCACCAGCAGCTCAGATAACACGGGAAGATAGTAGTCCCCAATCCTCGGCTAACGCAAACAGGAGCACTCCCTCAGCCCAACAGGCCGAGAAACACGCAGTCACATTGTCAAGAGGCCATGCTTTTCAGTGGCAAAAACTCTGGTCATGTTTGGAAGAGCTTTTTAGAGTAGCACCTTGTGATGATATAGAACAACTGGCACGTGAAAGCACGACTGTTGGAATATCCGTGGTACTGTTCGCGGGGGGAGTCAAGCCCCACTAAGTTCGCGATGAGCGTGGTTTGTCTTACCAACTGAGCGTTACCGTGCCAGCCTGAGCCGGTCTCCCTTAGCTGTGTACCTGGACAGGCCGGATCCTTGTGTCTCAGGTGACCTCTCGGCAAAACAGAGCTGATCAGAGGGTGTGCTTCCTGGCATTATGTGAGCATTAAGTAAGACAATACTTCGAATACATTTAGAATTGTGTCTAACGCATACCAAGTGCTCAAAAGTGCTGGTCTCATTACCACGGGAGGAAAGATGCAAGTAATTTGGGTTTCTCAAAGCCTCGTAGAATTAGCCCGAGATGGTGAAGGATAAGCAGACAGCTCCTAGGTGCAGAGTAGCTGTCACTCCCACCAGTGCTATTATGGCTTCTCTCTAGCAGCTGTCTAATAACCAGTGTCATAAAAGTTAACAGTATTCTAAGCCCTTCATATGTCGCCCTATGTTTAACCTTCACAATCCTGTAGGGAAGGGACTATGTTTATGCTCCTGTCACAGCTGATGGAATTGAAGCCCGGAGAACTAAAACGACCGGCTCGCAGAGTCCATAACGGTGAGAGACTTAGCCTCAAGCACACAGACTGCCTGCTCTTAACCACTCACTGCCACTTTCATGTTTCCATTATTATCCCGTGCCGAGTGTTCACCATGCACCAGGTGCTTCCCTGAGTGTGAATACGCAGAGATGAAGGGACTTACCAAAGCCCCGAACTAATAAATATTAGGTCATCGGGAAAAGCATGACTATTTTTCTATGCAAAAATGACTCTCCGACAACCCAATAATTGAGCCAAAACTCAAAGATAGATCTCCCCCAAATCTTACATTCTCATGGCTCTTCCGTGTGGAGAGCTCTTCTTACATTCTCATGGCTCTTCCGTGTGGAGCTTTGAAGGAGTTCAAGGCTGAGGAGATAAACGTGACCGAAGACCTAGGAATATGAGTTCGAATCATTAGGCTTCCTCTCTCTGGGATTCTCCAAAGACTCTGGCCTTTACTCCGAACCATCCTTTCTCTTGGAGAGAACGAGGGCCAAGAGTCTGCCGAGTTGGATTTGCTCATTCAACATTCTCTCGAGTTTTCATTTTATATATATATATATATATATATATACACATATTTTTTTCCCAAAAGAGAATTCAGTTTGTTTTCTTTCACCTCTCGAGTTGGATCAGATAGAGGAGTACGTGCAGAAATCTGATTTGGCTGCCTAACTGCCTTTATCATACTGAGTGGTATTTATTTTCTTTTTAGCAACTGATGCAAGCTTGTCTAGCTTTCAAGGTGTAGTTTACAGAAGGCTTGGGTAAGCCTCTCAGTCACCCAGAAAAAAATCGAAGGGGTTTATCATGGCCATCTGGGAAAGAGGCTGTCCCACAGGTGTTGACTTACCGGCCTGTCTCTTCGGAAGCGGCACGAGAGAAGCAGAAAGCTCGCTTCACTCACGTCTGCACTCCAGCCCCTGACCTGGGCACACTCATGGGGGAAGAGTTTGTGAAATTAATCGGTATAGAATACTCATGGGAGTTGATTAAAAGAAGTTATCATTCGCCTAAGAGATAAATGTAATTTAACGCTTTTAATAGCTGAAAGCAACTCAGAGGACTTCAAGACTGAAGTAAGAGAAAACCCAAGGCAGCTTTGGAGAAGAGTGGAATAAGCCAAGTCAATGGTTAGGACTGGAATCCCACCACGTTTGAGAGGAGGCAGTGCCCACTGGTGCCTAAAGCTGTTTTTTCTTCTTACATGACTGGGAACAGTCTCTAGAAGTCTAGCCACGCTTTTGTGTTAGGGATACTTTGCTGAATATAAACACTGTAATTAAATTCAAGTGTAAAACATCAAGTCACTTCTAGAGATCATACACTTTTAAAAAAATTATTCTTTATTTAATTTTATGTATTAATTCATTTGTTTTAATTTGACCAGAGAGAGACACACAGACAGACAGAGAGAGAGGGAGAGAAGGAGAGAGGGAAAGTGAAAAAGTAAGCCACCAGGTCTGGGACTTAAACTGTGGCTGGCCACGTGGGAGTGTCCAGCGCCTTAACCACCACGCCACCTGCTGGCCCCCAGATCATAGACTTTTAGCATAAACCTTGGCTTCTTGATTCTCCCATACCTACTTAGGGAATCCTAAACCGCTTTTCCCACTGCATATCTCAAAAGACCCTCCCTGGTCTCTTGATGGTAAACACACCGAAGGAACTGATCAGCTCCCTCAGGACATATCCCAAACTTCAGTCCCTCATCTGTGAAGGAACAGCACATCAATTATGAAGGAAAGTCGGCAGGGGACTGGAATTAGACTGGGCTACAGGACTCAAGAAACTTGTTCAGCTATTGCATAAACATTGACAGAGCACCCAACGTGGGCAGGACCTGGGGACACAGAAGTGAACCTCACACAGTCTCCTCGGGAGGGTGCCCAGTTAGAGAAAGCATGACGAGAGTAGAGGGGATTAAGTGCCCTTAAAGATGTGTGAGTGGGAACCAGCAGTTAGCGTAATGGCTTCGTCGCTGGACTCCCAAGTAGTCGACCACGGTTGGAGTCCGGGACCTGGTGGCTTAAACTCACTTCAGGCATGTGTGCGTGCATGCCCAAGATCCTGAGAGGAGAATGGAGGAGAAGGGATTGTGGTGTGGCCATGCTCCCTGGGGGGTGATTTCTCACTTTCTGTCTCTCTGTCTCTCTCTGTCTTTCTGGCGAGTGCACGCGCCCTATAGCAAAAACCTCTCCCAAAAAAAAAAAAAAAAAGAAAAGAAAAGAAAAAAGAAAAATGTCAAGTAGAGTGCTGCGGGGGGAAGGGGCCTTCGGAGCAAAGGGAGGGTGCTTCTCTGCTTCTCTAGATCCAGCTGCGTTACGGCTTTTCCTAAGCGCCCAAACCGAGGAAGTGTCACACCAGATGAAGATGTTTTCTGAGAAACACCAAGAATAAATAATGTGTCAGTCAAAGTGTCTGTGTGTGCAAAAGACATCTACATTAGTGCGATTTATAATTACCAAAAAAAGAAAAAAAAGGAAGAAACTCGTCATAGAGGATTTCTTTGAAGAGCTACTACGAAGCTGTTTTAAATCATATTTAACAAGGGGGAAATCGTGACACAGTGCAAGGTTTGAAACAATGCTTGAAAACAATGATTTGCGCGTGTCGCTATACGGTAAAGGTTCGGAAACGCGTATCGGAAGATCGAATTAGCGATGATTATCCTCGAGTAGCAGAATTAGGAGTAACGCTTTTTTCCACGGTGATTCTGGATTTCCAGTTTTCTGTACGAGCACATGTAACTTCTGAGGTGCTAGTGAAAGTAAATACATTGTGATAAAAGGTCACCGTATCCACCCTCCACAGAAACTACACTTTCAGAGCCCACAGATTGTGGCTAGTCAGTACTAGCGCTTCTACCAGATTGATGTCATTTGCTCTTGAGCCGACTCCTCCCTTCGGATTGCTTGCCCTCTTGATTTATGGCAGGGACTGAAACCAGGCTGGAAAAGCCCCACGGTGCTGGCTTCGCCTCCACGTAATGTGAGTTTTTAGAAGTGATCGTGTCTTATTTAGCTTCTCCTGGGAATTTTCTCTCTTCTGTTTAAATGCGTGTGTGTGTGTATCTGTGTGTGCATTTCCTAGGCTGTCTGCACATTGGTGCCCTGGTAGTGTGTGAGTGTGTGTGTGAATGTGTGAGAGTGTGTGAGTGTATGTGAGGGTGTGTGTGAGAGAGTGAGGATGTGTGTGTATGAAAGTGTGTGTGAGTGTGTGACAGTGTGTGATTGTGTGAAGGTGTGTGTGAGTATGTGTATGTGTGTGAGTGTGAGTGTGTGTGTATCTGTGTGTGCATTTCCTAGGCTGTCTGCACAATGGTGCCCTGGTAGTGTGTGAGTGTGTGTGTGAATGTGTGCATGTGAGTGTGAATATGTGTGAGTATGAGTGTGAGTGTGTGTGTGTGTGTGTGTATGTGAGTGTGAATGTGTGTGAGTATGTGTGTGAGTGTGTGTGTGAATGTGTGAGAGTGTGTGAGTGTATGTGAGGGGGTGTGTGAGTGTGCCAGGGTGTGTGTGAGAGAGTGTGAATGTGTGTGAGGATGTGTGTGTGAAAGTGTGTGTGTGAGTGTGTGGCAGGGTGTGATTGTGTGAGTGTGTGTGTGAATGTGTGCATGTGAGTGTGAATATGTGTGAGTATGAGTGTGAGTGTGTGTGTGTGAATGTGTGCATGTGAGTGTATGTGAGTGTGAATATGTGTGAGTATGAGTGTGTGTGTGTGTGTGTGTGAGACAGAGGAGAGTCATAGCTGCCCATCTTGTTTCCCCAGGCTCCTGTCTAGGGATAACCGAGGGTGTGGGTGGGGTGCCCTGGTGCTGGGGCTCTGGCCACTCCCACTGGTGCAGTCCCAGCGGCTCAAGGCCCTGAAGGCATAGCAGTGAGGGCCTGCTCCATCCTGTGGCTCCCCCGCTGCTATTCCTTACCTCCACTCGGCACCATTGTCACTATTTCTGGCGAACGCTCCCACCATAGGGATCCTTGGAACTGGCAAGGGACAAGGGTGCCCCTGACTGTCTTTTCAGCCAACCTGAAGTGGTTTGTCAGGGCAGCTTCAAGAACTGGTAACTGCAGCACGGCGTCCTGCGCTGAGAGGCCTCGTGGGCTTCGCTGCTGCGTTCTTAAAATGAGGACCACATTTTCAACAGGAGGCCCTGACTTTTCACTTGGTGCTGGACCCTGCACATGGCGCAGCTGGCCCCGATGGTCCCATCAGCAGTCGGAGGCTGCGCTGACCGAGCAGGAAGGGCATGCTACTTAACACCGGGCGGTCTCAGGTTCGAGTGCGCCCTGCCACCCAGCTGTGGGGCCTGGGCGGCCTGCAGGCCTCTCTGCGTAAGATGCGTGTGGAGGTACCCACTTTACAGAGCGATGTCAGGGCTGAACATGGGTCAGGTTATGAATACATGTTAGATAATAAATAGTTCTATTTTAGTATGATTATTAGTAAATAATTATAGCCTTAAGATACTTTTCCTCCCAACTACATCCTTGCTTTTTAAGTTTTCCTACTCACTTGGTTAATAAAACTTAAATTCGCTTTTCAAATGCCCAGTCTCCTACAAACCTTGAACGGAAGTGTCGGGACTAAACTCTGACTCCAGCTTGTCTCCCTGCCGTCCTCCCATGAAGACAGAGCGGTTTTCCTCACCCCAGGAGTGTCAGCCCAGAGCGTACCTAAAACTACCACGTTTCTATCCCTTTCTTGTCTGAGTTTCCTCCACAAACGGGACCCCAGGGGGCGAGTCCCATGGGCTGGAATCCCGTGCGTCTCTGCAGGTTAGCTCCTTCCCTGCTCTGGCTCAAAGTTGTCTCCAGGGCAAAGCCGATGCCAGGCCTGCCTCCTGCCCACTGCCCCGTGGCCACCGGCTGCCTGCGCAGCTCCTTGCCCTTTACTAGAAGCTCTCCCTTCAGGACGTTCCTGTATTCCTGCACCACTCAGTCCTCGAAACCAGACTAAGCAGGAGTCAGAATGACATCACTGCTCTCTCGACAGAGTGACTTATTCTAAGGGACCCGGCCAGCGATGATCAAGTCAAGCCTACGGAGAATGCACGTCTTTTATTCATTAGCTGACTCTTCCCTGGGCCTGGTGCTGGAGGTACAGTCGGAACAAAAGGGGCAGTGTCCTTACCTGCAGGCAGCTTATAATCTACTTTGGCAAAGACAGACATTAAACACGGCTATAAGTGTGAAATTTCAACTGTGTTAGTACCAGGAAGAAGAGGCACCGAGGACCAGTTTCTGATTGGCTAGGAGATCCTTCAATCAAGCTGGTTCCATGAAAAAAACAAATAGCAACTTTATGTTTAGAGAATTTTATCTATTTGCCTGTTTATGGATACTTTAATAAACAAAAGATTCTCCAAAAGCAAAATGACTTGTTTTGGGAGGTAGATATGAACACTTTTTTTTTTTTTTTTTGAGAGGTTTTCGTTACAGGGTGCACGCGCTCACTAGAAAGACAGAGAGACAGAAAGCGAGAAATCACCACCACCACCCACCCCCCCCAGGGAGGAAGACCACACCACAATCCTTTCTCCTCCATTCTCCTCTTGGGATCTTGGGGATCCATGCACAAGTACCTGGTATGAGTTTAAGCCACCGGGTCCAGGACTCGAACTGTGGTCGATTACATGGGAGTCCAGCGACATAGCCATTATGCTAACTGCAGGTCCTGATATAAACACTTTTGAGTCTTCTCCTATAGTTATTCTAAATGCCAGACTTTTTTCAGGACAGCAGGTATGAGAACAGCAACCTGAGTTACGGGTTTGACCTGGGTGGTAGAGAATGAGAAATGTCTGATTGATGTGGTCCTTGAAAGTCATTTACGCTCAGAAGTGTTTGCCATCTCAGCCCTGCACTCTCAATCCAGAGCATCAGGTCCTAGCACCCACTGCTGGGCATGAGAGGCC
The DNA here is from genome assembly GCF_000334495.1 of Tupaia belangeri chinensis. Taxonomy (NCBI): domain Eukaryota; kingdom Metazoa; phylum Chordata; class Mammalia; order Scandentia; family Tupaiidae; genus Tupaia; species Tupaia belangeri. The sequence continues at coordinate 2,062,484 of NW_006159687.1, read as the reverse complement.
GCGGCCAGCACCCATGGCGTGCACTCAGTACTGAGGGCTCTCCTTGCTGGGTGCCATTCTGACCTGACCCCGACATTTGTGTATTTATGGAAGACATCTTTTTAGACACCACGGAAGACATGAGACTGAGACTGAAACATGAAGGATGAGGTCTCTGGTTCCCAGGAGCTCATTGGATGGAGACAGCAGACAATTGAAAATACAATTTCAGCACTGTCAAAAGACAGATTATCCAAAGAAAGAATAAAGAAAGCCTCTCTGTGGAAGAAGGGATATTTCAGCTGTGATGAGAAACTAAAGTGAAGCTAATACAGGTAAACTGAAAGAGGGCAACTGCTCTAGGAGAGGGAGCAGCATGCAGGAGGAGGTGTGGAGGAGACAGACAGACAGACAGAGCCGAACGGCAGCTACTGGTGGTATTTCAGGAGAGCTTCAATTGAGTGCCAGTTGAATCTCTAAATGAAAGGGCAAGGGCACGTTTTGAATATTTTAGACGTTTCTTTGGGGCATATGTAACATGGCACCTTGGCAATGGCAGTAATCAGAAAGTTTCCTGCCGTTGGGTTTTTGCTCCCATTTCAGTATTACTTGGCTTAGAGATGTCGAAGGCCACTTTCCCCATCTCTGGCCTATCTCTGTATTTTCTCCCTGTATTGATTTTGTGCTTTGTACCTGTGGCACTGGCCCTTGAAAGAGAACGTCTATTCCCTGCCATCGCCTGTTGGGCCACAGGGACAACTGGCTATCCTTCCCCGTTGTCCAGAAGGTCCTCCTCTGTCCATCGCCAAGGATGGCTTCCTTCTCTCAGCCCTGGGTGTCCCTGAGAGCAGCTTTATAATCTGAAGAATAAGTAGATTGCTTGTCGAATTCTCTTTGTCTGCTCCATCGTGACTTATTAACATTGACGGTGCTTTGCAGAAACATGGCAAAAGGGTTGGTTGCCTACATCAACTGTTTTCATCGCAGGAAAATGACAAAAGCCATGGACATGGAAAAATGTGTTTTGGTGATAAAGCAAAGAGTTTTAGGGAACTGTGCAGTGGAATGGAGAGGTCGCCTCGCACATCACCCCTTCTCAGCTTCATGTCTTCCGAGAAACACCTCCAGCCATGGGGACTTTTGGCACAGCCATCGCATCTTTGCACAGCATGCATCGTTAGGAAGTTCTTCCTGACGCGGAACTAGAACTCGCCTTTATTTTCCACCCACTGGTCACACTCTGCGCAGGGCGGCACTGACACTCTACTGCAGTGCTGTCTGAGAAGGCGGCGAACTCAGTTTCTCTGGGCATCTGGTTTCAGTTATTTATTTCACAGATTCTTTTCTCTCCGGACTGGCACCAAATTACTTATTTTTTTTTAGAGAGGTTTTTGCCCTAGGGCGTGTACTCTCACTAGAGAGACAGAGAGTGACAGAGAGACAGAAAGCACCAACTGGTGCCCAAACTTATTTTTTTAAGTATAGTTTTTAATTGACATTTAATAATCGTACATGGGGACCAGCAGATAGTTTAATGGCTACGTTGCAGAACTCCCATGTAGTTGACTGCAGATGGAGTCCCAGACTCAGTGGCGTAAACTCACACCAGGTGCGTGTGCGTGTGTGCCCAAGATCCTGAGAGGAGAATGGAGAAGGGAGAAGGGATTGTGGTGTGGCCATCCTCCCTGAGGGGTGATTTCTTGCTTTCTGTCTGTCTCTCTCTGTCTTTCTGGTGAGCACACATGCCCTATAGCAAAAACCTCTCCTTCCAGAAAAAAAGTTGTACATGCACCAAAATTTTTTTTCATTTAAAAAAATTCCCATATTTTTACCTTCCAGAAAAAATTTCCAAATATTTTAGCATGGAAGACGTTTCAATGGTTTCTTGTTTTGAGACAGATTTTCTTCTAGTGGTTTTAAGTAGAAAACTAACATTTTTCCTGAGTACGGCAGGTTTTTTTCTTTTCTTTTCCTGATAGCAAGTCGGGACCTTAGACAAATACTGTGCTTAGCAGACTGTTCTGGGGCGAGCAGTGAGACCCCATGATTTTCAGGACCCGGAGCCTGGAGGCCACCGCAGCTGCCTGCCTCTTTCTAAAGCCCGTCTAGAAGCACAACAGCAGGTCCAAGCAATGGCTGGGCGTAGCTGCAGGTTCACCCTGGAACTGCCGGTACTGCCCTCTGTGAAGTCATGGGTCCCTCTGATCTCTCTGCAAGCTAGAACCCTGGATATAATCCGATCTTCATTATGAGAAGGAAGCTGACTCAGATCGTAGCAAACCTGAAGAGTTAAGAACGAGGATCACGTCAGCACTCCCCTGCAGCTGCTCCTGAGCTGGAGCAGTTTGTGTGGCTCAAGTTACCGTCCTCGGAGGTGGAGAAGGAACATTTTGAGTCCAACACCTGAGGACAAGGACTTTGAGCCCCTCTGCCTGCAATCCACCCAAGCCTTAGATTCACATCTTACAAAGGGGGATGCCAGACCGTGTCTTTGCACAATAATGCTCCTACAGGTAGCGATTTGCCACATCCCCCGCATTGGGCAGAGGGCGGGATTAGAGGAGGTGTTTTGCTCCCCTGTCACTTGTCTCCTCACAGTATAATTATCTGAGTTCCTAGGTGCTGCAGTGATATACGAAGAAACCCAAAGAGGAAACACAATCTGTCTTCATTGTCTTTCGTCACTAGCCCTCGATTAAATATTTCTTACCCAGGGTTAAGGTAGCACAGGGCGGAACAAGCCATGGCTGCAAGCCAGAAGGGGTGACTCTCGGCCTCTCTCCCATACGTATTAGCTGTGTGTCATCAAATCGCTTACCATCTTGAGTGCTGTGTGTTCTCTTGGAAAATGAGAGAGTAGGGTGGATTAATTTCGAAATGTCTCCTAAGGTTGTTTATTTCTTTTTAATTTATTTGCTTATTTGTTATTACTATTATTTTAATTTAACCAGAGAGAGAGAGAGAAAGGGAAATGGGAAAGCAAGCCTCCAGGTCTGGGACTTGAACTGCAGTTGGCCATGTCAGAGTCCAGCACCTTAACTACCACACCACCTGCAGGCCCCAAGGCTGTTTTTAAAAATAGCTTTTCAAAAGTTTATTTATTTATTTTGTGGTAGGAATAAGAAAAGAGAGGAGGGAGAAACCATGCCCTGACAGTGTGTTGCCACACCGTGACCCCTTCCCCACTCTCCCACCCCCACAGTCTCCACACTCTAGCCCCCACCTCCTCCGCTCCCCACCCCAGCCCCATCCCCACCCCTTGCCTTCCTGCCAGCCCGGTCTCCGTACGGCAGCTGTACCTGGCGTGTTCAGGTGGAGCCTGGATCCAAATGCCAGCCCTTCCTATCTGGCTCCGGCATTGTGCAGTGGCACCTACCACTGAGCCACTGTGCCTGGGTCGGCTTGCCTTTCATTCTGTGACTATAATCACACTCAAAATTGTGGTAGGAAAAATACTCTAAATAGCACCTGAAGTTGGTTAAAATCAGTAAGCCAGTTAATCTGATAATAATCAATTGAGGAGTCCTCCCAAGGCAATTTCTAATCTTGCCTGCGTATTTGAAACAGCACGTACAATTAGGGAGATGGCAAGGATTCAAGTAATACTTCTATAAAAGTGGTACTTTGGGCTTTTTTAAGTTGGAAGCACCTCTTAGAAAATACATTTGGGGACCAGCAGGTGGCATGGTGGTTAAGGCGCTGGACACTCCCACGTGACTGACTATGGGTCAAGTCCTGGATCTGGAGACTTGCTCTCTCTCTCTCTCTCTTTCTGTGTGTGTGTGTGTGTGTGTGTGTGTGTGTGTGTGT
>NW_006159687.1:2047030-2058674 GCF_000334495.1 Tupaia belangeri chinensis | reverse complement strand
TCTCTCTGTCTCTCTCTGTCTGTCTGGCAAGCGCATGTGCCCTATAGTAAAATAACCCCTCCAAAAAAAAAACAATTAAAATAAATAAATAAAATTAAATAAATAAATAAGTAAAATTAAATATTTTTTTTAAAAAAGAAAATATGTTTGAGTCAATGCACACGTGTCAGTCTTTATAACTAAGTTCTGAGAAATTCACTAACTTTATCATATGTTTATTCATTTCCAGTTCCACAGAAAAGGATGCATATTCTAAGCATGAGTAAGTCATTTATTCCTCAAACCTCTTCCCTTTCTGTGGTCTAAATTGAGTGCAAGTTAAAACAAAAAGAAGTCCTACAATTAAATCCAGGTTCTAGGTAATATCATTACATCATTCGATAATCAAAGGGTGCTTTAGAATTCTATATTTTTACTTAAATTATTTGATTAGCTTACCCCATTATCATTGCAAAGTACAGGAGAAGGGTAACATTATCCCCGTTTGAGATGAAGAAGATAAAATTGATAGGCGAAACTCAAAATTCAATGCAAAATGAAGTAAAAAGGGAAAGAAGACAGACCCCAGAGTGCTGGGAGGTCTTGTGCGGAAGCTGGAAACCGGCAAACTGGATTTCTTTTGCAACAGACGTTAACACGCAGGGAACACGGCATGGACTTGCTTGTCCTGAAGTGAAGCCGTGGGACATATCTTAAAAGCAAGCTCCTCGGGGTTCTGGTGACTGTGTCTTTCTCAATGTCCCTGTTTCAGGGAGTTCCAAGGGAGACTTTCCGATCACCTCGACTGTGCCTAAGAGCCACAGCCTGTGGTGCACACATAACGAAATGCCGTCAAAGCTGTGAACGGGCTTCTCAGAGCGCCACGAAGCCCGCTTGGCAGCTCTTCGAAGCTGTTGAGGGTGACTAAAATCGCCATGTACCCCTAAGAGAAGGTTTTATGGTATAAAATATAGCTCAAACACAATCGAATATGTGAAAACTTTTAGGATGAGTAGTTCCTTTTTTCCTTGAATATTGGATTGATCAATGAGTTGCACAGTCTACAGAAACATGGGCTGGTTTGGAATCCCTTTCCCAGTTCACGGGAGTCCTGGGCTCGAGTGGCAGGAAGGGCAGAGTGACGGTCGCATGTAGGAGCTCCTGAGCGTAATCCACCAGCTGAAGAGACATCTCATAGCATCTTAGAGACCCTGCACACCTCCTGCGGGCCACCTCTCACCTCCTAGCTCGGGGCCTTCTGCAGAATCCGTACACGCTGTGAAATGATTCCTTTCCATAAAACCGGGGAACGAAGAGCACGTGCCCTGCTTTCCGGTAACTCGGCATGACGGCTTACTCCACAGCCTTGGGCCTCTGGCTTTCAAATGAAGATAATAGTGGGGAAGGCTCCTATCATTACTACTCTCCATTTTCTGCTTCTTCTTTTTTTTTTTCACCATGAATGCTTCAAGATTTTGGAAGCGGGAAAAAAAACATCCAGGTTTGCAGGTCAGTAGTAACAACTTCGGGCAAAACTTCTTCAACAGAGCCTCACACTATTTAATTTCGCCTATTGGAACGCAGTAACTTGCAGCGGCAAGTAACATCTTGCAAAACCTGTTGGTCCTTCAGCTTTGTCATCTGATTTCTTTAAGGAAGATACCAAATAGTCTTGGATTTTAACACCCTCTGTTTCGTGGTGCCTTAGTAAAATATTTCAGAACAGGTAGGTCCTAGCGTTCTAGTCTCGAAGGTTTATGTAGTGAAAGGAGATATAATTGATAGGGCAGAGCTGGAGGTACGTGAATGGAGTGTGGCCTTCATGAAATCACTGTTTCAGGCCTCCTCTTGTGTCTTTGCTGGGGAAACTTTGGGTTGTGTTAATTTCTTAGAATATGCCAAACCGGTCGGGACGTGGGGTGGGACTATGAGGAGGGCCCTTGGATGTCTTCTGGCCCAGCCTCCCCCAGGCACAGGAATCTTCTCTACGACTGCAGTCTCTGCATGAACATCTCCAGCAGTGGAGGGCTCGCCTTCTCACTAGGCAGCTCACCTCGAAATTGAACAGTTCTAATTTGGGGAAACTTCCTGGAGCTAGAATTTTGTTCTTAAGTTCCCATCAGGTTCTAATCTTTGGAATATGGTGAATAAATTACTTCCTTCTTCTACCTGACTTCACATTTAGACACAAATATTATGATAGCCCAGAGTATTTGCTTCTTCGAGCTTAATATTCCTTTGCAAAGAAAGTTTTTCTAGAATCAGGCTACAATAACTTTGACTTAAAAAAACAGTTGGTTAATTGGAAAAAAAACATTCATTCTTGGTCAGAATTTAATATAGTAAAGGTGCTGTGTCTCGTTATAGTAATATATAAAGTCTGTGCGCTCCAATAAATATATAAATTCGAAATGATCTGGGCTCAAATGGTTGGGATTCCCCCCAGAACTGTGGAAATACATCACACTTACTCTGGGCTTACCACGCACCAGCACACCTGCTCTCGGGAATGCACCCGTATGACGGACAAGATGGCTCAGCCCCGGAGTTCCCGTTCTGGTGGAGAAAGACATAATACTTACCAATGTGAGAAAGCTTCAGGAGTGTGATAAAGAAAACGTAACGGCGGTAGGGCAGGGCATGGTAGGGAGGAAGATGTGTGCAGGTGGGGGCGTTGCTCTAGCGAGGGCAGGTGGAGGAGCCTCTGACCGCCTACATTTGGGCTATGTCCACAAGTACGTGCAGACCGCTCTCAGGGACCTCTGCTGCAAAGGTGAGCAAAGAAACAGGGCAAAAAGTGGAGTAGGAAATAGAGCTACAGGTTTTGGGGTTTGGAGTTGGGGCTTGGGTTTTATGTTTTGTTTTTCTTTACAGAATGGGTAACGTTAAGGAATATTGAGATGCCTAGCGAAGTGGCCATAGTTACGTCATAAGTGACTAATGAGAGGTCAAGATGACCAAAAGAACAAAAAAGAATGTCGATCGGGACCACAGTGGAGAAAGAGGCCTTAGTAGGAACAAGGACCTTCTTTGGCTTAACAGGAGGAAAGCCAAACAAGTGGAGACGGGTGGTTTGGGTGGAGGGTGATTCGCTTTGATCTGATCACATTATTTTAAAAAATGTAATTGATAAGTGGAAACATGAACTTGCCTAAGCAACCAGCAAAGTGTTATGGAAGGAACAGGATGGAAGTGTGGCGGTGCGGGAGCTGCCGGGAATTAAGACAGTTGGTGCTTACAACAGACCTGAAAGTCTAGAAGCAGAGCACGACAGCTATGAGAAAGCCTACAAAAGTGCACAATAAACACATCTTTCCGAATCAGCAGGGTAAGGATGGACTAATCATTAAAGGACTTATATTTCTATATGAATGAGATGTATTTCTAGTCGTTTGGAGGATTATGAGGTTTGACCTTTGCTCTGCTCTTTAAAGCAAAGTGAATTTCAGATGGAGCAAACGCTTAAACATAGAAAACACCCTTACACACAGTTTTTTTTGTTTTTTAGTTTTGCTATAGGGCATGTGTGCTCACCAAAGAGAGAGAACTTTTTAATGGGGAATTTAAAAAATGTATAGTTTTGGCATGGCAAAGGCCTGGCATGAAACTCAGAAGTATAAAAGGAAAGTAATAGAAATTCAACTACATAAACATTTTTTAAGACATAAAATACAAAATCATAATAAAAGATTAAATACAACTAAAACAATACTGCTGTATGAAAATGCCCTTAAAGTCAGAAGACAGGCTACAAATTAAAAACAGTATTTGTCATACTTACGACAAGTGCTATTCTGCTTGACATACAGCAGACTCAGAGGTCAGCGGACGGAGGGAGACAAACGACCCAGGTGAGCAGCAGGCAGAGGACAGCAACAGGAAATCCACAGCAAAACGTGCCAACTGCTAATAAATACGGACGAATGCTCAGCCTGCGTCAGAAACAAAGTGAATTTCAGATGGAGCAAACGCTTAAACATAGAAAACCCCCTTACACACAGTTTTTTTTTTTTTTAGTTTTGCTATAGGGCATGTGTGCTCACCAAAGAGAGAGAACTTTTTAATGGGGAATTTAAAAAATGTATAGTTTTGGCATGGCAAAGGCCTGGCATGAAACTCAGAAGTATAAAAGGAAAGTAATAGAAATTCAACTACATAAACATTTTTTAAGACATAAAACACAAAATCATAATAAAAGACTAAATACAACTAAAACAATACTGCTGTATGAAAATGCCCTTAAAGTCAGAAGACAGGCTACAAATTAAAAACAGTATTTGTCATACTTACGACAAGTGCTATTCTGCTTGACATACAGCAGACTCAGAGGTCAGCGGACGGAGGGAGACAAACGACCCAGGTGAGCAGCAGGCAGAGGACAGCAACAGGAAATCCACAGCAAAACGTGCCAACTGCTAATAAATACGGACGAATGCTCAGCCTGCGTCAGAAACAGAAATGCAAATTATAACAATAAGCTCTCATTCTCACCTATGAAGTGCCAACATTTTCAAAAATACTTAGTTGGTGAGGGGTAGAGAAACAGATTTGAAAGGGGCCGTTTGGAGATGCTAAACAGGAACGAGGACCACAAGTGGGCGTGTGCTCTCTGGCCTCATCACGGCTCTCACAGCAAACTGAACTACGGAGATTCTGACATATGAACGTACGCTGAGTGAGCAAGAGCGTTTACTGTGAGGTCACTCGCAACAAAATCGGGGGGCCGGCAGCCGGCATGGTGGTTCAGGCACTGGAGTCCCACATGGTCCACTGCGGCTTGAGTCCCAGACCTGGCAGCTGGCTTTCTTACTTCCTCTCTCTCTCTGGTGAGTGCACATGCCCTATAGCAAATTAAATAATAATCATAATAATAAATAAAACTTTAAAAATAATTCTTAAAAATTAAAAATAAGAAAATTAGAAACAACCCACATGCCCATCAGCAGACTGTCAATAAATAAAATGTCATAATATTCAGAAAAGAATTAAATTGTACTATGGTACCTCCTTGTTATACAACGTTATGCAATAATTACTAAGAATGGGTGTAATATATATATATTATATAGAGATAATATGGAAAAAAAACCTAAATAATTTAAATAAAAATGTCAAACTATGGAAACTATAATCCCCAGTGAGTATAAAAAATATGCTGACATTAATTTGCACAGAAAAAAAGTCTCATCTACACATAATAAAATACATTAATTTTCTTTGAGGAATAAGATTAGAATGTTGGAATGATGGTGGGAAGACTTTTAAATTTCATCTTAGAAACCAGAAGATGGTATAATGATTATGTTGCTGGACTCCCACGTAGTCAATCATGGTTCAAGTCCCGGACCCAGCAGCTTCAAACTCACGTTGGGCACATGTGCGTGCGTGCCCAAAATCCGAAAAGAAGAATGAAGGATTTCAGCATGGCCATCCCCGCTTGGGGATGATTTCTCACTTTCTGTCTCTTTGTCTCTTCAGTGAGTGCACACACCCTATAGAAAAAACCTCTGTTAAAAAAAATTTTTTTTCATCTTATACCTGTCAGTATGTCTGACTTTTTTTCTTTTTACCGTGGAACTTCTTTTTCCGTTGTAAGAGTGCTGGCTCATTTAAAAACATCACCCAGAATCAAGCACTATGACCCAGACCTTGTCGAACACCCTCCCAAACAGCCCGTGGCTCAGATTCCCCTGACCTAGCCGCTAGCGTTATTGCTTTCCGTGGGTGTTCTCACCTTCTCGCAAGTCTTGATCATCACAAAATGATTGTAGTTTATTCTGACACCACCGAAGTGACAGTTCAAGAGGCTTCAGCAGTTTAGATGCCCACCAGCAGACACATTTCAGTCTGTTAACCTTATAAAAATTACACACATTTTTCTTAAGGTGGCTGGATCTAAATGCAATATTTCAAATTATACATATGTGAATAAAACTATCACTTTTATTTTTTTCTTCATTTTATTTATTTATTTATTGTATATATTTAAGGTATATAGCATGATGTTTTGATATACAAAGAGTCTTTGAAAAGTTCTTGGAAACTGTGTATTATAAAATACCTATGCTTGAATTTCAAAAAAAAAATTTTTTTTTGCTATAGGGCAAGTGCACTCGCCAAAAAGACAGAGAGTCAGAAAGGGGGGATGGCCATGCTGCAATCCCTTCTCCTCCATTCTCTTCTTGGGATCTTGGGCATGCATGCACACATGCCCAGCGTGAGTTGAAGCCACAGGGTCCAGGACTTGAACCACGGTCGACTTCGTGCGAGTCCAGCAACATAGCCATTACACCAACTGCTGGTCCCAGATTTCAAAATTTTTTGGCACCAAAACAGTCATATTTAATTCCACTTTTCCACATGCTTTCTGAATCCCCTTGTACATATACGTAGTGAAATGTTACTACAATCAAGTCCATTAAGATAGTCATCACTTCATAGTCACTTTTGTTCATGCGTAGTAAGAGCACCCGAAATCTAGGCCCTTAGCAAGTTTTCAGTCTTCGGTATTAGAAACTATAGGCCTTTGTTCACCCTACACAACTGCAGGCTCGTGCCCTTGGACTTACTTCTCTCCGTTGGTCCACCTCCGGCTTCTGGTAATCAGGGTGTGGCTCTCTGTTTCCGCATACCTGACCTGACCTTTTAGGGTTGGTGTATAAGACACGCAGTATCTTCTTTCTGTGTCCCACCTGTTTCTCTTAGCACAGTGCCCTCCAAGTCCATCTGTGCTGTTGCAGATGGCGGGTCTCTTTCTTTTTAAAGAGGGAGTGCACATTCCTTGTCCGTTCCTCCATCATGGACTTGACGTGCATTGGCTTCTGTGAACAACGCTGCGCTGACCACCGAGCGCAGATACAGAGCTCCGTGAGGGCCTGGCGAGTCATGCGGTAGTCTCAGTTTCAAGGTTCTGAGAAGCCTCTGTACTGTCCCCCAGCAGCCACGCCAGTTTGCTGTCCCATCTGCCGTGTACAGGGGTCCTCTTTTCTCGTCACCTGCGCCAACATTTGTGATCCCTTGCTTTTGGTTTTGTTGTTTTACAATAGCCATCTTCACGGCAATGATGTCTCCTTTATTTGCACAGCACACTTCCAGTAATACAAACTAAGCTCTAACTTACATATTTATTTCCTAGAATGCATGACATGTTACTAACTCATTAAATTTAAAGTCAACCCAAATCCCAAAGCTTAGATACCCTCTCTTATGTTATATTGATAAAGGCTAAGCTAATTTTTTTAACTCAAATATTAGGTATTTATTTATTTATTTTGCCAGAGGGTGAATGTGCTTGCCAGAGAGGAGAGAGAGAGAGAGAGAGAGAGAGAACCCCCCGTTGAGGAATTGTCACTCCACAATCCCTTCTCTTCCATTTCTCTTTTTGGGATTTGGGGCATGCATGTTTACATGTCTGGTGTGTTTTTCAGTGTGCTGGGTCTGGGACTCAAACTGTGCATTGGCGATGTGAGATCCAGCCTCTTTAACCACCATAGTACCCACCGGCCCTACATTTATTCTTACTAAATGAAATTGAATTAACTGTGCCTCCAAATACACCCTGTCAACTTTTTTTTTAATCTGGTATTTTTCAATTCGTGACACAGAAACTAACTTCATTGCCATTCACTTTTCCATAATCAAAACGTAGATGAGATTGTTCACCCAGTTAGGAAATCACTTCTTCAGGGCCTATACTGCTCCGGGAACATGTGTTAAAGAACTCAGACTAAAAGACGTCTCTCTCTGTGCACGTGGAGCCAGGAATGTTTAACTCCTGAGAGACCAAGATGAGGCTGGCATTTGCAGAAGCCTCAAAGGGGTAGAGACCACCATTTTATATTTTCTCTTTCCTGAAGAGTTACTCTACATTGAGCTCTCATTTGTTTGATGTACTCATGGGTCATAAATGGATTTTGCTTTTAGCAATAAAATTTAGCATCACAAAGTTTTGGAGATTAAAAAGAATAAAAACCCAATCAGTTTTCTCCCTAAGAGCCCGGATGGGTGGGGGCTGAACAGTGACCCGTAACACAGCGCTCTGTGAGGGTGCCCGCGTGGAAGGTCCCAGGTCTGCGTGTGGAGGTCTCCCTCCACACACGTATCGTGTGATCATGACCCACTGGCCAGAGCCGGGGGTCGTGGCAGGGGACCCTATTGTAGTCCGTCTTTCTCTCTCTTTCTTATGGAACAAAGAAATGAATACACTTTTAAGCATAAAGTAGTGAATAAATATGGTGAATAAAATTATTTTAGAAATACTGATGGAGTAAAATTAGATTTTTTAATTTAAATTTATTTATTTACATTCATTCACGATACATCATTACAGCAAACAAAATGTGATTTCCCATCCAGAATATACTACATACTGACTTAATCATGCATGTTATCATCAATAGTATATATATATATATACACACACACACATACACACGTATGAATTCCCTAGATTTTACACTTATTCTCATTAAATGAAATTGAATTAACTATGCCCAATAATACAGCTATGCCATTGTCAAGATTGTGTGTGTGTGTTTCTTTTCTTTTTTCCCTTAGGGTATATGTACTCACCAGGGAGAGACAGAGAACGACAGAGAGAGGGAAAATGAGAAATCCCCCCTTGGGGAGCTGGCCACGCAGTGATCCCTTCTCTGCCATTCTCCTCTTGGGATTTTGGGCAGGCATGCACACGTGCCCAGTGCGTTTTTTAAGCCACTGGGTCTGGGACTGGGACCACAGTCAGCCATGTGGGAATCCAGTACCTTAACCATCTTGCCACCTGCTGCCTATCAAGATCTTTTTTCAATCTGGCATTTCTGAATCTGTAACACCGAAACTATTGATATATTAAGGCTCATGTGTACTCAACCAGAACACAAGACTGCTCTGTTCAGGTCTAATTCAATTAGCAGTTTGGTCATCAAGAGACGCTATGAAAAAAGCTCATTTTCCAAGGTGTGTTTTTAAATTTCTATTTATTTATTTATTTATTTTTGCTATAGGACACTTGTGCTCGCTAGAAAGACAGAGAGAGAGAGATAGAGAGACAGAAAGTGAGAAATCCCCCCCCCCACCCCACAGGGGGGATGGCCATGCTGCAATCCTTTCTTCTCCATTCTCCTCTCAGGATCTTGGCATGAGTTTAAGCCACCGGGTCCGAGACTTGAACTGCAGTCGACTACATGGGAGTCCAGCAACATAGCCATTACGGCAACTGCTGGTTCCAAGGTGTGTTTTTTTAAAAGTGGAATTGCAATTCAGTTACTTACTGAATGTTAAAAAATCTATATAACTGAAGAGAAAAGAAAACAAGAAAATAAAACCAAAATGATTTAAAAGAAAGTGAGAAATCCCCCCCCCCCCCCCACAGGGGGGATGGCCATGCTGCAATCCTTTCTTCTCCATTCTCCTCTCAGGATCTTGGCATGAGTTTAAGCCACCGGGTCCGAGACTTGAACTGCAGTCGACTACATGGGAGTCCAGCAACATAGCCATTACGGCAACTGCTGGTTCCAAGGTGTGTTTTTTTAAAAGTGGAATTGCAATTCAGTTACTTACTGAATGTTAAAAAATCTATATAACTGAAGAGAAAAGAAAACAAGAAAATAAAACCAAAATGATTTAAACTTTTAATTTCTTAAAGAATCTGCCCTTCATCCGTTCTTTTAAGAAGCTTGGTCAAAGAGGAGACTCTTAGTGGATCGCAATTATTGTCTACCTTATCTCTAAGCACTCGTTCTTCCTTTCCCTCATTCGGGTACCCCTGAATTTTCTACCACTTCCTCCCTCACCTTCTTTCTCCCCCCACTATCTAGTAATAAAAACCCACTTGAATAAAGAAATTGCTGTCAGTCAGTCAAACTTTGGTATGAGTTTTCAATATTTTCCTCCTCTAAGATGTCTATATTTAAGCTATCAATGATCATTAGGAAATGAAATTCATTCTTACAACTAATAGAATGCCAGACAGAAATATTCTAGAGATAGAATCTCCTCCGAAAACTTCTTCTTCTTGCTCTTATTTTTATTTTTATTCTCAGTTTTGGATAATCAGCTTGGATAATCAGCTCTAAATATGTTTTTCTTAGGTTCCCAGAGCCTTCATAAGACTTTAACATACTCATTATAAATTATTTAAAAGAGAAAATTAAAGGAGAGAAATTCAGATTTAAGACTGAGTTGAATGTGAAATGTTGCCAAGAAAGACAGTGGAAGGAAAGACAGGAGAACTTAGAGAATGCGTCCTGCGGAGTAGGAGTTAATAGAGAAGAAGGAAGTTAGGGAGGCTGTGAGCCAAGGGGACACGGAGCTCGCACACCAGCACCCTTCGCTCGCTGTGACGACGACCAAAACCAGAGAGGTTAAACACTTGCTCACTGACATGCGGCTGTGAGTGGCAGGAGTAAGACCAGCACTCCAGCCTCCATGTTGGTTTTGAGTTTGTTCATTCATTCATTCATTTATCAAATCCTCCCGGAGGAGGCCCAGGGTCCCAGGCTCCCGCTCCAGCTCTGGGATGCAGGCACCAATCAAATAGACCAGCTCCTTCATGAGTGTCACCACTGAGCATGTTGTCACAGCTGTAGGTCAAGAGCTATTCCCCAGATCGTTGTGCAAGAACCTGACTGACCTGTGCAACACGCCAGGGAGCAAACTTCCCCGATGAATAACAAGCAGCAGAGTACTTAGTGGAAGCTTAGCAGCAGCTGACAGAGAAGTTTCTCACCGTAGATTTCAGGGGAATTTCAGCACACAGATTTCTGACTCACTGGGATTTCAAGTACTTTTGGGGCTGTTGTGACAGGAAGACTTGATATCCAAGATTCTCCTGTCATAGTTAGTAGAAAGGATAAGTACTTTTATAGTCTCCTAATAAACAAATAAATCGATACATTGATGGATAGAGTTACAATTGATTATTTTTTTCTTTTTAAAAATACAAGCATGTCATGTCTCACCCAGTACCCAATTGAGTACTCCAATTTTGTTGAGATTGACTGGCGCACTATTATACAGTATTTTATTTGATAGTAGGTATGAAGGAACTACTTCCCTCCTGCAACATGTGTCACAAACATTTCCAGGTAGATCTCTATGTGGGGGAACAGGGGCTACTTGTCACTCAGCAGTGTCGAGCATTGACACGGACGTTTGCAGGTGTGGTTCATCTGAATCCCACCCTGTTCCTGCGGGCGAAGCTGAGAAGTCAGCTTTGGAGATCAGAGCTTACATGCCAGCCCTGGCATTGGTTAGGTATCACCTTAGTGACTGGCCTTTCTAAGTCCCAGTTTATTTGAAAATTGAGGGCAGTAAGTACCTGCCTTTCAGAATTGTGAGGAGAGTTGCATGCCAGTAGTATGAGAAAAGGCCCAGCCCTGGGCCTGGTATATGACAGCTATTTAGAAACAGTGATCCTTGGGAACCAGCGGTTAGCGTAATGGCTATGTCGCTGGACTCCCATGTAGTCGACCGCAGTTCGCGTCCTGGACCCGGTGGCTTAGAACTCACGCCGGGCGCGTGTGCGTGCGTGCCCAAGATCCTGAGAGGAGAATGGAGGAGAAGGGATTGTGGCGTGACCATCCCCCCTGGGGGGTGATTTCTCACTTTCTGTCTCTATGTCTCTCTCTGTCTGTCTGGTGAGTGCACGCGCCCTATAGCAAAAAAA
>NW_006159687.1:2019009-2046690 GCF_000334495.1 Tupaia belangeri chinensis | reverse complement strand
GTGCACACCCCCTAAAGAAAAAAAAAAAAAAAAAAAAAAACAAAACAAAACAAAAAACCTCTCCAAAAAAAAGAAAAAAAAAGAAAAGGAAAGAAACATTGATCCTTTTTTCCCCTTCCTCTTTCTTTCAATCAGAGCTCACGTTCACAAGGGTGGAGAGGTCTGCCTTACAAGGCCGAGGTTTCCTTTTGCTCCCTAGTCTTCACACAGGAAGTCGGGCTTGCTCAGCCTAACCTGTCATCCAGATGACTGGCTTTAATGCGCATGCCTCCTTCCTAGAAAGATGCTCCTAATTACATATATCATAATGAAAACTTAATTATTATTTTTTTGAGAGGTTTTTGCTATAGAATGCATGTGGAAAAACAGAGAGACAGAAAGCGAGAAATCACCCCCCAGGAGGGATGGTCACGCCGCAATCCCTTCTCCTCCATTCTCCTCTCGGGATCTTGGCCATGCACGCACACGTGCCTGGCATGAGTTTAAGCCACCGGGTCCAGGACTCGAGCTACAGTCAACTACATGGGAGTCCAGCGACATAGCCATTACGCCAACTGCTGGTCCCTCAAATGAGGGTGTCCTTTAGCTATTCCTAGTGACTTGCCCACAGTGAAGGAAAGGAGCTAAATGCAAATGTCCACAGCATTAGTTACTCCGTGAAGAAAAGCAGGATGCAAGACAATGTGTTCCATTTAATTTCACTTTGTATTAAAAAATATCTAACTAATCTATTTGTGCACACATAGAAAAAAATTTTGGAATGATGAATAGAACCCACAGTGTTCAGTTTTAACGAATGGAATTGGGAGATAGACATTAAATTAGGAACTTTAATTTTTTTATTTAACTGTACTGGTGCATTTAAAAAAAATCTTTCGTAAAACCTATTTATGCAGTATAAATTATTTTAAAGTTAAAGATGTGTATTCTGTTTTAAATTTAAAGTTGAAGATCAGTTATTCGAAATGTTTTCTACACTGGTAACAGAATCATTTAGTTTCTCATTACAAAACACGTGTCATAGAATGTGCCTAACGCTGTACCTTTTAACATGTGCTGGTGAAATAGATGATGCTACGTTCACTTACAGACGCGCAAACTAAGCTTTGGTAGATATGCGAAGAGTGACTGGTCTAAAGCCACTCAGCTAAGGGTGTCAGAGCCAGGATACAAATCCGACCTCTTGCCAAGAACTCGCGCTTGCCCGGGCATCACGCTTCTGTCGACGATTCGCTGACTCTAGGTGCCCAGACACACAGGGGCCGCAGAGCTCGTTTTAACAAACAGCATGTCTCTCCTCTAGGTCGGAGCAAATATCTTTTGTCTGCAACCATTTCACCCATCCTAAGTCAACGTCTATATTTACAGGAAGAATACTCCCAGAGAATTACGAAAGCATTATCACTTCATTATTATTAAAAGCTTTTTTCTGTGTCATGATCACCAGTTTGAAAAAAAAAACAAACTGGTGAAGGATAACTTGGAGATAATATCAACTCTGTCCTTTTCAGTTAACTTTCACTTAATGCGAGTTTTCCATCAGTAAGCTCCGTGCGTCTGTGTAGCAAAACAAAGCCTGCATCTTGTTGTAAGTATAGAACTTACTTATACATGATATCCTTTGAAAAGGGGCATTTCAGCAACTCAAGCAGAAGACTTTCTAATTCTTCCAGATGAAGTGACATAATTATCAGATAACAGTGTGTTAATATTTAAATACTGGTATAAACCTATCTGTTCATTTCTAAAACCGTCTGAGATCCACCAGGGGGTGATGAATGAGTGCTCGGGTCTTGATCCAGCCTCTCGATGTTTGGAGGGCCTCTATAGCAACCATGAAGGACCGCCCTGGTATCAGAACCTGCACAGCCTGCTCCTTTCTGTAGCTCTGTGACGAGTTTGCAGTTATGCATGTCTCTTCTCATTGCCAAGGTTTAGGCCACCGTTTCTCATCTGTCATTTTCTTATTTGTCTTAGCGTTTTGGTGAGTCATCGTCATACTTCTCACCCAGGCTTCCTAGGGTGAAACTACGGGTATGTTTCCCCGTTGTCCTAGACAATCCTATTGGGTTATCTTGCTTTCAACTATGCTGTTTGTTTTTGATAAGTTTGCAGATCCGTGTATGACATTCCCTAAGTCCAACTGTAAACTGTGTTTCTTTTTCTTAAAGGCTGACCTATAAGAAAATCCTAACTTGGGGGAAATGACTGACAAAATTTACATGTGATCTTCAAGTCAATCCCCACTCACCACCCCTAACACACACATTCCACTGCTGATCTTAGGTCCATACCCTTGACCTAGCCTAGTACGTGATTTTGAACGAGTCTCTCCATTTCTCTAGGTCTCTGTTTCTTTTGCTAAAAGATGAGAATGCAGGTCTGTTGAAGCATGCTTCCTGCCACTGCCCCTGCTGTGCCTGTGACAGACATCACCAGTTGAACACCAAACTCTTTCCTCATGAGCCTAGAGATGGCGATGACGCTCTCACTACATACGTGCAGATGATACATCATTAAAATAACTTTTAGAGTTGCTTTTCCTTTTTGACATCTCTCTTTCCACATTAGATTCTTTCTTTCTTTTTATGAGAGCTTTTTGCCATAGGGCGTGTGCACTCGCCAGAAAGACAGAGACAGAGAGACAAAAAGTGAGAAATCACCCCCCAGGGGGGATGGTCACGCCACAACCCCTTCTCCTCCATTCTCCTCTCAGGATCTTGGGTACGCACGCACACGCGCCCAGCTTGAGTTTTAAGCCACCAGGTACACTACATGGGAGTCCAGCGACATAGCCATTACACCAACTGCTGGTCCCCCACATTACATTCTTTAAGAAGATATTTCAGTGTTTATATTCCTAGCAACTTGAAGGAGTATCTTCACTCTGGCACTCTTAGAAAGTTTCCTTAACAGCTGAGAATCGGGGGATCTGCAAAGAGAGTAAATGAATTCAGTGGGTTTCATTGATTTGATGTTATTTTTTATAAGAGTGACCTGGAAATCTTGGTTTGAAATGCTGACTGGACCGAGGGGATCCCCTTAGTTTTTTGTAAAGTTTATTTCCTTATTTCTTCAGAGAGAGAGAGGGGAGAGAGAGGCTAAAACACCCCCCAGCATCTGATGTCACGATTTGCCCCCAGCCTCCTCCAGCACCAGGACACAGGCACAAGAGTGCCCAGTGTGTTCAGCGAGGTCTCTAGATGTGGCTCTGGAACCTTCCTTTGTGGGTCAGCTTTGCAGAATGTTGGGCTTGACCACTGAGCTATCATCCAACCTCTGCCTGGCTATTTTACTGCAAAGGTGATAATGTTTAGGGAATGTTTTTATTTTGTTAATAAGCATTGTAGGTCTTACAAGGTACCAAGCTTTCTTCTAGAAACATTTAAGATATCAATGCATTTAATCGTCACAATAACCCTGTAATATGGGTACTATTAATACCCTCATTTTAAGATGATAAAACCAATGCTCAGAGTGGCTAACCAGTTTGCCCACAGTCACACAGCAGGTCGGGGCGGAGCTGAGATTTGAGCTCATTACTCATCTTTGGATGAAGTTCTCCACCACCACCCTCTTCCCTTCTTCATGTTGTGGGAACTGTGAGCCCTGAGCCTTCTGGAGGGAAGGGCAGGCAGGGCATTCTTGAAAAGATAAGAGATTGCCCTCAGCTGGTACCCACCACATCATAATACTGCCGTGAGAGTTAGCTAACACATATAAAGGATAGGGCCCACCGAGTAGGAACCTAATCCAAACTGTGGTTTTCTGCCCTGCCTTTCCCAGTTATGAAAATTCCAATGTGAGCCCAGAAGAAAACACAGGAGATAAGTTCTCTGATGTGAAGATATTTTTAATACTGCATTCTGAGATAAATTTGTATTAAAGCTTCCAGTGTAGAAATCAAACAAATGAGGGACTACAGATGGCATAATGGTTATGTTGTTGGACTCCCATGTGGTTGATCGCTGTTCAAAACCCGGATCCAGTGGTTTAAACTCACACCAGGCATGTGTGCGTGAATGCCCCAAGATCCCAAGAGGAGAATGGAGGAGAAGGGATTGCAGAATGGCCATCTCCTGAGGGGTGATTTCTCGCTTTCTGTCTCTCTGGTGAGCACACACCATATAGCAAAAATCTTTCTCTAAAAAACAAACAAACAAAAAATAAATAAATAAATGGGAACCAGCAGTTGGTAATGGCTATGTCGTTGGACTCCCATGTGGTTGATCGCTGTTCAAAACCCGGATCCAGTGGTTTAAACTCACACCAGGCATGTGTGCGTGAATGCCTGAGATCCCGAGAGGAGAATGGAAGAGAAGGGATTGCGGTGTGGCCATCCCCCCAGGAGGTGATTTCTCACTTTTTGTCTCTCTGTCTCTCTCTTTCTGGCAAGTGTACATGCCCTATGGCAAAAAAGAAAACCTTTCCAAAATAAATAAATAAATAAATAAACAAACAAACAAACAAACAAATAAATAAATATGAACAGTTACTCAGAGAAAGTAGAAAATGAAGAAAAATTAGTAGCTGTTTGGAAAATCTTTGTATATGCGTTTACTCTATGGTAATCTAAAAAGCCACTGGTTATTGAACTTTTAGAATAAGAAGTCTCACTCCTACCCACCCTCTCATGGTTCCCTGGTCCTAGACACACTGAGATTTCTTTTTGTTTGACCTGATAGACATTTACCAATGTTCTTCTCATTTCAAAGCACTGTTCCATTCATCCCTTTATTAGAAGATGGTACCAGTGTTCTCAGAGCTCTGAGAGTCTCCCGGCAGCTCGGCAGGTTTCCACTGAAACAGTTCATTCCATGGATGGTTCCATCCACTGACTGGCATCCCTTTGGAAGTGGCCCTACTGAGCACAGGACGTCTTAATAACGCCATGTCCACCTGCAGGACTCAAAGAACGATTCACAGAGGAGTCTTGAAGAAGGGATGGAATTTTGAAAGATGCGAAGGATCTGAATTGTCAAAGTTTGAGGGCATGCTGGGACTGGAGAGGGAAGGGAGAGGAGGGAGACACGCTTGGACTGCCAGGGGAGGAAGCCTAATGTTTATGTGTACAGTGACATGTTAACTAAGTCTCTTATGGTGGCAAGTGACAAAAACAATTCAAACTGGCGTACATGCGGCGGGGGAGACCAGGGGTCCGTAGTGACACTGGCTCGCGTGGGACTTGGTTTGAGGCTCACACAGCGTCCTGGGATTCCCGTCTTAGCAATGCCGCTGTGCCCTTGCTGCTGGTCAAGACTAATTTTGTTTCAGAGAACTCGTTTTGTAGGCAGAGTTGAGGTCGATGTGGAGACAGAAAATTCGAAGCTTAGCTAAACAAAAGGGCACCACTGCTGCAGCTCAGGAGAGAACTGTGGCGAGGACACGCCTGCCGTGACAGAGGAGGAGAGGGCATTTCGGAGAGCTGGCCGTGGGGCACTAGAGGCAGAGCAAGGGGGTCTCAGACCGCTGCTCAGGTCCTGCCTTGAGTAACTGGGTCAATGTTGGGCCTTCCCCGGAGAGACATTTGCTGGAGAAAATAGGTAAAGTTGAATCTGAACGACCGCGAGCACGCTCACTCGCAGGTTTCTAGTAGGCTGTCAGACATGGCCCTGAGCTCAGGAAAGCACCTGAGCCGAAGACTGGTGCGGGGATGTTCAGAGCACAGGGACCACCAGAGAATGGACGAATGAGAAGATTTGGGAACAGAAGGAGGACGTTGCAAAAAAACAGACAGAGGGGTACAACAGGAAGCAAGAGGCAGTTACCACGCAAGCAAGGAAGGAAGAGGAGGAAAAGTGTAAACTTCTTCGTCACGTGAATTACAATGTCAGGAAAACAAAGCAAACCAAGAGGTCCCTGTCATACGGGGTCAACATCTGGGTGGTAATTTTACCAATTAAATCAAGTAACATATTTATTTATCACCTATGAGGGTAAAAGACACTATCCAAGCCCATTGGCAAAATAAAAACAAACCGAAACACCATGGTACGGCCCATGAGTACCGAGAACATAAATCTGTTATTTGATGTTTAATATGAATTTAATCTGGCATAACTTAATTTGAAACATGAGCTGAATTTATCTAGTGAGGTTAAGCTTTCTAAAAAGGGAAGGTGTGTAATCAAGGTCAGAGCATTTTCTTTAAAAAAAATCAGTCATGTATGATTGTGCTCATCAAAAGTACTCTTCATTATCTCGTTTAAGTCCTAATAAGTATTGCAACTTTACCCTGTTTCTGGAGTATCCTTGCCGCTAGCACGTCCACTTTTCCCACTTAGTGACTTGATACAGAAGAAGGCTTTCCCTCAATAGCAGTTGCCACTTAATGACTGCGGCCCCAGTGTTGTTGAAAGCATCTCTTCAGCTTCTCTCTTCTCTCTTCTTTTGAATCGAGCAAGCTAATGGCAGCTACCTGAAAGATGGTCACTTCACCCCGCTTGGCTATCTGTTAGCTCCTGGACTGCCAGTGTTTCATCTTAATCTCCCTTGTAATGCAATATGTCTCGGAATTTTACCGCAGTCCTTCCCAGGGCATCTGGATATCCTGCCAGTGACAATGGCAGTGGGGCCCATCATCCCCTGACCTTGTACGTACGGTGCGAACGGAGTGGCGTTTGCACTATGAATGTCTGAGCGGATTCATGATCCACCCCTCACTCTGGGGACTCCTCACCTGTATCCACAGACATCAATTCATCAGATGTTTGTAGATACCAGACCTTCTTCCCTAAACTTACCAACCCTCAAATACTTCTAGTATAGGAACTTCTACACCAAATGAAATCTTGGGGTTTACGTTAACTCGGCGCACTTGAAAGAGGACTCACTTGCTTCTTTCCTTTTTCTTTTGCAATTCTGGCTTATGAAATCTCTCTTGGTATAGACCATCAATGGCGAGCTGTTTCTGTCTTTGCACGTGTGTGTGTGTATGTGTGCGTGTTTAGACTCCCTGCAATTACCCTTTCCACAGCCTCTGCCCCCAAGCAGTGCAGCTTCTTGGGTTACTGCAGGCCTCACAACAAGCCTGACTTTGTTCTGTGAACCATCCTCTCTCAATGCTATCTCATTAAAGTGTATTACCAGTGAAAGCAGCCCTGACAAACGTCTCTCCACTCGTAACCTTGTCTGAAACTGTCTGTCTAGCCTTTCTTGTTGAGTGGGTTAAATACTCCAAAATAATTCGGCGGAGACACTTGACAAACACCGGTTCATGTGGCCACCTTTATTTTTAAGAACTTAACGTTAAGCACAAACTACCAATTTTTTATTGTTCCATTTCAATAGTGAGATAAGCACAATTTCATTTCTTGTCCTGTGTCTCCAGGGTAAATTTTGATACATGAGCAAGGTCCCGGCCCTACGAGAAACAATGAGTTACTGAAAGTGTAGGGGGAGTGGAGACGGTACATGTGAGTCTCCTGTGGGAATCTTCGGAAACTAAAGCTTTTTCAATAAGTTCTTATTAAAAAGTGTTAAAATGTTCTGCGTCTACAAGGAAAACTGTCAACAAAAGGGTTGCTAATATAAAGATATTTATGCTACTTAGGATTTCAGGTGGACTAAACTCACACCGAAGGCAAGATGTAGCCTACTTCTCATCCCGCAGTCCCTAGTTTATTCTCTTGAAAACTGATTATGGAGAAACAGAGCCAAGGAGGTTGAGAACTTTCCAATTTGGGACACAGTCTTGCTCCCGGTTATTGGTAGGCGATAGCTGTTTCTGCTGAACTGCTCTTCACATTTAGTTGTTCTAGGGCAATCTTGCCTCTCTCTAGAGGAAATACATTTTCCAAAGGAGAACAGAACACAATTAAATAAAAGATACTACGTATTTTTTAAAAAAATCTTTGAAAGAGAAAGAGGCGTTTAAGAAATAGACTCCTTGTCTTAGATGCAAATTGCTATATCCACTCATTCTTCCACTTACCTTTATTTCCTGAGATTTCCAGGGAGATCATTAAAGTATAGGGTTGGGTCTAAACTTCTTACTTTCAAACATCAGTGCCACCATTTTGTTGTCCTATAACCACAGGCAGCAAAGCTAACATATATTCCTCAGCCTCCCTGTGCCTCAGCTGCCCCATCTGTACAATGGGGCTAAGAATTAATTGCAGTAGTCCATGTCAAGTGGTGAAAGCGATGGTTGGGAGCCAGAAGATGGCATGGTGATTATGTCGCCAGACTCCCACATGGCTGATCGTGGTTCAAGTCCCAGATCTGGCGACTTGAAACTCATGCTGGGCACATATGCGTGTGTACCCAAGATCCAAGGAGGAGAATAGAGGAGAAGGGATTGTGGTGTGGCCATTCTCCCTGGGGTGATTTCTTACTTTGCCTCTCACTGTCACTGTCTCTTTCTCTCTAGTAAGTACACATGCCTCAACACAAAAACCTCCACATGCACACCCAAAACGGCAATGCTTGACACGTCTAGAGGCATGTCAAGGCATCCTATTGAAAAGTTACAATCGGATATGTCTGCCTTAACCCCTACGTATATATGTGAAAATGACAGAAACCTCGGTTCCTTGAAAGGGGTAGATATGAAATGTAAAAGGGTCTAAAATTTGAGAAAGGGAATTGGAATTGTGTAATGTGAGTGCTTCATAAATGTATACATAAACTTCTTGGGCTTATGACTGATTAGACACTGATTTCATGGTTGTGCTACTACTTACATAGATCCAGTTCATTCTTCTCAAAGGATTAGAATCTGCATTCGTTACTTCTACCTACCTGAATCTTTACGAATGCAAAGATGAGTTTCTCCGTTTTGAGTCTTGAGTGACAGTTAGCAAGGCAATTTTTCATACTTAACGTCATTTAATCCTTACAACCCCCATAACATAAATGCCACTTATTTTACAGATATGGAAGTTGACATGCCAAAATTATAATTCAGCCCAATAATACCCCGTCCACTGTAAGTCCTAAGTGTTTGTGTTTTGATTGTGAAAAGCATATTTTTGCGATAGTGGGTAGACTCACTGAGATGACCTCTGCCCTGATAAATAGATGAAATTAAAAGTGCAGGTCGAGATGTCACTGTGCTCACACATTACTATACCTGGGTGAGGTTCAGGGGGAGAAGCTACTGGTCATACACCTGGAAGCAGGGGCTCAGGATCCACACCAAGAACTCACCAATGGCAAATCTCTGCTCTTTCTACGATATTATGGGCCCTTTTCTTAATGGTGTCTTACACTATCCTGGTTTTCTGGGTCACACACATGTGCTAGAGGTGACAATGGTAAAAGGTCGATATTACCCAATTAAGCAGGTATTCACAGAGGGGCTTTGACACATCCAGGAAGGATTCAGCTGAGTTGAAATGGTTTATGTGAACAATGCTTTTGTCATACTTTTTCCGCCATAAATGGAGCATGTTTGTCCCAACATACATTTCCAATGCACAGATTCAAATATGCATTACAGTGACTGTTTCCACAATCACAGGGTTAAATTATGCCCATAAATATCAAACACTTACATTTCCTATACTTTAGAAACTTTTCCTACATTTAAAACCAGCAGCTACTCACAAATCCGACAGAGGAAGGCGGGAGTACCAGATCTTTGGAGAGGTGGAAAGGACTAAGATCTTAAAGTCGAGCATGGTAAACCCTTGTACGCTCCCACTGGAAGTCAGCCGCGCTGAGATTGAGAGTCTATGGGCTTGGGGACCAGCAGTTGGCGTAATGGCTATGTCGCTGAACTCCCATGTAGTCGACCGCGGTTTGAGTCCCAGACCCGGTGGCTTAAACTCATGCCGGGCGGGCGTGTGTGTGTGTGTGTGTGTGTGTGTGTGCCTAAGATCCCGAGAGGAGAATGGAGAGGGGATTATGGTATGGCCATCCCCCTGGGAGGTGATTTCTCACTTTCTGTCTCCCTGTCCTTCTCTGTCTTTCTGGAGAGCTCAAGTGCCCTATAGCAAAAGAAAAAATCCCCACGGGCTTGATTTGAACAAACTGCTGACGCTAACCTAATCTCTCCTTTACCTATCAGGAGGAGTGATAATGCCCGGATGGTGACGAGGGTTAAATGAACTCACTTGGCTGGCCCGCGGCAATGCCTGCGCTGTGCTGTCTGCCCGTGGTTCCCCCGCTCCAATCTTAGCTTTTCCAAAGACTGGAAAGCACCATGTCCCTGCTCACCGTGACGTTCCCACAGGGAAGGCCCGGGGTCGTTCTTCCTCTCTGCCTTCTCCCTACGCTCTGCTGCCCAAGCTTGGCCTGTCTGGTCTGGCAGGTCTCGTCTCCCGGCCAGGCTTGGGCCATCAGCTAGCCACAACCACCCAGAACCTCAGATGACTGCGGTGGGGTGGGCTTGCCGCGCCACGCGAGCTGGCACCGTCCGGATGCAATACTGTCTAGTTAAACCGGGTGCCCTGACCCCGAGGGAGAAAGCTCATCTCGGACCTTCCTCGCGGTCTGGAGACGCTTCTCCAGATCCTTCCAGGCGGCTCAGATGCGGCCGGGCTGGGGGCGGGGCGCAGTGAGCTGTGCGGATAGTTATTGCTCCAACTTTGAAATGGCCACAGAGCAGAATGGTAACGAAAATCAAAATCACAAACACTAATGAGGCCCCCTAGTCGGTGCCAGCTCTATCCCTGTCACCACCCTCCACAGCCCCAGAAGAGAGTGGAGGATTATAGGTTTGGTGGAATCCTTGGGGCACATTCAAAGAGTTGGAGGTTTTGTTTGAAAGTCTGTTTGCAGACAGCAGAAATGGATTAAATTGCCTCTCCAACACAAAGAAATGCCAGTCCTCAGTAGAGGTAAGACACCAGACTTAAAGTGCTACTAGAAGCAAAATAATGAAAAAGAGTCCAAAGTGCTGGGCCATCTTCACAGCGCACAGACACACAGTACGCTGCGGAGTAACTGCGTTAATTGTGGTAACAGGAATCTACAACGTCTCCTATTTCACAATGTGTCTTTTCTTCTTGGAATGGATTAAGGGCCATGGTATATATTATGTATTTCTTTTTAAAAAAAAATCACAATAGAAAGTTATTTCCTTTATTATATTTCCCATTGTTCTTCTCTCTTACAAAATTCATATTCTTATTATGTTGAATGTCTAGAAGTGAAGTGGGTGGGTCAGAGTGTTTTCACAATGTTGGAATCTAAAAAGTGATGAAAAGTAGATATGTGAATTTTTAATCTATTACATTGCAACATTTCCAATAACTTAAGAAGTTAAATCATTTTTTATTGCTTTTATGTTAGGTATGCTGAAACAAATGATTTATCTAAGGTGAAACTGAGAAAAAAAACTAGCCATGACAGTCCTAGAAAGACTGTGGTAAAACAAAACCGAACAGGTCTTGGTGAAATATTGCTGAATAAACAAGCTTCAAAGTACCGACATTTTCAATTAGCAATAATCGCGCCTCGGATAAACCTCATTGGCTACGATACTGCCACTGCGCAAAGCTGGCCAAGTACTGACATTTTCCAACTGATTATTTTTAACAGGGATACTGTGATGAAGAACGATTATGCAGATACTGTTTTTCCCTCACATGCCCCAAAGTGTCATTAACCCCACAAGAGTAGATTAGTGGCTCTTTCAAAGTCCGCGACTAGATTTCCCAAATTTAAGAAGTCAATATGCATGATCTTTTTTGCATAGATAATTTATTACATGTTTTTTCCATGTTCGCCTTTCTCTGTGGGCTCATGTGTATACCTGCAACTGTGCCAAAGTGTTTCTTGCTTCAGCAGGTGGTGTGTGGCTGGGGTTCGGGACTCCCATATGGCCGGCCACAGTTGGAGTCCCAGCCCAGGGAGCCTGATGACCGCTCCAAGCACGTGCGCACCCAAAGGTTGTGATGGCTGTACCTAGCCCTGAGCAGACGGGGAGGCAGCGGTGCCACCAAACAGCCAAACCTTGGACAAAGTCCTGAAGGAAAGTAGAGGAGACGGGTTACAGCGTGGCCTTTACCCCAGGGCTTTTTCACTCACCTTCTCTCTCTCTCTCTCTGGTCAGTGCATGTGCCCTATGGCAAAAATAAATAAATAATAAAATAAATTTTAAAAGGCGTTTCTTCCCATGCCAAGATCCTCCTGTCCCAGCCTCCCAGCTGGGACATCATGCCCCACTTTGCTCTAGGCAGGCTCTGGCTAAGTTGCCTAGGCCAATCTCGAGCTTGTGATCACCCCGCCTCAGCATCTCGGAGTCACTGGGTTCGGGGCATGCCCCTGGGCTTGGCCTGTAGGTGGGAACAAGAATGGAGCAGGGCTCTGTCATGTACCAGCCCATCCCACGGGGCCCACGTCACCACGGACGCGCCCTTACACGTTCAGGCGGTCTTCGCTCCGTGGACGTAGCTCTGAGCACACGGGGACAAGACCCTGGCGCAGTTTCTGCCCTCGGAGGGAGCACAATTCCTAGCTGTGAGCAGCCGTGCTGTGGGGGCGCCACATGCCAGCGGCCACACAGAGATGGGGTTTGCAGGACACGGCAGACCTTGGCAGGGGAGTGCTCACGAACTCCGAGCTCTGAGGAAGTGCCAGGACTCACTTGGAGGATGTTTTCTTACCGTGAACGTATACCGTATTTAGTCTTCGTTACGTTGATAGACTATTCTCCAGAGCCGTTGTGGGTCGTAGGAAATTGAGCAGTAGGCAGAGTCCCACAGAGCTCCTCCTCCCCTCAGCTCCACAGATTCCTGGCATCGACAGCTCTTGCATTAGTGTGGTACGTCGGTTAAAACTGATGAACCGACTCTCATACATATCATTAACCAAAGCCTATAGTCTACATTAGAGTTCGTGTGTGTTTTCCACGTCTACGAGTTTGGGCAAATACAGAACATCAGGTGTCCGTGAATCATGC
The DNA here is from genome assembly GCF_000334495.1 of Tupaia belangeri chinensis. NCBI lineage: Eukaryota > Metazoa > Chordata > Mammalia > Scandentia > Tupaiidae > Tupaia > Tupaia belangeri. The sequence goes on along the minus strand of NW_006159687.1, from coordinate 2,033,840 downwards.
AAAATAGCTTCAGTGCCCTAAAAGTTTCCATGCCCCATTATTCATGCCCCCTTTTCTCTGACTTCTGGCAACCGCTAAAAGGGTCAAAAGCAAAAACTGTTGGGCCAGCAGGTGGCTGGATCCCACATGGCTGACAGTGTGGTTCAAGTCCCAGACCGGGAGCTTGGAAATCACAAATTACAATAGAAAAATCCTACCATCCACAATCTCAGAAATAAGCACTATGAACTATTTAGTGCATTTCTTTCCAGCCCCCACCCCCACATAAAGACAGAGAGACAGATCAACAATCATGCTACCTATACTATTTAGAAATCCTTTCTGTTGTTCAATAATTTATGAAGAATATTATATTATTAATAGCAGTTTGTAAAATTACCTGTAATGGCTAAAGATGACCCACTTCCACATGTACCATTTAACTAAGTTCCCATGTAGGGCTACTTTGTAAATTTGTCACTGTTGTATACAGCACTATACTGAACATCCGTCTTCCCAAATGTCTATTTCTATATCGTTAGGTAAAGTATTCTAGCACTGTAGCTGTATCATGCAGTGTATAACATTTTCAGGCTTTTGATAGAGATGACCAGGCTATAAAAATCTCCACGTCCCCAGAGGAAAAGAGACTGCCTTTCTCTGCACGTCATCAAAGCAGGGTAACATCCTTTTGAACAAGTTTAAATTAGAAGGATACCAGGCGGGGCCAGCAGATGGTGTAATGGTTACATTGCTGGACTGCTGTGTAGTCCACCATAGTTCAAGTCCCGGATCTGGCAATGTAGAATTCACACTGGGCACAAAAATCCCAAAATCCCGAGGGGAGATTGGAGGAGCAGGGCCAATTTCCGGGAGGATGATTTCTCACTTTCTATCTCTCTGTCTCGCTAGCAAACACATGTGCTCCATAGCAAAAACCTCTCTCTAAAAAGAAAAATGAAATGAAACAAAAACAAAGAAGGGCGCTGGGACACACTTACTGTGTGTGCAGGAGGCTAGAGAGAGGAGAAGGCAGCAGGTGAACGTAGCAAGAACAAGGATCTGAAGATGAAGAGGAAAAGAAAAAAGCAAAACGTCTCAGGGACACCAAAACGGAAAGTGATCTGTGCGTGATCGTTCTCTCGCGCTGAGAAGATCCATTGTGCAAGCTGCAATGATACACAGTGGCCGAGTGTGCGCAATGTTAACAGTAATAAACACCAAGACGTGAAGGTCAGTGGCATGGTGAGGCTCAGGGAAGTAGACACTGTGCTGCAGTGGGGTCAGCCCGAGGGGGACACGAGCCGAGACCCTGGAGGACCTACCACGCCAAGTGTGTGGGGCAGAGGAGCCACCTGAATAAAGCTCTGCTCTTCCTTGCTTTGGTGGCCGCGCGAGGATGAGCCGGTAGGTGACAGAGAATGCTGAGAACCTGCTTAGGGATGTGGAATTGTTGAAGACAGAGACGATTATGGTGGTTCTAAGGAGGTGAGAGTGGGACTGAGGAAAGGAGGATGAGGTGGGGAGTGGGTTCCAAGTACGTTCCAGAATTTCTTGGACCCTTTGCCCTTTGTTTCCCAGTGACGTCCTCTCCCCAAGATTCTTCTGCATCCCTAGAAATTCCCCACCCAGAGACTGTTCCTTTAATGTGGACACGTCAGAGACCCTAAACAACAAAAAAAATGTATTTTTCCATTGTGGAATTTCAGGCAGTATGACACATTAGGAAAAGTACCTTTAGGCAAAGGCTTGTAGTGCCGTTGAAAATATGTGGTAAGTTATTTATTTATTTATTGAGAGAGATTTTGCTATAGGGCATATGTGCTCATCAGAGAGACAGAGAGAGAGAGAGACAGAAAGTGAGAAATCACCCCCAGGGGGGATGACTGTCACGCCGCAATCCCTTCTCCTCCATTGTCCTCTCAGGATTTTGGGCACACATGCACACGCGCCCTGTGCGAGTTTCAAGCCACCAGGTCTGGGACTCAAACCGCAGTCGACTACATGGGAGTCCAGTGACATAACCATTATGCCATCTGCTGGTCCCCAAATATGTGGTAATTTTTAAAGTCAGCTGAGAATTCTGTGTCCATAATCATAACAAAAACCTGTTCTAGCTTTGAATTTATTTCTGTGAAAAGTCATGTAAAGGTGTAAAGTCAAAATTATATTTTGTGTTGTGGTCAATAAACGGAATCTCTTCAAAAGACTATGACCACATGACACTGAGACTACAGTCAAATTCTGGGATGTCGGGTCGCTGTGATTTTGACACCAGTCACTCTTACATAAACGGTTCACAGAGCCTGTGAATAGATCAGAGAAGCCGTCGGGGAAAGGGCAGAGGAGACGACAGGTTTGGAAGGAGCCTGTGTGTCTCACACTCTCAGGCGTCTGGGCACAGCTGCAACGGCGGGCCAGGGGAGACTGAGCTGCCTGTGCTGTCTGGGAGTTCCTCTGCACATCCATAAGGGTTAAAATCTTGAGAATTCTGAACTTCTCATAAAGCCAAATTTTCAGTTGTGTTAGATGGCTTCATGAAAAAAAAAAAGAAAAGAAAAGAAAAGAAAAGAAAAGCACCATCAATACTTTCTATGTACGACTTTCTCTTGAGTTTACATATATATTTAGCTTTTGGTCCATTACAATTTCCTGGCCTTTTGACGAGATTGTTTATGTATTCTGTCACTAATATGTGTGTTCATCTCCACGTGACTGCCCCTCTGTCTCTTCCTGTCTTCTGTTATATAAGATCTCACTGCTATCTCCACCAGGATCACACTTCAACAGTGAAAAAAAAAAAGATATTTCAGGTATTTGAGATGAAGGAGGTTGCGTGAGTTTAACCTTCCTCGGTACCCTTGTGAGCTTTCTGTATTTAATACTTGTTTTATCTGAAGCCTGTGGAGGTTCTAAACTATTAGAAGACACACTTTCTGAGAACTACCTTTCTAGTAGCCTGAAGATATATCATTGATGTTGGGCAACAAAGTTATTCTCTGTAATCCTCTTGATGTTGTAAATGAAAAAGAAGACGGAGCTAGCACCATCTGAACTTTGGGCAAACCATTTGCTCAAAAGGATCATCAAAGAACCAAGCCCTGCCAAAATAATATTTAAAAAAAAAAATTCAGCAGACAGGGAAAACATTGAGGAGCACACACAAAAATGAAATTGGTGCAAATTAACAGCGCTGTGATTGGGGAGCAATACAAAACAAACCCCCACCACAGCCTGGAAAGGAGAGCCAGGCGAGGCAGACATTGAAGTTGGAGCCTCACAGTAGCCATCTTTTAACAGCTTCCTTTCTTCAATGCTTTAACGTAAAGAGAAAAAGGAAAGGAAAGGAAAGAAAGAAAAAGGGAAAAAAAGGAAAGAAAAAAGAAAAGAAAGAGACCTACTCATTGTTATGCCTCCTATTCATCTTTCATTCAAAGTCATTCGCTATGCATTAATTACCACTCTCTTCAATGCAAGGGGCGCTCCCAAACACGTCTTGTTTTCGAAAAGGCACACTTCCATCCATGGCTCCGCTATTTATATGCAGAGCTTGCTGAAATTTTCACTCCAGTACTTGGAGATCTCCTAATTTTTGCATACTGTAATTCTTCATAAGGAAAAAAAGACAAAGGAATGATTTCATGCTTCCAGGACAGTTGTTTGCATCTCTTTCATTTTTCTTTCCAGCTGTGACTGGCAGCAGAAGGTTCTTTAGCAGGTGTCCTGCCTACCCTATGGTAATGTTTAACTTTCCTTCACTTTCTTTCATGTCTGTCACAGTTATAGAGACATTTTTACCCCTGTTGCCTTGAGCTGTCCCCCACCCCTTGTATATCAATCTAATATCTGGGTTTTTCCTTAATGTGTCATTCTCCTTAGGAGCCATTTAAGAAGAAGAAACAGAATTGAGTAGAGAGTTCAAAAATCTCATCTAGACATCTTAACTATACAGTAATTGCTGACGCCCACTTTACTTTCATGCCTATGGAGCTGGTCACTCTGAAATCCGTGACAACTGTAACGTTGGTTAACAGGGAATTGGTGCGGAGGTGCTGTAATGCCACTCCTCGGTAGAAAGCTTTGATTTCCTTGTGCTATTTAAACATTAGAAGGAGACTGATGGGGTCAATTCTACAACTAAACTTCAGTCATTCAAACGGAATTGGGAAACATGTGTTCATCAGTTCGGATATTCATGCAAATTTGTGATGTTCTGGCTTATTCTTGGCTAAACAAATATTGACATAACATGTTTTAAGGCAGAAAAAAGAAAAACATCAAGCGAAGTATAGATTCCTAGAGGATTGTATACACTTGTAAGAACCCAGCTCAGGCAGATTTGTAAACATGAATAAATTCCACATCAGTAGCAAAGAGCTTATATTTGGACGGAGATGATTCCGGTTTGTTTTGGTTTGTTTGGAGTTTTTTTTTTTTTTTTTTTTTTTAGGCAGTTGAGAAAACTGAGGGCCAGAGAGATAATGACTTGTCCAAAGTCAACCAGGACCAATGACAGACAGGGCCCTGTGATACCCATCACAGCACTCTCTAGGGCAAACCTGCTGCTGCTTAGATTGCAGTCTTTTTCTTTTCCTTTTTCTTTTTCTTTTAGAAAGATTTTTGCTATAGTGTGCACGCACTCGCTAGAGAGAGAGAGAGACAGAGAGACAGAAAGTGAGAAATCACCTCCCAAGGGGGGTGACCATGTACAATCCCTTCTCCTCCATTCTCTTCTTGAGATTTTGGGCACACACGTACACATGCTTGGTGTGAATTTTAAGCCGCCGAGTCCAGGACTTGAACTACGGTCAATTCTGTGGGAGCCCAGTGATGTAACCCTTACGCCATCTGCTGGCCCCCCACGTGTTGCAATCTTAGGTGGGCACTTACCTGCAGAGGCACAGCGCCTAGCATGCCTCGTCCACCCCGACTTTATCACAGGGCCGTGAGTTCCAGTGTCCTGAGGACAGTCGGGTTTCTATATCGTGACTCACCGTGCTAACACAGAGAAGCTCTCGAAACGCTTGCTGCTGTCACTGCTGTTGCTGCTATCGTTAGCACTACCAGCCCCCTCGGAGCGCTATTTTTAACAAGCACCAGTGTTTCCTTGGTGTATGCGTGCAGGTTCTAGTTTGAAAGCAGTTTGCAACACGTGTAGTATGTATTCTGCTAACAGGTCACATGCATGAAGCCAGTAGTCTACACCTCTACCATAATCAGGTCTGTCATAAAGTGGAGCAAATGGGAAAACATAAACTACGGGAGAAGGCCAGAGTTGCACGAGATCTCACAGACTGTCTAAACGTGACAGCCCCATTGATGGGACCTTCCCTATGCTTTCATTAGATTTCTTATCTTAAACAGTAGATGTGTCTCAAAACCAGCTTAACCACAGTTTGAAAGGAAACGAACCCCACAAACAGCAGGCACTGCTTAGGAAGTGCCTATCTTGTCCAGTGCTATATAAGGAGCACTTTAGGTAGTTATTCCTAAGCCTGCAAGCAACTTTGTAAGTGAGACATTCATACTAACTCCATTCTAGACTAGGACCTAGCAGAGGCTCCAAGGCACCTGTCAGCAGAGGTGTGTGAGCTGGGAAGTGGCAGACGTGGCCTTCCTAGTTCTCAGGCCCAAACCCCTTTCCCTCACACCTGCCACCCTGATTCTTCTCTTGGGAGGCAATGGCCCCAAATTCTGAACAAGTACACTGAATTATTCCTTCTTCTTTCCCATGAATTATTTCTTGTTCTCTATACTACTCATCAAAGGGCATTCCCAGTCTCCGGATTGACAATACCAAGCTTTTACTAGAACGATGACCAGATCCTGAACCATTTCATAGGTTCAAAGACTCTAAGATTCGGATTAGAAATGAAATAAACTCCTTGACTTAATCCAGTGAAGTGTCCCTTGCTGTATGGAGCGACCTTGAAGTGAATTTAGTTTCATTGCATTCACATTTGCACAGGAGCTCAAGTCTGAGTTCAGGTCTCAATCTGAGCCTCGGTTTCCCCAGGAGTCAGAAAACTGGATTAGCACCCCGCCCCCGACTTCCTAATATAATATGTGGGAGCAGTCAGAGGTAGGACAGAATGAACCCGCACACAGAAAGGGCTTATGAACTAAAAGGCTTGAGACAAAATTCCATAATGAATACTGGTCTGTATGCTATTTGAAAACCTTGATAGTTTGTGAGGACTTTTTATTAAATATTTGAAAAACGAATTATGTTTTAGGTTTGAAAGTAACTAAGAATTCCTTTGCTCTGAAGGGGAATCAGAATACCACTGTCATCTTTTGGTTTCTCGAAAAAGAGAAATCTAAAGGCAACTTTCGTTTGTTGTTTTTAAAGGTAACCCATCATTGGAAAAAGTAAGGAAGAAAAAAAAAATCACCCAAGCACGATGCCCCAGTTCGAAATGCTTCTAGACATGCAAGTAAGACATTTTTTTTTCTAATTATGAGACAGTAACCAGTAAGATATAAAAGGTCAAGCAAACATTGAGATTATGATGTACAGCTGGATAAAGACCTTGAGAGAGAGTCTAGCCCAGGTCCCCAATTTGTCTCACGATGACACATTGGCGCAAAGTGGCTGGCCAAGTTCACCCAGTTCATGAACTTGGAGCAGGGACTCAGAGGCTGCTCCTTCTAATGCGGACCCCAGGGCCCTTCCTGCTTCACCATAGGCCTTTGTTCCTACCCATCAAGGACACCTGGAGGGCCCACGTTTACTTTGTTATAGCTGTAAACTCCTAGTACAAATGTTTGTCTTCAATTTCACACACCCTTCAGGGTGTCAGGGCTGCCCCAGAAGCCCCCGGCGGCACAGGCCAGACCACAGACAAGGCACACAAACCTGAGACTGTGCGTGTGCCTGTGTGAGTGTGTACCTCTGTCTGTGTGTGAGGGGGCGGGGAGGGCCGGGGGAGGCAGCACATGAAAGGATTTCTGAGAAAACCTAAAAGCAGAAGAGATTTCTCTATCTGCTGCTCAGGGCTTTATTTAAGGCCATCTCTGTCCACAGCGACATCTCCTCCTCAAACAATACAACACCTAAGCTTCCGATAAAACAAGCCGTGCCCCCATCCGCGCCCAGCTCCGCACCTCTTCGGTGCACGCTGATTTCCACAGGGGACTGCTTTTCATTTCCACGGCCCCAAACCCACAACTGGAACATCTGGCCCTGGCACGGTTAGCATTCGCAGGACTTCCACGGGACACGGCGCTTTCCTGCCCTGAGGCTTTGCCTTAAGTATCACTAGAGGAAGAGTAAATTACCGCTATTTTTGAATGTGCTGGGATCTTTAGGGGGAAAAAAATCAGCCTTTTTAGGAAAGCATCGAAGGAACCAGGACATGCACATGCAGAAGCCATAATTAGCAGCCGTAGTATATAACCAACAAGTGAGCACAAAAACCGAGCGGAAGGGAGTTTTACATTTCGGTGTACACTGCTTGCTCATGCACACGGTACGGTCTAGTCCATAGTGACATTTCTCTGCCATTTTTAGCGTTAAATAAGAGATAAGCCTCCTTTCCAATGTTTGTGTGCGCGTGTGTTTTGTTTTTTACTTCAGAATTTGTCAGTCTTGCGTGCGAAGCTTGCTTGCTGTGGCATTACCAGTGAATTTCCCTCCTTGAATGTGGTAGATCCTCATCACTATCTGGAACTGTCTTTTGTGACAGATACTTGTAAAGACACTTTGGTTATTTATGATGGCCATTTTGGGTTACTAGACAGGGAAAGTGGAGTCCTCTGTCAACTGTTTACCTTCCAAAATGTTTTCTTATTTTCTCCTTAGAAGAGAATGTTTTTTATTCATCAAGAATTATTAAGTTCTTAAGGGAAGTATAACCAACCATTACTGTCAGTCTTCTGTAAAAACATTAGTTGCGAACACTGTGTTTCTTGGGTAACTTGGTAACGCTAAACAAGGCAATTTTCCCTGGTGTACTTAAATCACGAAGTGCTGATAAAATGCGACTTCATTATATTTCGTGAAACCATAATGCAGAATGGTTCCCAGAGACAACGGCCGGACCACTCTCCTAACATCGAGAGCACGCGTAACATCTGTGTTGCAAGGAGAGAAGCTCACCCCCGCCTTCGAGCTCCTCTACCCAGACCCCGAGTGGTCTCTGCTCCCTGCTGCTGCTTTTAGTATCTCCGCAAACCCTATGCTAAAACTGTCATCTATTACTTTAATTGGAAATAGGAATTTAGCCAAAAGAAAAGCAAAAATTTTATAAAACATCTTGATAATTACCTTAACATTAAGAGCCCTCAAAAGAGATTTAATACTCTTGGCAGTGTTCTAATCCTCTAACTTGCGTGATTGGTTCACATGCTGTATAGATTTCATAAGATATGTTGCCAGGCCAGCAGGGGGGGGTGGAGGCTGGATGTGGTGCTGGATCCTACATGGCTGACTGCATGGTTCAAGTCCCAGATCCGGCGGCTTGAAAATCACATCAGGTGCGTGTGCGTGCATGTCCAAAGTCTTGAGAGGACACTGGAGGAGAAGGAACTGCAGCCTGGCCATCCCCCTCGAGGGGGAGGGGGTAATTTCTCACTTTCTCTCTCATCCTCTCTGTCTCCATCTGGTAAGCTCATGCACCCTATAGCAAAAACTTAAAAAAAAAAAATCATACTACTGAACTTCCAGGATTTTGAAGGAAAGATCAGAACACAGTAACACTGCATACTCAACAAAAGAGAGATTAATTACATGAGACTAAACTGACGAGATAGAATTTTATGACTTCTGACTAGATTTTAGCTCTATCCATGTTTGCTTTTTGAGAGTTTAGTATCTTCCTACTGTTTAGACAGAATCCTAACCTGTTTCTTGATTTTAAGTCTTAAACAAATTTTTCTTAACTTTTTTAAACATTTTGATTTATTAAAACTAAAATAACTTTTCTTGAAATTAAATAATAATAATAGCAAACTAAAAACAGTGCAGGAGAAGGCTAGGCAATGGGGAGGGGGAAGGGAATCAAGGGGAAAAGGAAAGCAAAACACTTACTGGACAGAAAAATGGAAAATTGTCTACTGATAATGTGTATGATAATATCTTTGACTGGACTGATATGCAGTGTATTCAAAGTGGCAAAATTCCTTCTGTATGCTGTAAAGATCTACAGTGTTTAAATGTTTAAAAAAAAAAGCAAAGGAAGAAGAAGAAAAATAAATTAATTTTAAAAAAGAAGAAAAGAACTAGACTAGATTTACAAATTAAGGAAAAGAAAGTAGCTGAAGTTCTGAACATGAGTAAATTAACCAGAAGACATAGTACAGTAAGAAAAACAAATATAAAACTTCAAAAATATTGACTTTTAGAATGGAAGCAAAGGAATAGAAGCAAAAATGAAGACTAAGAATGATATTTAAGGTAGAGGAAAATTAAAGAAATTTTAGGAAAAGGGAGCAGTAAATGTTTTAAACGACTCGTGGTGGATAGGTATTGATAATTGAGATTAATTCACCAGAGGCCATTGGCTATAGCCATTAAGAATTCTCTGAGATTTGACCAGATTGGTGCAGGTGACGGGACAATGCTGCGTGACCTGGAGTCCTATGGGATTACCAGGTTCAGATCTCATGTTGACCTAACTCACTGGGGTCACCACGTGTCCCTACGACTCCGGCCATCTGGGAAGCTGGGGAAGGGATCACGGCATGCCAGACCGGGTCTCTCTCTTTCTCTGTCCCTCTTTTTCATAAGGTAAATAAATTGAATACACGTAACAAAAGAAAAAAGAAGAAATGTTACCTCCCTCCCTCTGCATGTTCACATTGTTTTTAATTCGCTAGATGGTGTGTGCACTTGCCAGAGAGAGACAGAGAGGAAGAAGATGAGAAAGCAAACCCTATGGGGTGGCCACTCCACAGTCCCTTCTCTTTTTCCTTTTGGGATTTTGGGCACGCACGTCCTTGTGCCTGGCGTGTTTTTCAAGCTGCCGAGTGTGAGACTCAAACCATGCATCCAGCCTTGTGAGGTCCAGCCTCCTGAATCACTGCCACTGGCTGGCCCTGTTCACGTATTTTTAAAATGCAAATTTGTAATATAAAAAGCATTAGAAAAATTCTCTGTATACCTATTTTTTGATCAAAAGTTATCCAAAATATTATCCAAGCATTTCGTATTTGAAACTGGACAGTCTCAGAACTATCGAGACATAAAGTTAACCATAATAGTGACTGTTATTGAATGTCTACTTGTGTCCAACACACGCTGGGAACTCCATGAGCTTCAGAGCCTCGCAACCCATCAGGAATGACGTCATTAACTCCATTTCACGGATTCGAACACATAGTTTGCTCAGTCACAGCTAGCGAACAGCAGAGTACAGCTACCCACGTCTGCTTCCTTTTACAAATATAACTGAACGCAGCTAATTCCTGAACTATTTAATATGAGAGAACAGGGAGTGTGATGGCAAATACATTTCTAAGCTACTTATGAGTATATGATGTTTTTAATGAAAAGAAGAAATGTCATCTCATTTCATTGCTTTATTTCCACCTTCTCCAAGCCTCTGCGAGCAGAGATGGTTTTTATTTATATGTATATGCTAGCACCTGGCACACTGCAAAACAAATGTTGGATCCACTGACTCTCAGAGCTGGCCCATGTCATGAGTTCTGAACCGGCTCTAAGCTGCAACCCAGAAACACCACTACTCCACTCCCAAAGATACTGCTAAAAGTTGAAACATAACTTAGAGCGAAAAATCAATAAACTAAGAAAATATTTATTTATTTATTTCATATTTAATTTTTTTTTTCCCCAGAAGTTCAAAAGGTGAACCGACTACTTCTTCGGTTATCAACTCTTACTGTTTTCTTTAGCCACGCACTGCAAGACAATGAAAGCCTTTGGTCTTCAGGAGGTCACACAACGACACCCAAGAGGATTGCCGGGTGATCCGTGTGACAGAGGCATGGTAAGATGCCAAATTCAACCAAACATTTTGCTTTAGTAGTTTGGGTTGCCTGCAGACATCATGACTAACAGAGCATACGCACCGGGTAGGAATACAGCTTCTTCCTCGAAAAGTAAACTTGGTCCAACACCTGTCCCGATTGCCCTTGTCAGAGGGGCTGGACAAAGGTGGCTGATGTGCCCTTTCACCCTCTTCGCACTTCCCTACCAGGGCGTTTCCCTCAGAAACGTGCAGCCAGCTCGTTTGCCCTTCTCTGTTATTCTGCTGTTTGTTTTGCTCACACGGCGCTGTATTTGCATTGAACACATTTGAAACTCTGCTGAGATCCTGGCCTCTTGTCTGACACGTAAACAGCATCGGGGAGAGACTCCTCCGGAGACTGCCGACCTGGGAACTTGACGTGGGAGTGCTATTTTTATTATTATTCAGTAGACTCTGGCTTAACAAAGCATCCCTTTAATAGTGCATACTCATGCTTTCTCTTTCCAACCTGTTTTTGTGCTTTTTTTTCTGTTAAAGATAGTCGCATGTTCAGACACTCCGCTGTTAAGGAGTGCGGCCAGGCAGAGGCTGTCTGGCTGGAATTCTAGAGAAGGGATTTCCACTTGAAGTTAGAGGCTGAACTGCATAACTTTTAAATGCTGCGGTTCTGTGATTCAAATAGGGAGGCGTAGAGGGGCCAATATTTATGGCACTTAATCCTAAAACAGATTGCTTCTACAAAGCTTTATGAAGTAGCATGAAATGGAATCATAAACATGTTTCTCAATAAACGATTTACTTGTAGAGTTAATAAGCACCTTGGACACCTCGTTTCTGCCCTGGGCTTGGTTTCTATGTACCGTTGAAGGGCTGCCATGGACCCAGCTCAGCGTAGTCCAATTTCAGGTAAAGACCGAATGGAATGCCGCGTGTATCCAATTGCTCTGTCATGCCTTCGTTCTTGGCTTGTATTTATGATTTTCCTTTATACTCATGTCTCATTACGCCCCCTGCTCACCATGACCGCAAGGCTCACCTCAAAACCAAGTCCCCGTCCTGAAAGGTTCTGCGCTATTCAGCCAAGACTCTATTCCCTAGAACTCGGATTCTCCATTTGAAAAGCGGAGTGTATCTGAGATTCAAATACCTCAGTGGAAATCAAAGAAAACCCGGTAAGGCTGAGAACACTGTCCCCTAATTTTGAGTCCTGCACATTATACAAGATGGGAGGGTCACGTACTGGGAAACCATGGTCCCTAACTTGCTAGGTGGCCTTGGATATGCGGTGCTTTCTCGCCCCAGCCTTGTCTTCTCTGTTCCTCAAGGGAGGATTGAATTTCTAAGGTCCCTCTTGGTGTGCGCATGTTCTAAGCATCTTCTGACCAAGAGAAAGCACTGCTCACCCTTGCTCTGTCATAATCTCGGTCTTGGCGGGTGCTTGGAGATTACTGGCTTCAGGGGTTTTACGCATTTTTAAAAATGCAGTAGAAATATGTCTGGCACGTGGGGAGGCTGTCGTCCCAGGTGCTATCATGTGAAATGAGCAGAAAGCAGCTTAGACGGGCTTGAAACTCTCCTGCCCGGGCTCTGAGGATCAGAAAGCAAAGCAGGGCCACTTGTCTCCGAGGGCAACAGACATGCCCACTCCCGAACCGGAGGCCAGCACCGTCACACAAGGCCACTGCCACCGGGAGGGTTTCATCAGCTAGCTCTTCCATCTCGAGAGTCAGGACGCGGGAAGAAAGGCATCTCCACTGCAGTAGAGAACAGGAGGCAGCCACCGGGCTACCTGCTGCACAGAGGTGATCGCCTCAGTGCCACGACAGCCCTGAAACGTTGGTAGTGACTCTTATTCCCACTGTGCGTGGAGGAAGCCAGGACCCTGACACAACGAAGTGGCAGGGCAGCTTCCAAGGCAGGACCATCTGATGCCCAGCCTTGTGTTCTTTCCAATTCACTTCACTGTCCCTTGCGTGGTCAATTTGTCAGCACCTCGAAAATGTTATTATTATTATTCTGTTAAAAAAAATAAATCTCAGGACCAGCAGTTGGCGTAATGGCTATGTCGCCGAACTCCCATGTAGTCGACCGTGGTTTGAGTCCTGGACCTGGTGGCTTAAACTCATGCCGGGTGCTTGTGTGCATACATGCCCAAGATCCCGAGAGGAGAATGGAGGAGAAGGGATTGCGGCACGGCCATCTCCCAGGGGATGATTACTTGCTTTCGTCTCTCTGTCTCTCTGTCTTTCGGGCGAGCACATGTGTCCTATAGCAAAAACTTCTCCAAAAAAAGGAAAAGTAAATAAATAAATAAATAAATAAATCTCAAGGGTTTTGGGAAGTAAATGTCTAGATAGTATTAACTTTTTCATTCCAAAATGGCGGTGCAGTTCTCCTCTGCCCTGACTTGGCACTTCACAACTTTTATTACGCTAGGGGCAGCCCAGCGCGCATTTGATTCCGTCCACTGGACGTCTAAAACTCATTTCATTTTGAGAATTCTTTGGAACATTTCATGACATTTGTTGAGATAATTGGGGATATCCCGGAGTGTCACAAAACCAAGGTTGGGAATCTGTGCTCTAAGCACTGAAGAAGCAAATTAATTTTTCTCTCTGGTTTCCTTCAGATAGTTTTATGTGTGGAAACTCAACTTTCTAAGGCTTTTATTAAGAATTTTGACTTCCTTCTCGTCGTTATCCATTTTCCTCTCTATTTACTGTGTATGAATACTACGGAGCTCATTAATATCCCTTTAACCTAATTAGCTTTCCTCCCATGAAACAATACCTCTCGCTCCAGAAATGTGCATGTTTTAGAGCCGGGAAGAAGGCTATGACCTTCTGAACTGCTCTGCTGTCAGGCTGAGCGACGGTGACTCATGAAACACTTATCGAGGTACAGCAAAAAACAGCTCAGCAAGTCAGTGCCCTGTCTTAATAATAGAAAAAATATAGTTTCAAAGAGTTGTGCTAGGTTCCTTTTGAAGACTCTGCTCATGGTTTTCAGGTATCTGACCTGACCTGATTGGGTTCTGGAATGAGCAGAGCTGCTGCAGTCCCCTGCATGCAATCACCGTGCTGTTTACAGGCAAGGCCGGGACAGTCCAGGGAACATCAAATCTAAACATCTCGTTTACGATGGCCCATTTAAAAGAGAAATCTTAGGGAAGTTCCGTGTGACTGCCATATGACTTTGAAATCCGCCATCTAGCTCTTTAATAATCAATGGCCATTTTTTTTTTTTGTTCACTTACAGTCTTCTCAATAACTTCTTCCTGTATACATTAGGTTGATTCAATATTCCGATGTTCATTTATTCACTCGATTAGCACTAAATCGGCATTACTACAGAGACGACCCTCTTGCAATATACGTTTCCATTCATCAGCTCTGCCATTTTGAAGAAGTACTATAAGGTTTCTGAGCTTCAGTTTTCCCAGTTATTAAAATATGGGACTGGACAGGGCTCCTCCATGAGTTTCATTCTGTCATTTCTAATCAAAACCTAAATCCATGGCATGGATATTGATGGATGAAGAAGCATACTGTGGCAGGGGTGGGTACTTGTCCCCAGTGTGTGCTACTTCTGGTCATTTCTTTCCTCAGGAGCCAGCCCACTTGCCATCTGTCTTCCCTTTCATCCTGGCTGGGATATCTTGAAAGCAGGGACTGAGGGTGCCAGAGCTCCTCGCCAGGTCTGAACCACTGTCCTCTGGACCCCTCGTTGACAGGGAAACCCCTATCTTATTTCTGTCACCATTTATCACACGGACTTTGTTATGACAGCTTAACTTGTGGCCTAATCAGTATTCGTTTAGTTCTGGACTTGAAAGAAAAGAATTTTAGAATACATCAAATATTAATTCTTTTTTTTTTTTGGAGAGGTTTTTGCTATAGGGCGCGTGCGCTCACCAGA